>NC_141621.1:49947768-50280268 GCF_047967505.1 Dipteris shenzhenensis | reverse complement strand
TGTTGTACAATTTTCCTAAGTACAACTTTCCCAAAGAAATGACGCGGGAGGGTTTTTGCTTTTGCCTCCAATCATTCAACGACATCTACAGCTCAGTCCCAGATCCAAATCGTCATCACCGTCCACTTCAATCGCCTCATCCTCTTACTTGACCTTCCCGCCCACAACTGCCCCATCAATGATCACATTTACAATCTGATCAACCAGATTGTCTTCAATCCCGACATTGGTCCAACTTAGTTCCAGGACCTCCGCCTCCACATCCGTGTCCGTAACCTTCACGAGCATCACCTCCGAACTTACGAGGATATGCATGCCACCCATTTTTGGAAGTACCGCTCGTACCTCGCTCACCTCACGTCGACACTTGGACCGCTACGTCATCCTGCAGTCAGTCCTCCTCTCCACCAACCTCCTCTAGCGCGGCTGACTCGAGGACGGATCAGCAACAGGAAAGGGGGCATGTTAACATCCACAGAGTACAACCGCCAAATGTAGGGTAGTCAATGAGTAAAGGTGACCAGGCCAAATGATCTACTTCAACGGACAAGCTCAAGGGAGTTTGATACCCAAATACACTAAGATCAATGATTACAAGCAATGTGCACACGGAAGGAGTATAGCTCAAACTCAGGGAGTTTGATCCCCAAATACCCAAAGCCCGCTCCAAAGTCCAAGGATCCAAAGATTCTAGGCAGCCTGCGCAGGCTGTATGTTCCAGCTACCCTTGCTCGGAACAAGGAGCTGCACACTTCTAGGCCACGAACAGTACATGCACCTTGCACTTTTTAGCTCCACATCCATAGGAAATAGTGACACCAATGAAAATAGCCATGAAAGGAGTACATCTCAAACTCAAGGAGTTTGTTTGCCAAATATCATCCCAAGACAGGGTTACCATTGAGTGTCTCGATGAAGCTGACCCTCGCTACTCCAAGTTTGAGTCTCATGCATCATGCATGACCACAAACAGGTGAAGGTGCGAGGGCGCTCAGGGAGTTTGAGCCCCAAATCACCCGAGCCGAGGAGTGGCGAGGCTAACACAAGTGCTATTTGGGAACCGGTTAAGATCACCTCCTAATGCCAGGCTGCTTGTCTCAAGCGCTTTAATATGGTTAACACAAGCACTATTTCCACTAGTAGGGAGATTCGGTAAGAATAGCAATATGCCTTGGCGCCCTACGAGCCCAAGAGCCCATGGTTGTAAAGTGAGGAAGAGTGCTAAAAAGTAAAAGGGTTGGCCCTCCCTTCAAAAGGTGACGTGTATAAAAGGCCAAATATTTGACTTTGGTCTTCATTGTTGTTTGCACAATTTTGAATACAAGCTCCCTCTTCTCTTCCAAGAGAGTGTTTTGAGTGTTCTCTTGTTTCCATTGTAGTGCTTTTGTGGTTGTCACTCTATCCCTCTTCACTCCCTTCTCCTTCTCCCTTCCTCCTCCTTCCTTCTCCCCTCCTTCTCCCTCTCCTCTCCCCTCTTCCCCTTCCCTCTTCCTCGCATGAAACCACATTGCAACAATCCGGAGGCCGCTTGAGTGACACTTGCAGACGGCTCGTGCTATGCATTGTGGAGTAGCTGAGAGTGGAAGCTCCGTCAGCATATCTTCAACTACCCCATGACACGTGAGTCACTGTGCTAAGACCCACTACACCTTGCCGAGTAAGTTTTGGTGGCTAAGACTGTGGAATTAGTTGTAAATCCCGATTCCATACTCGATGCCCCTCGAGCTGACCATCCTAATCCTCTAGCCCCAAAAGGGGGGCATTAACACAGTGGGATCCCACACCCACCTAGTTGGATCCCCCATTTTGCCTCCACAGGGGTGGAGAAAGTGGACTCCTAAGCTATTTGACTTGATGATGGAGCACCAAGTATACCAGATGATGGACGATTGGTTAAGACCATAGCATATGGATCTCTGGCTAGCCCATGGCAGTTCTATGCACTTTTAGCTTGGCTTTTCTCAAGTAAATCCCAGGTTAGAGGCTTGGACATAAATGTGATCATTTGCCCTCAGAGGTGGTTTGCTCACAGCTCCACTACTAGATGTTGAAGCAGCGCATCAACCTCTTTGGCGTAGATGTTTCTTTCATGCAATATTGGGCTCATAGGTTTGGGATTGAGCTAGTGGTGATGACACTAGTTCATAAGCATATAACCATAGATTATTTGCCATCAAAACCCCGACAAAGTCACCTAGATCAGGTTTTCTCAAGAGCAGGCTCCCACACAGGCAAGCCTTGTTCCCTTCTGTCCCTTCCCCATGAGCTTGACGGTGGTGAGTTGGAATGTGCATGGGTTCCATGACCATGCATGCAGCCAACCGCAGTATCTGATTCTGCGCCAGGAATTGTGGTGAGCTCTGGTGGGTAGACAATTGATCTTCTCTTAAATCAAGAGCACATGTTCTTTGCAACATACATAGCACGCCATCATCATCTTTTCCCTAGGAGAGGAGATTTGGTCCCCATTAGTTGGCAAGAGTGGTGGGGTATGCATTTCGATTTCTTAGGCGATGACCTCAGAGGTTTTTGCACATGGCGAGCTCATTCTAGGCCATGCAGTTTGGGTCGGCCTTCAAGCAAGAGAGGGCCAAATCAGTAACCTAAATGTGTACCCACCTGCTTGCAGGCAACCAGTTCGGCTTTATGGCGGTGCCTAACAGATTGCCTCCCAGAGGTGGACTCATGGATTGTTAGGGGAGACTCCAATAACCTTGACTGCATGGAGGATAAGTAGGGAGGACCCTCTTACACATAGATGCCAGCCGAGGGAGGAGTACGTGGGAGTAGTTCATCTTTGCAATTAGTGGCAAGGATCCTTGGCGCGAGCTAAAGTTTACCAGGGTTGCAAGCAACCTACACTTTTCCTTTGGCCAGTGCCGGCATGATGGGCTGCTAGAGCGTCTAAAGAGATTCTATGTTGGTGGTTGGGCTCTTCTCCAAGGTAGCTCCACATTCTAGCAGGCACCATGATGTTAGCCACTCGCCAGCAGTCCCTCACTTAGAGCAGCCCCATCGTGGACTCCTTAAGAAGGGAGTCTATATACTAGATGGTCTCTTACAAGAAGAGAATGTCTAGCAGTTGATCGCAAAGCTATGGAGACACTTCGAGGACAGTCCTATCGAGGGTGGGCGACATGGGTTGTTGAGCAGATTCAATGGAGCAGTCAAGAGGGCCAGGTCATGAGACAAAGAGCTACCATTCAAGAGCATAGAGACCTTGTGTCCATGGAGAGACCTTGCGTCCATGGAGAGACTCAAGGAGCATGACCCGAGGTCCTGGTGGCTTAAAGATTGTTAAGAGAGTGCATGTTTGGATAGCCCGTATAGAGCCTCCTTCAGCTTACATACCTTGTTCTCAAAATGGGGGGCCTTAAACCCAGGTGATTGAGCCATGTACACCTCCTCCTTGAAGTCACCATTCAAGAATGCTGATTTAACATCCATTTGATAAACTGGCATAGACATTTCGACATAGCAATAGTTCAACCTAGTTTTGGAGAGTGTTTGGTGAAAGCTCTTATACTGGAGCTCTTCCAAGCTCTCGCTAGAAGGTTGAGCACTAGTGGTGAACCAGGTATACCTTGCCACATCTTGGTACATCGCTTCTTGCTAGTGTTTTCATCAAGGCTGCATGGGCCAGCTACAACACTTAGTTTGTAATTCTCTTTGATTGGGATCGAATGGCACGTGCAACACTAAGGCCAAGGTGGCTTGGCAGACAATGATTTTGCCCCAAGCATAGAGTGGGCTTGGCATTATTGATCAAGAGATGCAGAGCAGAGCCCTCTCAGGCAAGCAGATAGTGAGAGGCCTCACCCTAGGCATGGAACATTGGAAGCTCCTACTCCAGAGGGGGCTTCTAAGGAATATGCCTCACATCGATGGACAGTGGCGATAATCCTACAAGTGGATCTTCTTAGAGGCTCCGCATATAAGGAAGGGTTCTCTGTTGATGTGAAGTCTCTACAGAGTGTGGTAGAGATTAGCACGAGGACTCATTCAGGCTAGGCCATCTTGTAGAGAGGAGTTTGATAGGCAACCACTCATATGGCATCTAGAGGTCAGAGATTTGGAGGGCCGCATGCTTGGGAAACATACTCATATCAGATGGGAACAGTGGGACAGGGGACCGTCCATATCTTTTGGGACATGGAGACAACTTCTTAGAGAGACAAAGGCCCACAGACAAGCTCTCTCTTACATCCGTGGAGCAGGCACCATGATATAAGAGATCCTAGAACTCTTAGTGGGAGGGATTACGAAGCCCTTGGACCCCCCATTGTTGGTCAGGGCAGTTCTCCTAGATAAGGGTACCGCTCCAGATATGATTCTTTTAGGAGTCTCTTAGCCTCCCAGAACTCTTGGTGGGAGGGATTACAGAGCCCTTGGACCCCCTAGAACTCTTGGTGGGAGGGATTACGGAGCCCTTGGACCCCCCACAACTCTTGGTGGGAGGGATTACGGAGCCCTTGGACCCCCCATTGTTGGTCAGGGCAATTCTCTTGGACAAGGGTACCGCTCCAGATATGATTCTTTTGGGAGTCTCTTGGCCTCCCCCAATCTTGATTCTATAGGGTGGGACTCGGAGGCTCACTACAGGCTGAGTCGAAGATGGAGGAGGAGACAGAGGTGGACCTAGAGGATCTGGACTCGAAGGCTCACTGCAGGCTGAGTCATAGATGGAGGAGGAGACAGAGGTGGTTCCAGAGGATCTGGAGTGGCAGAGGGTTAGGATTTTGGGCCACTTGGGCATGACTTGGTATCGTAGTCTGATTGACCCCGAAGGGAGCAATGTGGCACCTATGGATTTGGGAGGGCAAACCCTTGTGTGACATTCAATGGGATCCACGGGAGTGGTTTTGGCCCGCCTGCATAGGGCAGCCAGACCGGGTGGAGGTCTCCTTCTTCTCATACACTACTCACTCCTACCCATTGGCCCTTGGCTTGAGCAGATGTGATAGATGGCAGATGCACCAGTTTGTGGATGGAGTGTTGGAGACGCTTCCGCACTATCTATGGGGCTACTCTCGTGCATAGCGGATATGGTTGGCATCCCTCATGATTGTTGCTAGTACACTGAGGATGAGAAGGGACTTCGCATGGGGGATGGTGACTTGGCTCACAAAGGGAGGCCATGCCTTTGTGATTGACCCTATGATGCCAGCCTACAGGATACATGGATAGGATACATGGATAGCAGGTCTCCCGGATTAAGATCCATGATGAAGCTCAACCTTCCCATTCACGCCCACCACCTCTCCTGGAGGATGGTGTCCGAGAGACTGTTTCCAACATCGCCACCTAGAATGTCTGGGTGGCTCGCTATAGTCGGGTGATGTGAGGCCATCCAATTTCTCTGGTGGCTAACCTAGTAGGCATTTGGCAAGACATCATTTTCACCCTCGCACCATTTGGGAGCACGGTACTCCAGGCTCAAGGGCAACTGTTGAGAGACGGGAGTGCTTCTCTTGGATATGGCTGGTAGGAGTTTTCTACACCCTTTCTGCCCCCGTGAGGGGTGTTTGCTATGTATATAGATCACCACCATGGTTGCTAGCTCCTGTTCCAGAATCTCTATAGGAGATGAGCCATGAGATCGAGAACTGGATGCTTGTTCTTGTAGCTAGCAACCTTTTTCTTTACATTGATAGCTCCTTTTGGAAGCTGGTTGTATGGTTTTTCAAGCATTAATAGAATTTTCCTTTTTCTGGGGAAAACAAGAAAAAAGAATCACTTTCTCATGCTAGGAATCCCTCACAAAATTCACATAGATTTAGGAATGTATAAAAAAAGCTCCAAATCTCTAATTCAAGAGCACTCACATTTACATTCACAAGCTCTCTTACATAGAATCTCACTCTTATATTAGGAATCCCTCACAAAAGACACAACCCTTCGAAAATTTATAACAAATTCGCCAAAGCTCTGATTTGGAGCATTTTGAACAGCTTTCCTATCCCTCTACAAAATGAGAGATAGACCTGAGATAGGAAAGCCTCAATGAAAGACATCAAGATCTAATACCATGACATGACATGGAGAGAAGAGCGGAGAGAGTGGAGCTAAAGGATAGAATACACAGCTAGAGAGCAGATCACAAATGACTAACTTATTATACACTATATTATTTTGAAAGAATTTAGTGTTAGGTTTGTCAACCCTTCGCCCTCTTTAGCAGTCTGCAGGTTAGTGTACTATCACAAATGTTATAAGATGTTGAGATTCATCCCCAACAGGTCCTATAAAGTTTCCCTAGGATCTTAGATACCATGACTTACAGTGCCCACATTGTCAAATTGTAAGTGAATGGTGGGCTAGCCCTCACAAAGTATAAGCTCCATCAGCTCCTTGTCATGATGCTTATAAGTTCATCTCTCCCTTGGACTTCTTCCCAAGTCAACCATATCTCTAAGTGCCCTAAGTCATTCCAATGAATTATAGCCATCTTAGTCCTGATGACATGTAGCATTTCCCTTTGGTGTCATAGACCTTTCCTGGTCCTTTTAACATTGGTGTTATGAAAAGTGTCGATGGGAGGGTCTATTCTATTGTCAACAACTCAGTTGCCAAACTGTGTGACTGTCACATGACATCTTTATGTTCCAAAAATTTGGGATAGCTAACAAGTCCTCATTAATGGACCTCTTGATCGAGGAGGACAAGAGATGGGTGGAGGTTGAGATGGCGATTGAGCAGAAGAAAGCTGACTTGACCTAGTACACGACTCTAGCATCTGTCTTGTCTGAGCTCGTATGGAAGGTATCACTTTGCCCGTCGAGTGAACATAAGGATACAAATTTGCAAGACTGTATATGACTCAGTGCTAACAATAATGCTTGATTAGATGGGTTCGATCAAAAAGTCTGCCTAGTCAATTTACCCAATGTGCCATGGATAGGCAAAGGGGAGAAGAGTATGTACCCCCCTAGTGGAGAGACAAACATCTCTCTCAATGGGAGTGTAATGTGTGTCCATGGTAGTTGGACTACCCATTGCACAGGTATGTGTAGGTGGGTCACGTAATAAATCAAATCCGCTGTTTTTTTTGTGGACCTTGGAAAGTCTTAATGCTGGTTATAGTTTTTTACCAAGGCCAATAGGAACTGGAGTGCAATGAACAATCGAAACAAGAGGAACAAGAGGACAAGCCCGAGATGCACAATCAATCGGAAGAACCTCTTCAGTCACCTGTCGTGATTGTATCTTTGCAATGCCATCCACAAGAGTATTGTGCAAGTGCAAGAATCAATCCTCCGAGCAATCTCGCAAATCACGAGTAAAAGGGGACTTGACTTTCCCCACGGTAAACAATTAGATGCATCTTCCACAAGGTCCATATCTTCTTAATCCTCGGCACTCAATCAATATAGCTCTGTAATACATATGCATTCTTCAAACCATAATTCGTGCTATAGGTATGAATGGGAAAATTTTCCGACTGAACGCCAGGTGAGCTTATCCCTGGAACAAGCACTCCAAAGAGAGGTCATATGAAATGACAGACGTTGTCTTAACTTTACTATGAACGAGGGATGTTAATCACTCTGGGTTGCCATACCAATTCTAATCTATGTCAAGTGCTTTGTTATTTGTGAGAACAAATGTAGTTTCCTACATTGGTGCTATTCGTTCTAAGCTTATAGCTGACTCCATAAATGATCTCCATCCACTAAGTAGTGCTTCCATTGCATCTTTGACCTTTGGTATTGCCTTCATAATGGATGTTATCACTTGTTACTATTATGTTGATGGAAACAATGAATCTAAATAATTAATCATGTACTAAGACTCTATACACGTTTCACAACTCACATGCAACTGCGTCTTACATGGCAGCTCTTCTAAGGTGTAACCGACTTCTAGCAAGCATTGCAATTCCTAAGGTACTCACGGCCTTCAACTCTCCAACTGGCTTCTCCAAGGAAGCAACAGCGAGGTCAACCAACAGAGGCAGCCCTCATGCAATATAGTCGCCAGCAACGCTCATGCAACCACGTTCAAAGCCTCCACAGCACCTTCTCTACCTCTATGGGCTCCAGCGTGCATGGCTATGGCTCCTTTAACACGTTGACTGCCAACACCTCGTCTCCAATTGCCATCAACCTCTACACCAACAAACGATGCTCCTCCACCATATCACCGGACCTCCGCCACAGCGACTCCTGTCTACGCCATCTACAAGCTGCATCGACATCTCCATCCAGAAACGACCATGGTTATGCAAAGAAGCTGATCTATAGAACGTACACACTACTTGTAGAGGCTGGTTATGTCTATGACAGTAGTGAGATAAGCAATTATAATCAATACCCGAAGGATTCTCTCATGCACAAAATGTGTTAATCTTGCAGTTTGCAGCTCTGGATCCTATTGATGGGTGTCTTCTACGGAAGGCTACGGACGTGACACCAAAGATGAACAGAGAGAACGAGGAAGATATGTCCCCTCAATTATTCGAAGCAAGTAGTACACACTTGTGGGAGGAAGAGCCTTTAAACGTACAAGGTTGGGTGATGCGCTTGTTTGTTACATTGAAAAATGATCACAACACCTTTACATGCTAGTTGTGTGATCTAAGGATGCAGTAATCCCACTTTAGCCTACTTGCCCCATTGTTTGCATACCTATACACTCTACTAATGTGGATCTATAGTGCTCATCCATATGCCTTTGCTGCCAACAAGCTACCCACTACGATAGCTAACTAGTTGCTACATCCATAGGGTTTTGCGCTTAGTGAATCAAAATGATGAATTTGAGGAAGGCATGGAAAAGCCTTTATTTAAGGCCTCATTCAAGAGTTTAGCTAGGATCAAAGAATTTTTTTCCAACCATGGGTTAGGAAAGGTAAAGAATGGAGTTGGTGGCGCAAAGGATATCCATGAGGTCATGTATGGATACCTCATACAAGTATTTGCATAAGCTTTTCAAATGGTGAGATCCTGAAGAGGATGTTGACCATCATCCTTGTAATAAGAGTTCAAGAGTTCTCCTTCATCTCTTATTAGAAGCTGCTGCTTCTTGCACTACACCAAGCATCGATACTCTTTCATGGTCTAAGGTCAAGCCTTATTGTTGTAACCGATTTTCGAGAATTGCCAAAAAACAATAACTTCAATTTTTGAGAGGAAAAAAAAAGGCCAACCTTTTGAGTACACAACACCTTTGGGATTTTCTCTCAATTCGTAAGCTTTTGCATGAACAAAATGTAAATAAAATAATACTTTTCTTTGTACCTATTTTACCTCTTAGATAACTTTAGTTTAACGTTTGGTTGAAGAACCTTCACTAACATCTCATCATACCCAAGTCTTTTGAAGTGACTAATATTGTTTGACTAGGAGACAATATAATATATTCCAACCATGGATGTCTTTATCAAAGCTATACTCGTATGTTAATATAAAATCCTGGTGAAAGTTCATCGAGCTGGTTTTTTTAGGTTCACAAAATTGATAGAACATAGTACACTTTTACATATTTTCATTTCCATTCGAAGTTTGTGCAAGGACAATCCAAAGAAATTACGTTAGTTTAGAATACAACTATGGAGTATGACTAATAGGATATAAGACCAACTAGTTGGCATCTTAGATACATGACAAACAAACATGAAAGGACAAGTTAGGATTTCATGGAGTTTGTAACTTAGCAAAGAGAAGACTACATTTGCCATTCACAATGGTTTTCTCATAAGAGAGATGGAGGTAAACAATTACCTATCGGAAGAGAAAGGAGCAAGGCAAAACTATAATTTCCCTTGTGTTCTTTTGAGTACATCTTATAAGCAATTTCTATATTATTCATTAAAGTTTGCCCTGTAATATGCTTATTGAATGTATTCATTGCCTTCTTCACCCCTTGAGCTTGTGAAAATGTTTTTAAGAAACACTTTGTCAACATTCAACATCCACCCCAAAAAATATTGTGGATGCTGTTTGCAATGACCATACATGAACTTTGATAGCTACTGCAGACTTTCTTATATTAGTGCCATTTGAAAGATCCCCTTTGAATAGCTATATTTTTTCCTCTATTTTCTTCAACAGCCTATATAGAAAGGAAAAGCCGAATACAAATTTAAAAGAAACACTTCTTTTTTGCCTCACAACACGAACGGATACTCCTGCTGCCTTTCTTTCAAACATCCACCTTAGCATTTATTAACCATATCAGATTCTTCTTTCATGAGTGCACAAAAACTTACAATGTCAGACAGACCAAACTACATGTGTCTGGACAGCCATTGTTTGCACATATCTTCCACGGGCAGTGAACCTGTCTGTCGAGCCTGAGAAACAGAATCAGCTGGTAAAAAAGTGGAAATCACACTGATTGTAATGATTGTATGTATATAGGAACACAAGAAGACCCTAAAAATGGCAGCTATACATCTGATGACTGTTGCATAGACATCTTTTTAAAAGACTTAAGACCCATTTTACAGAACACATAACCATCATCCCAATCAAATCTGCCTGCAACATTGTCTCTGGTGTTCAACAGGTGCAGGCATCTGAATCAAAACAGATGCACGTCATATGGGATTTGCATCATGTTCGTATGGTTCAATTCTGCATGCTTTCTGTGCTGGTCTATATCTATCTTTGAATTCCTCTTTGGTAATCAAAATTTAGGCATTAAAGTAGGTGATACGGTAGTCATGGTAGTGAGATAGAGCAGTGGAAGGCTGGGAAGGAAAACAAGAAATTGATGAGCCTGCAAAGTTGCGACTGCGAATGCCTGCAGTCCCATATTCAGTAAAGCTTTGATAACTGTTAGAAAAGCATGTAGCTGGATTGTATGCTATATGAAAACTACAGCTGGAAATTCTAGGCTTTAAAACACAGCAAGTTCTCCAGGAGCATTGGCTACATTCAGACTTTTGGACAGCCTCAAAATGCTACGTATGTTTAAGTCTCTAGTCATTTTCTAGCTACTTGCAGATGTGCTTTCTGCTTTGCTTCAACGATGCCATGGCAGGACCATTATGCCTTTTCCAAAAAAGCTATGCGGCTTCTTGTGAGAACCATCAATAACACCCAATGCTTTTTCTATAATGGATTTAATTTGTTATACCGATTTGGAAGCATCTCATCAACTTCGTATTCCTCGTGTATGCTGAGGGCAGCTGATATGCTTCAATTATATTTTGTATACGCAATAGATGTTCATATAATCAATATGTGGCATTCCATTCTCAATTTTGGCCCAATCCACATCACTACGTCAACTAGGGACTAAGCATCTAAGGAGATCATAGAAATCTTGGCACAATAGGAGGATGGAGTCAAGACAAGAAACTTATATGTAGATGGAGACTTGAGGCTAAGATTGAGCACAAAACTCAATTGCAAAAGAATTACAAATCCAAATGGGGTCATGTCATACATCAAATCGAATGGCAAGAGCCAATTTAGATGTTTTCATGCCTATTATCAGTAAGTGGAGATCAAGGAGAGATTAAGGAGGATATTTATAGTCAATCCATGGAGAAGAGGAGATCTGGATTCGGTAAAGGAACTTTCCCATCACCATTGGCTAGAGCGAGCCACAGCCTGCAATCCCGTAGGAAAAATGAGATCCATGGGAGGAACCTCAATGAGCTATGTCTATACCCCATCAACAAGGGGTAAGCTACAAAATACCAGCTAGGAGTTGGAGAGGAGAGCTCACATTGGAAAGCTAGTGGGTGAACCATGTTAGGGGAGTAGTGTTTCTTGGGGTGGGGAGAGGAAGCTCAGCAAAGGAGAATGGGTTGCTTTGGATGGAAGGAGGCTAGGCCAGGAGCAAAGACCTCGTTGAGATCCCCTAGAGTCCCACTTCACTACCTTAGCCATGCTCAACCTCCTGAAAGCAACCATAGAGATACATGGCTCTCTAGGTTGCATTCCTTGGTGCACTAACTTTCTCTTGTGTGGCCTTGTCATGTCATGTCCTTGACGTAAGCCATAGAGACCAAGTTCCCAGCACAAGTGGCCTTTGTCTGCAAGTAATATTCTGGAAGGGTCTGAAACTCCATCTAACACTGCAGCAAATGTATATATGTGAGCATATATAATGTAATGATAATAATAACAATTGCGACTTGCGCAAACAGTCTAACAAGCTTTGTCTCAACAACACATTTCTTGATTCTTATTATGCACATAGATGTCGTGCGCCCACTCCTAAGATGTGTAGCACAAAGGCACCTTCATTGATAATGTGGGCATCTAGGGCTGAAGCCAAACATGAATCCTTTTGTTAGAAAAAGTATTGTTACAACCTTTGGTGGAATCAATCTCTTAAAGTCACATCTCACACACTTGTGGTAGGTGGTATAATGCAACTCTATTTTGTGCAGAGGGTGGGACAGCAATCAAAGCTACAGATCTACTCATTCTACTAATCAACATAGGATAGAGTTGAAACGGGAAGATAAACATAGGATATGTTGTGGTGGTGGTGGGGGGGGAGGGGGGAGGAATCACTCTATTTGAAGCCATATAACATGTGCGAGAGTGCGAGAAAGCATGTATTTAAAATGCTAAATTGAGTTTGTACATGGACTAGGTGTAAAGTAAAGCCAAGAAGAAGGGTTGCTAGATAAAGAAGAGGGATGTGTTTAGGGAAAGCCCTTGCGAAGCATGAAATCAACGCAGACATCGATGGTAGAGACAACAATGGCAGGTCCTGATCTTCAGGAATATCAAAAAACGGTCAATAGGCATCTATCCTAATGGTTCCACAGAATGTGCAAATCTTTGACAAAATCTGTCCCCATCTCCAAGGAGAGATGCTGGAGATAATCTCCCATAAAGGACCATCTAAGGGAGTACTTGAGAATAAGCAGGATCCAATGGGTTTGTGCAGAAGGAATGAAAGAAAGATAGTTTATCAAAAGTCTTCGAAAGACTGAAGCATCTATGAGACTGAAAGAATAACCGAAAGGGTGGAGCCTCTAATCTGGCATCATCACCCATTATGAATACAACATAATCATACCTTTCAAATCTAATACATGAGAGAGATCGGGGGCCTGTGGCCAGGGTGGAAGCTCAAGGGGAACCCGGTAGTGAATGAGTCCGTTTGTAATGCTTTTGAGTGGTTCTTTAGTTTTCTCTTTACGTAAACAGACAGATTTTTCTTTAAGGATATGATTTATTTCTTCTATGCCCTCTTAATTCGTAACAACATAGAGATTGATAAAAAGAAGCGAGACAACCAGCCAAGGAGATCAGGTAATTCAAGATGCAAATTTGGAAGTTATTTGTCTAAAAAGGAAAGAGAGACGTTTGTACATGACTGGCTGGATACAAGATTAAAGTTGGAAGTTATTTTTTTTCTTCTTTGAGACGCTTGTACATGACTGGTTGGATACTTTGTGTACGCAAAGTATCTTATGGATACTTTGCGTACACACAATATATTCATTGAAAGGGGCATCCTGAAATCGTCTTATAAAACTAGATGGCTAACAAAGAAACTTATTGGATTTTCAATCTTCTACACGATCATTCATCTATATCAGCAATAGAAAAGGTTACCTGATGAGCAACATACTGCACATCTGCTATATTACCACTCCGAGATGCCATCTGGAAAGCAGTTTTTAGGCGGCCACATGCAACACAGGATAGTACTTTCCTGAGGCAAGCAAACAGGCAGACCTTTAATAAAACAACCACAAAATAGTTGAATACAAAGTAAATTTTAAAAGGGCTACAGAACACAAAAGAATTCCAAGAGGTTAGTTGTGAAACAGCTTGCAGCACCATGAGGATTCAAGGCCCAAATAGCTTTTTTCTCTTAGGATGAAACCCTGCAGGTAGACCACCCAATAGTACAAGTTTAAAAAAACACTGAGAATTTGGCAACAACTGCCATAACCAAGCCTGTAGTTTTCCCATTCAACATGGCCAAAATCGCAAGAAACCTCCACAAAGTGGAACTTCATTTACATCTCTGTTCCATCTCATCTTCTTTCATTGCTTCCCTTCCTCTGCATATTGTCCATATCACAATCATAAAGGATGCTTTTTCATGGCTAAACAAGAATTGATAACCCAATCACTGCATGCAGACAGGTGGGCAAGTGCTGAGGTGGCTGCTTGTATTAAAATGGGATGCTACACACACTGTGAGTTGCGGCCTTAGTTCTCTCAGACTGACAGAAAATCATGGGAAAAAGCTGTAGGATCGATGAATAGAAAGAGAGAGAGAGCAAGGTACAAAGAGTCGATAGAGTCTGCCGTCTCGTCAACTAGGATAATGAAAAAAGGAGTACAAGGTACGAGTACCTAGACCTAGGACTAAGTGTCCTAGGTGTCACATAGGACTTAGTGTCCTATGCGGCCTAAAAGGCACTAACACTACAAGTGCCTATATTTATGCCTACAAGGCACATACCATGGCCTATAGGGCATCACTAGAACCACCAGGAGATGGCCTACAAAAGCACTTAGCTTATTCACTGAATCCTTCATGATAGTGACCGAGGGAGTGCAGAACTACGATGCCAGATCTGAATGACGACAGTTCACGTCAGTGGTGCAAATGAGAAGGGTGTCTGCTGTGCTTAAAGCTGTGGCGTTTATACTTCCTTGAAAGCTGTTGCCGTTTAATCTATGTGGACCAAGGGGCCCCTGTAGCCCAAAGAAAGGAGCAGGGTCCGTTGTGCTCACTCAATGCTTCCAGTTTTAAAAATTTATCTGTTTCCATATCAACCTTGGATTCTACACGCTTGAAGAAGTTTTTCATACGTCATATAAGTCTTTTTCTCTCGAAAAATAAAATAAATCTGTATTACATTTCTGAAACACGTTTTTCAGATATATTACATGTTAGCTCACATTAAATTTTCACAGTTTAGGGTTGAATGGGTGAGTAATCAGCACTCTCTTGTTATCTTGGCTTGGTCCAATGACAAAATGTGATCAAGCAAAGGTGTTTGGACATGCACATGCATTGTAATTTTGGGGCATGGTCCCTATACGATTGGTTTGCCGGCTTCTAATTTATCGTCTTCAGATCTCTTGGCCTTGTACGGCTCATCTGAGCCAAGGTTGCTAATATGGGTAGCTGAAGACTACTGGCTGGAGATGTGATCTCTTTGAACATGATTGGAACACGGATCACAATTCGTCTTTCCAAGCTCTAATGCTGGGCACTAGAGGTGATACTCATGGTGGTAATATCTCTATGTTATGCAACCTATGTCGCAATGTTGTTTGTTAGCTAGTTAGTTGAGATGCAGTACATGGGAATAGGTGTTTTGTGAGCTCATCTAGTCGATTTGAGTACCCCGTCCCCCTCCCCTCCCCTCCAAGAAAAGCTCCAACCCAGGGAAAAGGGTCATATATTGGAAGACTTCGAGAAAATCCAATGCAGATCAGCAAACCATGAGGCATTGAGCATAAGGAAAATGCTGGCTTCTATGCAGCCTGTTTCTCGGATCCTGGCTCACGACATAAGGGAACAGAAGCATGCACCAACACCCAAGGTGGAGGGCTATACAACCATGAAAATTAGAAGTAGCTATAGGCTGCAGCTCCTGTCTTAAAGGTAGTGGATCCTTATGAGCCATTCGTGGTTAAAACAAATGCCATTGATTTTGATGTTGGGGTGGTAGCTATTGAGCAAATGCACAATGGAATTACTCGATATATGAGACGGAACTATATGCTATAGTTTATGCTAAAGAAATGGGGGCACTATTTGTATGGTGCTAAGTTTGAGATCATTTCAGGAAAGTATCAAATGGTGCTATTTGCATCAATTAGCCAGAGCTTGAAGGGAAAAAAGCTAGGAGGCCTAAAATAATGCAAGAGTTTGATATCCTATTGACATATCGAAGGCGAAGTTTAATGTGGTAGCATATTCCCTAAGCTGAATGCTAATGGTTAATGAATTGAGTTTTACACATTTCCAAAATGATTTCCTAGAGTCTAGGTTGTGCTAGAGAGTATGCCTCTCATGCATGGGAGTCCTTTTGGGTTCATATGGAAGGAAGAGTAGCATATTCCCTAAGTCGAATGCCAATGGTTAATGAATTGAGTTTTACACATTTCCAAAATGATTTCCTAGAGTCTAGGTTGTGCTAGAGAGTATACCTCTCATGCATGGGAGTCCTTTTGGGTTCATATGGGAGGAAGAGTCAATAAACACTTCTTCTTTACTTTTGGCCGAGACATGGTATAGAAAGTGTTTCTCAGATTATTAGCATTGACGGAGTTTTACGGATAGATCTAGATGCTGTCATTTGTATAGCTACATATTTTTATGCCTCTCTTGTTTCAACAGATCCGGACTCACTTGCCAAAGATGATGCTAGACATACGGTTTGGAAGCATACTCCTGCATTGGTGAAACCACACATGAGAGTCTCACTTGATGCACCTTTCACCAATGAGGAATTCAAGACTGCTTCTCGCCCTTCACAAGGGTAGTTGCTCGGGTTTTGATGGGTTGACACCTTCCTTTTCATTGCTTCTTGGGATATGATTGGGGACCATATTACCTTAGTCATCCATGGCGTTTGAGACTCTAGTATATTCGTGATTCACTTACAGAGGGTCTCATTCATCTAATCCCAAAGGAAGGTTGCAGAAATTTCATCTCCCAATGGAGATCCATCACTCTGTTGGGAACATTCTATAAGATTTTGGCCAAAGCTATCAATTCTTTAAGATATTCATTGGCATGCGCCTTCAGAGTAATCTCCACTACGTGATAGGGACCCATGCCCTTGTATTTAAGTTTATGGTTGGTGTTGCGGACGCTATAGAGGAGTGCGAGATCTCCTTCCTCGAGGTCCTTGTTTTTTAAGTTGCGGTCGAACCATTTTTTGCGCCGTGTCTTCTTCACTCGGAGGCAATAGGCTACACACGATCTTGTTTCATCCAACTGTTTGAGATCGATTAAGTGCTCCGCTAAGGCATTTTCGATGAGCCTTTCCTTGACCGTGATGCGAAGGCTGGGCACTACATATTCCATTGGCATAACTACTTCCATCTCAAAGGCTAGGCTAAAGGGGGTGTAGTTCGTGCTACTTTGTAAGACGTTCGGTAGGCCCACAATGTGGCGATGAGCTTGTGCTCCCAGTCGGTATGATCGGCTTCCACGATGCAAGTTATAATCTTGCAACATGTCTTGTTCGAGCTCTCATCCAGGCTGTTTGCCCTGGGGTAGTATGGTGTCGACTTCCTATGTATGATTATGAATTCACTAGCTAGGATCGGTATAGTTCCATTGAGGAAGTGAGTTTCTCGGTCACTAACCAATTCTAAGGGGCATCCAAACCGTGTGATGCCCTGTTCGTATAGAAACTTGGCTGTGGATCGCACATCGGCTTTTTTTGTGACAAGGCAACATGTTAGAGAGAGATGAGATGTGACAGGAGGTAGAAAGAGAAGGTGTTTGTAAGAGAGAGGTAGGGGTGTGACACTGTGGAAAGAGAAGGTGTTTGTAAGAGAGAGGTGCGAGTGTGATAGAGGGTGGAAAGAGAAGGTGTTTGTAAGAGAGAGGTGGTGGTGTAATACAGGGTGGAAAGAGAAGGTGTTTGCAAGAGAGAGGTGGAGAAGTAACAAGGGGTGGAAAGAGAAGGCAACATGTACAGAGACGTGGGATGTGACAAGGGGTGGAAAGAGAAGGTGTTTGTAAGAGAGAGATGAAGGTGTGACAGAGGGTGGAAAGAGAAGGTGTTTGTAAGAGAGAGGTGGGGGTGTGACAAGGGGTGAAAAGAGAAGGTGTTTATAAGAGAGAGGTGGGTTGTGACATAGGGTGGAAAGAGAAAGTGTTTGTAAGAGAGAGGTGTGCACTTGAAAATGAACGTCACTTATCAACTTCAAACCGAGTTGTTTCAGAATACTCTTTTGGCATGATGTTCACGACTGCCCCACCATCCACAAAGGCATCCCTCAGCTCCACCCCACTAATATCCACCGTGAGCTTGGGACTTTGTTCACACGTGAGGACAACGTAGGCAGAGCAGTGATCTGGTGTCAGCCCATGCTGAATCGATACTGTCTCTGGTGTGGGCTCACCTTGAATGGATCCCTTATGTTGACCCCTTGGCATGCGATTGATAAATGCAATGGTCTGATGCTTGATTTGGGGAGACAACAAACGAAGTTCTTGTAGGGTGATGTTGGGCTTGAAATCCATAAGATCTTCAAACAAGGAGTAGGGATGGACACTAGAAGTAGCCTTTTGTGACCTCATCCTCCGAGCTTTGGGGTGAGGGTCGAAGCTCACACAAGGATGTACCTCTAAATTGTGAGTCATTGTCTCCTGCGGGGTCTCTTCCATCATCCGCTTCCCCTTTTCTTGGGCACTATTAGGTTTTACCCATATCTCCTTCTCTTTGTTGAGTGTGCTGCTTGGGGGAAAAGTGGATGGAGCTGCTTGTGCCTCATTCTCCCTGTGTTGTCCTAGGGTTGTCACTTCCGTTGCAAACCTCACTACTCTGGACTTGCGTGAAGGGAACTGAGGTGTGCTACCTTCATCGTCAAAACTGGATTGAAGATCTTTGGTGACACTCTTAACCACTTTCCGATACCTTAAAGGCATAGAGTGATCACCTGAAGATGAGGCACTTCTAGAGCTAGTGGAAGACCTTGATGGCTGTGTGCTCTTTGAAATTGTTATTAGGAGAAAGCAAGGGTGGTCTATTCCTCGGCATACTATGTATCTTGGAGGGAGGGGATGACTTTGGTGGTGATACACTTGTGGTACTAGTTGGGATGAGGCCTCCGATGCTGACTCTAAGTTGTCCTTACATTTGTCACCTTTGTTTGTGACCTTGTCACCGCTCCCAATACTACGTCGATCAAATAGGGATTGTTGCCCTCCTCCGCCACTACTACGTCAACCATATTGACTTGAGATGTTGGTTTCACTCTTCCATTGGGACAATCTTTGGTGTAGTGGTCATTTGTATTGCACTGTGTACAAGAGGGTCGTCCAAACGGTTGTGCATAATCATCTTGGTAGTGGCCATACTCTTCACATCTGTAACACATGATGGGTCTTCGAAAGTTGGTACCTCTACCTGCACCTCCACGTTCACCTCAAAAACCACCCCGTCGACCACGTTGATAAGGGGATCCATATCCACTTCCTTACATAGGTGATTCGTACAGGTGATTCGTACAGTGTATAGTAAGGCTGAGGATAGAAATATGAGGCCTCAACCAGATTGGGTGCAAGAGCTTGGAGCGAAGGGGGATTAGGAAGTAATGGAGGCGTAACAATAGGAGAAGGTAGCTCAGATGCTTTTCCAAGAGGAGGAGCAGGAGGTACGGGTGCCGGGCTAGAAGTTATCGGTGCGGCTCTGTTGACTGCAGCAACTAGGGGTTCCCCCGAAGTATACTCTAGAAGAAGCTTCCTTAACCCTTTGAGGTACCTACACTTAGAGGCATCATGTCCATGGATCTCACAAAACATACAAAATGAGGTAGCAGTAGGTACCTTACGCTTAGAGGGACACTCCCAGTGACCATGGCCGGAAACCTTGCATTATGTGCACCAAAGACCACTTCTAATCTGGGTCCCAAAGAGGTAGAAGTAGGTACCTTACACTTAGAGGGACACTCCCAGTGACCATGGCTAGAAACCTTGCACTCTGTGCACCAAATACCACTTCTAATCTGAGCCCCAAAGGCCGACTGGCCATCCACATTTGTTCTATCCTTCAGACCTTCTTTGATTTCTTCTAACTCCTTGAGTTGCTGCCATGTGGAGGAGCCCTCCTCTCCCGGCGGTGGCAAAACTTAACTACGACCGTTCCACCTTGACTGCTTCCTTTAGGAAGTCTTGTAGTGAGGCATGTTCAAGGAGTATGTCAACCAGCCTTATAGCAATGGTAGGGGGTAATGATTTCAAAAACCACCCCTTCATGACAGGTGGCACAGACATCTTTGCCGCCAAGACTCTCATCCTTGTGTGCATCTCAGAGATGCTTTCCCCAGGCTTCATGGTGTTAGTGGACAACTCCTAGACAATCATATGTTCAAACTTCTCCAATTTGAAAGTCCGTAAGAATTCCTCCCTTAGGTCTATCTAAGTTTGAAAATGATCAGGGCAAAATTGACTATACCATACATCAGCTGCATCCTCCACTGACGACGGAAAGATGTGTAGGAAGGCATGCTCATTCTCCACACCTTTGGCTTTGCATGCCGTGAGAAATTTCCTCACATGAGCTTCCGCATCCTCATGAAGGTGACCTTTGAACTTGTGAGTCTTCACATGGACCTTGTTGAGTAACTCAAGAAGTCTGGCTTTTTCTCTAGGACTGAGAACCACCATACCGACCCCAGAGGATGAAGCGGGTGCTAGAGCTGAAAGGCCTCCCGATCGAGCAGTATTAAATGTGGGTACCATGGAGACATACGGTGGAAAAGCTGATAAGGCAACACCCCGTGCAAAGGGCCACACTGGTGAAGTTACTACTGATGTAGCCATATAGGAAATAGATGGTACTTCATATGTTGCGGGCGCTACGGTCGCGAAAGTAGATGGTGAGGACATAGGAAACGTGGGGGTCAAGGAGGATGCAAGGGCCGTTGGAAAAGAGAAGGGGTCAAAGCCATGTATGATGGAGAAGTAGTAGTAGGAAAGGACAGAGAGAACGGAAATGGCAGCGTAGAGGGTAGGGATATGACTAGAAAAAAATGAGAACCCACGGGTGTCATGGATATAGAAACTAGACTCAAAGGACCGCGTTTATGCATAAAAGAGGAAATAGTAGCTTGATCATTGGATGTCAAGTCCGGTGCTGCAGTAGGCACTACTCCCATCTAAGTGGTCGAAGTGACTGCTGCTGATGAAGACATCGTTCCAAGAGGAGAAGAGGGGCTGTCTTGACCTTGATGAGCTTTTGCGGAGCCTTGGTCCTTCGTACTTTCCTCTTTCACCCGTTCTCCGCTTCGTACTTCTTCTCCAGAGTCCGTATATGACCACCACGGATCTTGTTGGTCCAGATCAATGAGAGTTTCGATGAAGTTACTTGCTCTGGCTACTACTCCAATAGGTTCACTTTGTGCTCGCTCTGAGGACTTCGCGAGCTTCCGTCCCGCGTAATGCTTTTTGTATACACACTCTCTCCTCTAGGACCCTAGAACTCTACTTCACTCTTGCTACTCAACACCAGCAGTGTCCCACTGTGATCACCCCACCGTGATCGCCATAAACTGTCCGAGGGGGGGGTTCCTATCCTTCCGGAGGTGTTACTGGAGGCCAAAGGCCACTGGTGTGAGAAGCATGGGTGTCATAAGCTCTAATGCAATGGATTGTGCTGAGTGCACTGTGCACTGATGTGCAAGTGTCGTGGGCTGTAATGCAGCAGCAAATCGCACCGTGTGAGTGCACTATGCAAGGTGACGGTCACATCAGTATGAGAAGTCCACAAAATGAACGCAAGAAGAAACAATCATCATGTACCAGAGAGTCGTGAACAACCCCCATATGCTAGGGAAACAGAAGGGGTGAGAGAAAGAAAGAAAGAAAGTTCATTAAAGTCTTCGAAAGACCTATGGGTCTATGAGACTATGAAAATTCTGGTACAAATGAGCTATGAGAGTGGAGCTACTATACGAGCATCCACACCAATGCAGAATGAAAAAAATACAAAATGATAGTACTAAGTACAACATAGTCATGTCAGTGGTCGACTACATATCAATCTCATCATCATCATCATCATCATCATCATCATCAGGACATCAGGGTGTGTGGGGCAATGGAGACATGAAATCAACGATAGAGTGCAGTCGGCTGCTCACGGGTGTGGCCTTGTGACATCTCCTGGTCATTGCTCTACGCCTAACAAGGGCTACAGTAACCCTTGTCGGCCGTGCTCTGACTCTGAACAGAGAGGGCATATCCCCAAGTGTAATCTGCACATCAACCCTCTGTCTGAGCTGTCCAGTCACTAGCTTTGGGTCACGATCATGTCGAGGTCTTGTATCGTGGGGGTCCATGTGATGTGGCAGGAAGAACTCCGTGATAGAACTTTGAGATGGATCTGCCAAGGAAGAAGTCTGCTCCTGTCTTTGTGATCGAAGTAGCCTTTCACAGTGCCTGATTGCCTCATGAAGAAGGCCACCAAGCATCTCTGGTCTGGATAGGAGAGGAATCGGGACAAAACCCCAGAGCTATCTCTGAAGAGACAGTAGAAACGCCCTCGGATCAGGCTGGCCGAAGTACTCAAATCACCGGAATGGACAACTAATGTCATAAGCCACAAGTCACAAGTCACAAGAGGTGGCCATAGTTGCCAAAGTACACAGGTCTATCTCCACAGTGAACACAAAGCTACAACTAGCGAGCTCGTAGCTCAAGCCTCTCCGGAGACACACTCTCCGCTGCTCCTCCCGCTGCTCCCTGCTCGACCCTCCCACCTCTCTACTGTGCCCCTCCACACCTCCCTACTCCGCCCCTCTGCCCAGGCTCTCCGCCTCCCTCCCTTCTTCGCCGCCTCAGTCCCCCTTGTGGCAGCTCCTCCTTGTGCCACCTCAGCCCCTCCCTCCTTCGCCGCCTTAGCCTCCCTTGCGGTGGGAGCTCCCTCCTGCGCCGCCTCAGCCCCTCCACTTGCCGCTACAACAGCCCGCTCCTTCCACCTACAGCCCTCCGTTCCTTTCGCATGCAGCCCCTCCGCTTGTTGCAGTCGGCCACCCCCCATGCCTTAGCCTATATTCTAACCCCCCCACCCAAGCAGCTAACAACCCCCTCCCCCCAACCTCCGCCGCCTCTTCCTTCTTCCTTCCTCCTCGATATCCGGTCCCAACCCTGGGTGTGGCTCCCGCAATGGGAAGGGGCCTAGTGCTCTTGCTCCCGCTCTTGCACTAGGACCTCCACCAAGGATACAAAAGTCAGTCCAAAGAAAATGGAAAAAGGTGAAAAAGAGACGGACAAAGCCAAGAAAGGCAAAAAAAACAAACAGCAAACACAACTGAAACTCGAGGATGTGAACACACGCTACAACCGAAGCGGACTTGCGGTTGACAACAAAGCAAAGGCGAGGTCCACCTCAGCCTCAGTCTCCGCTTCTACTTCTACTTCTACTTCATCACCCGCTTCAGTTTCAGTTTCAGCCCCCGCTACATCCCCACCTTCAGCTTCAGCTTCAGCCTCAGTTTCAGCTGCAGCCCCTACATCCCCCGCTATAGTTACAGCCAACGACATACCCATACCCATGACATCAGCTGCTTCCCTCTCCCCTGGGATAGGGAGGCTGTCACAGATTTCATCCCTCCCTTACTCTCCCGTTACAGCTCTCTCACCGCTTATGACACCTACTTCGGAGGTGTCATACATTGCTCCACAGTATGCCTCGACAACCTTTCTCTCCCCTCCCCCTTTCAGTCAGCCTACGCTCCCACACCCCATTGGGATCTCCATGCCACTGTCATCTCCATATCGTACCCAACTCACCCAGTCACACCCAACCTCTAGCCTCATCCTCACACTTTATGCCACAGCCCTTCCATTTTCAGCAAGGACACGGACGAGCTGACGCATTAGAGGCTTGGGAGAACTTGTTGATGGAGGTACACAGTATCCGTGAGCGCGAGATGGAGTTGACACGCTCCGCACGAGAGTAGGTCCGCTTCACCTAGGAGCAGGGGCGCGTCATACACGAGCAGGTTCGTGCTATTCGAGACCAGGCTGATCTCATTCAGGGACTCGGACAAGATATCTTGCAGCTCCGACAGGAGGTTACCGCCATACGCACAGTCCCAAGGAGCACTTCAGTTGTTGAGGCACAGATTGCGAGCATGCAATCTGCAATTGAGGAGACTTCCACATGGTTCGACGTGGCCAAACGGGAACCTGCAAGGGCAACCGTTTCGGCTACCCTCATGGAGCAGCAGCAGAGATCCAGTAAGGCTCTCAACATCAGAGTCCATTGGATCCCGCGCACTGAGGCTACACCGATGACAGATGCAACGGCCTTCGTGGCCACTACTCTGGGTGTAGCTGAGCACAGGATCGAGAGGGCATGGCGGGTTGGGAGAGACCCCAACCGAGAGCAGCCCTTGATCATATGGTTTCAAGACGCTCACGCACGACTTTCGGCTCTATGGTGCAGATCAGTCCTACGAGATCAGCCACAGATCTCCATGGATGAGGACCTCACCCCACTACAGATTGAGGAGAGATGATCCCTATTGCACGGACGGGATTAGGCCTGCAAGGAGGGGAAGTGGGTAGTAGTACGAGATGGATAACTGCTTACAAGCCCCCGTCGGGCATGACACCCCCCTCCCCCCACATAGGGAGACAGGGTCTATGAGACTCAGATCTCCCAGACCCTATCCAACACCTTTTGGAACTGTAATGGTACCTTATGGTCAGAACCAAGGAGCTCCTCGGAATCCTATACAGGTCGCGACATAGTCCTTTACATAGACATTAGAGTCCAGAGTGTCCACTACCTGTAGTCAGCAGGCACACATGGGAGTCTGCTTACAGAGATGAGACTAGGGACACAACCAGAGTACGAGGATCAGGAAGAGTAGCAGTTCTCTACAGATCCATCCTTTTGAGGACCATTTCAGTAGAGTAGAGAGATACACATTCCAAGTTTCTTTGGATCCGGATCCGACACATGGACAACCGAGATCTGTTTGTTGCAGTATGCTACTTCCCTTCTGAGACCTCCCACTTTGCTAGAGATATTCAACAGGAGGCTCAGACATCTCCATTTGCAGCCATCGGTCCATTGTTGACTTCTCGAGCCGCGGAGAAGTCCTCCTAGTTGGGGACTTCAACGCGAGGACAAGCGCCATACCTACCTATTATTTAGCATTTCCACTCCTAGTCACACAACACCTTCCACCTCACTGAATTCTTACTCCACCTATCATGATATACCCTTCGACCGCGACCACTCACCTATTTACTTTGGCCATCTGTACATACTTCTCGATTAGATAGACTTCATACCCCTATTAGAGGACCGTGCTGCCCTGATCACACCCGCTCACTACACGAGGCTGCCCTTCACGCTTTCCCTCACACCACTCGCTCCACCCGGCCACCACCTCCTGGGACCGTACCCTGTAATAGTTGGTATGATGATGAGTGTAAGGCTTTACGCCGTCAGCTCTGATTCGAAACAAATCAGTCTTTCGAGCGAACCAGAGACGCTACGCGAATATTGTCCACTCGTACATAGAAAGAGACTAGATTTCGTTTGCTGGAACGAGGAGGAACTACTGACTTTTGGCAGAGATTTCTAGAGGGAATGTCCCCCTCACCATTGACTGACACTCAGGTCTGGTATAATTATGCAGGCACACTATATGACATCCCAAATCAGCCAACCCCTGACCTCTCACATATACCACACCCCACATCCTACACCCTCTTCACTAACGGGGGAGTGAAGGATGCCGTAATGAAACTCCATAATGGCCGAGCGAAGGATCATGAGGGACTATGCACCAAGTTCATTACATATGGGATTAACCTCCTAGCCCTGATCTTAGCAAAGCTCTTTAGTGAAGCTGTTTGTTTGGGGTTTCCAGGCACTTGGACTATTAACACTATTTCATCCATCCACGAGGCAGAGGATCCCATGAGCCCGGAGAATTACAAGACAATTATGATTGGACATGTCATGTCTATGATTTATGCATCAGTGCTTGATTCCGAGGTCAACAGATTTGCGGAGTGTCCAATATTTAGAGTAGCAGGACAGGCTGGATTGCGGTGTGATTATGGAACCATGGATCACATTCTCAAGCTCACGTGTGTATCATCGAGGAGGTGAGGGCATGGAAGCAGAGAATTTATTGATGCTTTGTGGATTTTCGTAAGGCATTTGACACGGTTCCGAGAGGGCCACCTGCTATAGCACCTACAGGATTTGGGTTATGACCAGGAGATCATTTGGGTTGTCATGGCACTTTATGAGAGAGTCTCAGGCAGAGTCCAGGCAGGATCTGGGTGGACAGACGAGATTATGCGCACTATTGGGGTCAAAAAAGGGTGTCTCCTCTCTCTACAGATCAGCCCATAGCCAGGTGCTCATTGGGGGGGGAAGAGGGGACAGATTTCAGATTTCCAGATCAATCTGCCAGGGATGTCCTCTTGCCCCTTTTCTTTTTCTGTTTGTGGCGGAAGCTATGAGTATCTACCTTAGATCTCAAGCTAATATTTATGGGCTAAGGCTTCCTATCTGCTGGGAAGAAGAGCTCCTAGATAGTGAGTTGGCAGATGACACGGTTGTTTTTTTGGATGCCTCCCCCAGGACACTCACTTCCTTCTAGACAGCCTTGGATTTATTTTGCACGGCTGCAGGTGCACACATTAATTGGCATAAATCCAATGGTTTCTGGATTTGCGATGATGACACCGCGGATTGGGGTAATGATATTGGCTTCACTTGGGTACAGAGGGGCGTCTTCGTCAGATATTTGGGCTGCCAGGTTGGGGTGGGCATCTCTTCTTCACAACAGTTTGCTCCGGTGTTGGAGAGTATCATAAGAAAGCTCCTTTTTTGGAGCTCAGCCAAACTTGACTTGGCTTCCAGGGTGGTGGTGGTTAACCAGGTTCTTCTAGCCACAGCATGGTTTGTATGCTCTTGTTGGTGCCACTCTAGGGATTGTATCACTCAGCTTAAGAGGCCCGTACGAAACTTTTTATGGAGTGGTCTAGATGGCACAACTCATGTTATAGCCAGGATGGCTTGGGAGACCTTGATTCTTCCTACAAGAGAAGGGGGTTTGAATATCATCGACCCAGATCTACAGTGCAGAGCCCTACTCTGCAAGGTCGTTGTATTGAATACACAGTACCAGATGGGTTTTCACCACAGCCCACCTCAGATCTCCCTCTTCCCCTCTTATGGTTGCTATCCTGAAAGCATGGGCCAGCTTCAGGAGTACTCTTCGCAGGATTCCCCCTTCCACCCATGAAGAGATTGAAAGGCAGCCTATGATGTGGAACGACAATATTTTGGATGAGCATGGTAGACCACTTGGAGCTTCTTCTTACATGCAGTGGCCAAGATGGGAGAGCGGCCCTGCATCTACTGTGGGAGCATGGAAAGCCTTTAGGAAGCTTCCTGTAGATCGACAGGCCCCGTTGGTTCTTAATCTCAGAGGGAGTGCAGGAAGAGTCCAACAGATTGATGCAGCCTTGCCCTTGGATTGGGTGGACACAAATGATATGCCTATTACTTGCTCCACTTGGATGGGGGCTTTTTCTAGATTGGGAGTTCCTTTACAGGTGATTGCTTTTCGTGACACTCATGAGGATGCCTTAGTCTTTGATGTTTCTTCAGGGGGCAGGCTGTCCAGATCCACATATGATATTTATTGGAGGTACCGTTTCAGCCAGTCAGGATAGTGGGCTTCATGGAGCATGGCTCTCTCTCACAGTGGTACTTGGATCCTAACCCACTTCTCATCGCTTTGGGCTCATGGAGGCTGTGGCTCTATGAGGTGTCCCAATTAAGTTTTTGCGGTGGGACCCTGGGGAATGGGAATGGATAGATGAAGGGCACGGAGAGAAGGGCATCCCCTTCTTTCATTACACGGTCAGTAATGCCAGGAAATTCCAGCTCAGCTGTAGGCCTACCAGAGCTCATCATTGGGAGAACTTTCAGATTTTTGCTGACTTGCAGAAATTTGTTTGGCAAAGGCTCTGGAAATCCCACCGGAATAGAAAAATCACTCTCTTCTTTTGGCTTTCTATTCATGGTGGGATAGCAGTGAACCAATGGAGATCTAGGTTCGGAGCTAACCCTTCTTGCCCTCGTTGCCTTTCTGCTTTGGAAACAATACAGCACTGCCTTTGGGATTGCAGACAAGCGAGAATCATATGGAGGGGTATTGCAAGACTTTTCAGAACTTTTGTTCGCCTACCCTTCTTCATGACCTGGGGATCACTGGCTTAGCTCACTCTTTCAGGGCCCCAGGTCTTCTTTGAGAGACTTGACTCCTCTTGGGCTCTTCACATCCGACGACATCTTGTGGAGTCGTGCTCTCTAGAGGATGTTCCGGCCACTCTCTTCAGAGCTGCTCATTCCTCGGTTGACTCTCCATGGGAGATCTTAGCTAGCATTGCAGCATGGCACATTTGGAGAGCTAGATGCACTGAGGCTCTGGAGGGTTCTCAAGTTCACCCTTCTCAGATCTTGGCCAGTACTTGGATAGATACGGTACACACTCTGATGGCCATTTGGGCGACCTTGCAGGGATCATCTCGAGCAGCCTCCTTCAGGAGAGTTACTTTTCTCAGAGATACTCTCCCTTCTTTGCTGAGACTTCTACAGGGTTGACTTGGCATTTTCAGCCTCAGCCTTAGTTTCTTTCTACCTCATTCCTCTGAGGTGTTTTCATTACATGCTTAGCATGTTGTATTTCCGCACAGAGCTTGCTCTAGCGAGTTTCTTTCTTACTTAATAGAAGTCTCCTTTTTGCAAAAAAAAAAAAAAAAGGGTGTGTCCTTTATCACTTACCCTGTTTGGCCTCGACATAGACGAGCTCGAGACAGTGATGTAGACATAAGGGAGGGATGGTTACTCTCTTGCTAGCATGCTGATCCGGATATTGCTTTATGCAAATGACGTGGCTCTTTTGTCTTCCTCAGTAGAGGCCTACAATCATTTTGTGAGTCTCATGATTTGAAGGTCAACCTGGGTCAAACTGCGAATGAAGTTATCAAACACTCCTTGCAACTTTTATTCCAAAAACAGCAATCAGAAAAGCAAGCAGTGTGGTTTGTGCATTGTCAGCACACAGCATACAGAAAATAGTATTGTATAGGAAGAGTGGTAGCTTGCGAAGAAGCACATTCATAGCGAAATCGTAAGCCATAGCACTTGATCAAATATCCATATGCTATACACTAGTAAACTCAGGCTTTTCTCAACCAAGTCACAAATTGTGGTGCTGATCAGTCCAAATGGTTTCTATAGCAGCATGCAAAACAGTAAACAGAAACAAAGCAGGCAGCATGCACCATAAACACCAAAAAGTAAGTATAGGATGGCTAAGTATTATTAGCCATAAAAAGACAATTTCCATGTCCACTTAAGCTGGCCTATTTTAAGGATAACCAACTCACACATAAAGACACCAAATGTCAACATTTTCCATCCATATACTTAAGGAGACACATGCATTTTTTAAAATGAGGGGAAAAAACTTCATGGACAGGAGGATGTCTTGAAAACAATTCTTTTGCAGTCTATAAGAAAAAAGACCATCGTCATAAGGGCAGAGCCACCATTATGCTCCACGCAAGCACAAACACTTGCAAGACCATGGCCGCTTAATGTATCGAAAGATCTACAAAAATTTTCATGGACAGGAGGATGTCGTGAAAACAATTCTTTTGCAGTCTATAACAAAAAGACCATCGTCATAAGGGCACAGCCACCATTATGCTCTACACAAGCACAAACACTTGCACGACCATGGCCACTTATTGTATTGTAAGATCTAAACTGCCTAGACATATGGAGGTTCCTTCCCAAGCCAGATTGATGGTATCCAAAGATTTCTTATAAAAACTAGAGCATGTCTCACGTACAATGGCTCAAATTTGAGAGAATCATGGTTTTCAACTCCTTTGTTGTTGATGATTTTCCAGCAACACATGGCTTTATTTTCTCAAGCATTTGAGACTTCTATGGATTTTAAGACACAAGTATGCAAGAAGAGTCAAACCTTGATCAAAATTATGAAGATGAATTCCATTTGGATGACTGTAATTCGCACCATCTAATCAATTTATGATCTTCAATACATCTCGAGCCGTCATGCGCCAGGAGCAGGTCACATTTGATGGGTCACCTGTTGAGATAGTTTCATCATACACGTATCTTGGGGTTGTCTTCTCAGGACCCATCTTCACTATGAGACCCGCAATGCAAGCACGCTTGGGCAGAGGATACGCTTCATTGGCCAGACTAGGAGTCAGTGCTTCCGCTCGCACTTTCAGGATCCATAGACCAAGGGGCTGCTTTTTGACTCCTTGGTCCACCCAGCGGGGATGTATGGTAGCCTTTGCTAGGGGCCAGACTTGTGGGATATAGAGTGGGCTCGTGTGGAGCAGCTACAAGTTCTCATGCTATCACGGATGATTCGTGGTAAGCCATCCGTTTCTCACCAGATCATTCAAGCTGAGTTTCGGTCATCCCCATTACAACTAGATGCTGCATTTCAGGTCATCACGTATATGTACCAAGTCACGGAGTATGGGGATTACACTTTTGGGTGCAGTAGGCTATCATGGCTAGCATTGTCCTCCTCAATGGCACTTTCAACAAGAGGTGACCAGAGATGCTGGTATGCACGCACAGAGAGATGGTTTGAGTGACTGGGGCTCCACATGGATAGACTCCCTTCCTTTCAGTACAATATGGACGCTCCGTTTTCTCCCCTCTTGTCACATGAGGTCAACCAAGATAATCCGTGAGGATCTCTTACAGCTACACATATTCCGGACTTGGTTGGGACCGAGTGAACTCCCAGTGAAGCTTAGCTTCTACAGAGATCACTGCTTACATATCACAGAGGAGGGTTGCATTGACCCACCAGGATACACGCAGATCCACTTACCCCATTCACTGAGGATCTTTGTTGGGCAGTCTTCACATAGACTTCGTATCGAGAGCCGCAGAGCAGAGGCCTACCCAGGGAGAGGCGCATATGCACGTTATGTGACATGCAGGAGGTTGAGACGGAGGAGAACTTCATCTTCACATGTCTTGTTTACTATGAGATCCAAAGGCATTCTACTTCCTCTTCAGAGATAGCTATGGGATTTTGTCCCGATTCCTCTCCTATCCAGACCAGAGATGCTTGGCAAGCTTAATTCATAAGGTACTCAGGTACCGCGAGAGGATACTTCGATCACAGAGACAGGAGCAGACTTCTTCCTTGGCAGATCCCTCTCAGAGCTCTATCACGGAGTTCTTTCAGGCAAATCACACGGACCCCCACCATACGACACCTCGACATGATCGTGACCCAGAGCCAGCAATGACTCAACTGCTCAGATAGACGGTTGATGTGCATATTACACTTGGGGATATCCCCTCCCTGTTTAGAGTCGGAGCCAGGCTGACAGGGGTTACTGTAGCCCTTGTTAGGAGTAGAGCTATGACCAGGAGACGTCACAGGGCTGCGCTCGTGAGTGGCCGACAGCACTCTAGCACTGATTTCATGCCTCCATTGCCTCATCTACTCTGATGTCCTGATGATGATGAGATTGATATGTAGTCAACCACCAACATGACTATGTTGTACTTAGTACTACCATTCTGCATTTTTTGTATTCTGCATTGGTGTGGATGCTCGTTTAGTAGCTCCACCCTCATAGCTCGTTTTACCAGGATTTTCATAGTCTCATAGACCCATCGGTCTTCCGAAGACTTTAATAAACTTCCTTTCTTTCTCCTCTCAGCGAGCTCATAGCTCTAGCCTCTATCTCTACTCACAGTCTCCTCTCTCACTCTCTCTGACAAGCCCAATGCCGAATGCTCCCCCCCTATCCTCCCCTTCTCCTCCATCCTCATCACTGTGCCTTGGACGGTCCCTCCTCTCGCTAGGAATCTCCTCCCTTTCTCCTAATTGGTGATCCTTCTATCTCCTTAGCCGTTGCGCTACTGGCTATCTTAACGGCTTGGTTGGGTGACTTCCTGACTCACCAGCCTCTTCTAGTTGGGAACTACAAACCTCGTACAAATTCTTTGGTTGTGGCCAACTCCGTATTGCTTCCATATCATTCCTAATATTAAGAGAACTAGAGAACGTGCTTACAAATTAGCCTTACCAAAAGGATGTAGAGTGCATCCAGTTTTTCATGTAAGTAGGCTAAAAGGAAGTTAGGAGATGATGACAATGTGATTGGAAATGAAATCCTACTTCAACCTGCATCTTTACCACATGAACAAGAAAAAATTGTAGATAGACAAGAAAAAAGAACAAGACATACAATATATCAAGAATAGTTGGTTAAGTGCATAGATAGACCTGAAGAGAGTTCAATATGGGAAAGGGTTAGCAATATCCAGAGGCTTGCCAATTTGTTTTCGAAGACATGAACTATTATTAAGGGGAAAGATTAAGCAATCTCCAGAGGAGGGTTGCCAATTTGTTTTCGAAAATGTAAGTCATACTCATGGAGCCTTGTGGTATGGTTATGGTGAGGTGGGAAGTTGAGAGGGATCGACAATGCTTGTGTTAATGGGGGCTTAGAGGGCTGAGTTAGTCCTAGTCTTAAGCATTAATAACGAGGTGCAAGCCATGAGAGGGCTTTAATGGAAGGGTCTTGTAGGATACATGGCACCAAACAAGCCAAGTGGCAAGCATTGGGCATGCGGGAGGTTTCTAGAGGGAACTCCATTTGAGAAGAAGCTAGAAGGACACGTACAGTGAAGAAGAACGCTCTCTAAGAGACTTGTGATTGGGTGGCAATCTGTAGCAGCCCTGTTTTCTTGTTCACTGGGAGAAATAGAAAGTCCTCTAGACTCACCCTTGCAAGACCCTCTCGTCCTTGCAAGACTCTCATCATTTATTATTTCTGTTTGATTGACATTAATATTTTATCTAAATATATCCACTTTCACTTTATATATAAGAAATATTTCTGACACCAGTTCCTCTTCGAGAGGATGCAAAATTTCTCAAACTCTATAACATTGGCAGATGGACAATAAGGATCCATGCTATTTTCAAGTTTAAGATAAGTTTCTCCCAATAGCTTTAATACGAACTGTTTATTCTTGTACCCAGCCTGGACACATGCAAACTGAAGCCCAAAGTATGATATTACAAAGTTTATAGCTTTAGAGCAGAATCCACTCTGTGCGACTCCTATCACTTTATATGTATTGCTTTGGTTTAGCCCTGTCCACCTTTCCACTTTTAAACACAGCAATATCCTTATGTGCCAGATTCCCTAAACTCTCTAGGACAATAACAATAGGCAAAGTCTCCAAGCTCATTTTTAAATCGATCCTTAAAAAACACTAATATAAGGCAGAAGTCATTGCTAAAAAACTGTGTCCAAAGATGCAAGCGCAAGAAAGGATTTTAAAGCTACAGACCATGCGGGTCAACTCCCCAGCTCATTAGTTACAAAAGGATAGCCCAAAGCATGGGCATAACTTCACTGTAGATGAAGCAGTCATAGCTTGAATGAGGCCATATAAGTAGTGTTTGTGTCAGGAGCTTGGATACACATTCTCCTCTGTTCAGATGTGTCATGCAGAACTACAGAAAAGATTTATTGAAAATGATGATTTTTCTTAATCTTAATTATCCCTTGTGCATCCGGCATAGCACTCACATGAAATAAATCGTTGAACGTGTACATGTGAATCTAATCCTGACATTTCTGTTATGTGGCAGGTCATACACACAGGACATCAAATACAAAATCGTTGTTTTCAAACAAAAGCATGATAATATTGATAGCAAGAAGCACAATCATGCAACTTTGCTTTTCAAAGATATATACATGAAACAAAGCCAATAGAAAGATTCGTGACCTGTGGCTACTTGACAGCATTTCAATCAGCCGGTCAGGACGTTCTCTATGTTTGTTTGCAAAAATCATGATTGCAGCTCCAATTACCTACTTTGTCACCACAGAAAAAATTAATTTTGAACCTAAAAGCTGCAGTAGCCTGATGTTCAAATGCTGACATCTGTGCAGTTGTCCATTATGGCTAAGCACGAAGACAAAAATTAACTAACAAACCTGGTCTAGGTCATCATCAGTAATAGTTGCCTTTATATTTTTCAGAAGTTCAGCAAGCTGGTTGCTTTTCTTTCTCTCTGCAAGAGAGGCAGCAACAGCCGCATAAATGTGCACAGCTGAAAAGGCAACCAAAGCATGAGGGAAACTGAGATACTATAAATCATCCAAAAATGAATAGCGAAATGTGAGCATCAGGCTTTTGGAAACCTACAGGGAAGTTCAAACTCATAGATAACTTGAAAAGCCAAATCAAAGTTTCGCTCTACAAGGGCTTCAACCACCTCTGCCCTTCGTCTGCAAATGATGAGCAGTGAATACTTAGCACGACAGGTGCTGAATCTGCACCATATAGAAGACGATAAAGCTTTCACATGCAAACTTTGAAATAAGTAGACAACCCTGCATAGCATACTTGAGAGTGTCAGCATCGTTGGGGTTTCCGAAGAGTGAATGCTTCCATGGAGGACCCTCAGTATCCGTAAAACACCGTACCACATCCATCTAACACAAGAGTTTACATATGCTTTCAAACAACAGCCTTGAAGGATAAAACAATTGGTGAAAGATGCTTGCTCACATAATATACAAGGACACAACTTTATCCTCTGAAGAAAGAACAAAAACATTTGCACATAACAGTTGCTTGGGAAAACCTTCTTGCATCCAAAACCGTGAAGACTTGAAAGTTTTTAGGACAGAAGACCACATTGTTAGGATAGATCTATGGAACCTTCAGATCCTATAACCTATATCAGTCAGTAGGAGGTCACAACATCAGTCAGCAGGAGATCACAAATTTGTTCTTTATAGGAGAAGATGTAAGCACACCAAGTCAGCAGGAGGCCAGACAAGTACGCAGGGTTTCAACTCCCAAGAAAAAACTTCATGGAATTGGGATGGCGATTCAGAATTCCTACAAGCACCCATCCTATCCGAGACACCATCATTGTGGCATCATGATGCCAAGTTGCCTCGCGTTTCTCACAAGTACCAAGATGCACGAGGTATAGATAGAGGACCACATCCTGATGCGATGCCCCAAATACTAAGAGATCAAGGGGAGGTATTACTATCTATTCACTCATCTCTACACATATTTGGGCAGAGCCTTCAACTATCTGGACAGAGATATGTTGCACTATTTGTGCACCGGGTCACCAGACCCAGATCTAGACCATGAGACCCACCATGGATCATAGTCCTTAGCACTAGAAGATCACAAATGAATTCGTCTCAATGAAAGCAGTCATTGAAAGGCACCAGCAGTCATTGAAAGGCACCAAGACAAAGACCCTGTTCTCTAGGTCAACAGGAGACTAAACACCGGCACCGTGAGCCCAGTGCCAAGCCGCATCATGCCATCCACGAGCAGACTCTACAGAGAGGAGCTGAGGACAAACGATTTAATCTTTTTTGTGAAACTATAAGATCTACATTTAAATGGTTGACCTCATGATACCATAGTGGGGAGAACACTGCATCAATGCTGTACAGGAAGAGGGGAAGTCTGTCCATGTGGAGCTTCAATCGCTCAAACCACCTCACTGTGTCTGCAAACCAGCACCTCTGATCACCTGTATCTGATAGAGCCATAGAGGAGGACAATGCTAGCCATGATAGTCCGCTGCATCCCAAGGTGTGATCACCATATGCCCTGACTCGGTATAAATAGGTGATGACCTGAAATGCTGCGTCGAGTAGCAACGGAGATGAACCAAACTCAGCCTGGATGATATGGTGAGGAACTGATGGTTCAATGCGAATCATCCGTGATAACATGAGTACCTGTAGTCGCTACACACGAGCCCACTCTGTATCTGACAGATCTGGTCCCCAACAAGGGCTGCTATACATCCCCGCTAGTTGGACCAAGGAGTCAAAAAGTAAGCACTTGGTCCGAGGGTCCTGAAAGTGTAGGCAGAAACACTCCCTCTCTAGTCTGGCCAACGAGGCGTGCCCTCTGCTTAAGCGAGCCTGCATCGCTAGTCTCATGGTGAAAATAGGTCTAGAGAAGACAACCCCTAAACATGTGTATGACGAGACATCTCGACTGATGACCCATCAAAGGTAAACTGCTCCTGATACATAGCGACCCGAGATGTATTGAAGATCATAACCTTGGTTTTGCCAAGGTTGACCTTCAAGTCATGCGACTCACAAAAAGATTGTAGCGCATCTAAGTGCCTTTGGAGGCCCTCTGCTGAGGACGATAAGAGTACCACATCATCTGCACATAGTAAGATCTGAATCAGAGTGCCAGCAAGAGAGCAACCAGCCCCCCCCCTAGTGTCTGCATAATTCGGCTCGGTTGCATATGCGGCTTTCTCGAGGTATGCCCTCAGCCTGTCCACTCTCAATACGGAGTCGGTGTGATGAGACACGAAACTGTCTGATTTGCTATCCTCAACGAATGTGGGAGGTGGATATGGGTATATCCTAGTGAATCAATGAGTCATCCTCTGAAATCCATAAACAGTGGTCCATGTAGAAGTTGAGCTTCATTAGAAGCTCATTGGGTGCCAACGAAGTCGTAAATGTGTGTATCTGTAGGAGGTCCTCTAAAATGACCTAGTTGACCTCGTCATATGTGAGTGGGACTAAAGGAGCTCCAATATTATACTGGAAAGGGGGTAATCTATCCATGTGGAGTCCCAAACTCTCAAACCACCTGCATGTGTGTGTGCATACCAACATCTCTGATCACCCTCAGCTACTAAGGTCATGGAGGAAGATAGGGCTAGCCACAGTAGTCTACATCATCCTAAGGTGCAAGAGCCATACTCCCTAGCTCAGTAAAGGTACGTGATGATCTGAAATGCTGCATCAAGCTGCAGTGGAGATGCATCAAACTCAGCCAAAACATTGTGATGTGGAACCGATGGCTTACTGCGGATCATCTGTGGCAACAAGAGAACCTGGAGTTGCTCCCGACTGTGCTTCTAATAAATCAAGCCCCCAATAAGGGCTGCCATACATACCCACTGGGTGGACCAAGAAATAAAAAAGAAGAGACTTGGACTGGAAATCCTTGAAGTTGGAGTGGAAGCATTGCTGCTCTAGTCGAGCAAGTGCTGCATATCCCCTGCTCAGTTGGGCCTGCATCGCCGATCGCATTGTGAAAATTGGGCAAGAGAAGAGAACGCCAAAGAACATGTATGATGAAACGACCTCCACTAGTAATCCATGTAGTGTGAAGCTCTCTGTGCATGGCTGCTCGAGATGTGTTGAGAGAGACAGCCAAGTTGTGGTAGATGATGATGTCTCATCATAACATTAGGATTCAAGGACATCCGTGTACTATCGTGTGATCATAAAACATTTCTTACAGCTCCAAACATTGATTCCAAGGGGTGATTTTTGGAACCCCAATCATGCCCGCACAAAGCTCAGACTACTTATGACCAAGGCAAGGCATATGACCTAGCAGGAATTACTGGAGTAATTCCTTTTTTCTATTTTCACTACTAGCTCCATGGAGGTGTTGTGGACACCTCTAGTTGCCTCCAGGGGATGTACTCTCATGATGATTTCAGCTTTTGGTATGATTGGCTTTTTGGTCTATTGAGAGACTACGAGTTCTACTTCTTGAAGGGATGATCCGTCGCAAGCCATCAGTCCCACATCATATCCTATTAGCATATTTTGGGGCTACCCCTCTACATCTTGATGCATCCTTCTAGGTGGTCACATAACTTCACAACTCTACATCTGGTTCATGCATGCTATTGTGGCTGGCCTTGATCTCATCTATGTCACTAGAGGGAGAGGAGGGGCATAGGAGTTGGTATGCTTAGACAGATAGATGGTTTGCAGGCCTAGGATTCCATATGGATGGACTTGCAACAATTTCAATATACCTTGAGGCCCCATCCACTCCGCTCACCTATCATGAGGTGAACAAATCATTAGAGAGAACCTCTTAAAACATGTACAAGACCTGGGTAGCACCCCATGACCTTTCGCTAAAGCTTGGCTTCTACATAGCTCACTACCTACACATATTAGAGGATCCCCCTAGCCATGCTAGGATCACTCTCCCACATGCGTTGAGGATCTCGATTGGGTAGTTCTGAGTACTCTCTCACAGGATAGGTATTGAGATAGGACGAGCAGAGAGCACTCAACGTGAGAAGACACATTTGCACTTTATGTGAGGTTGAGATAGAGGCACATTTTGCATTGAGATGCCTTGTGTACTAAGGGCGATGGCGCAGCCATCTTGCGAGTCGGGACCTAGAGAGCATGGCACGATAGACTCACCCTTGAGTTGACCCTCATGTAAGGACTGTAGAGATCTCCTCTTTACTATTTGACTTGGGGAGATAGACGACTAAATGATGGTAGCGCTTCTCAAATGATGAGCTACCTCCCGAAGACCACAAAGGAGTGAGGGGCCCAACCTGACTAATCAAGGTAAGCAACAATAACGCTCTATTACTGATTTCCTTCCTCGGCGCCGCCAGCAGCCTTCACTAGATCAAGAGCCATTGTTGGTCAAGATAATCTCTTCTATCCTTAACCGACCGACGTAGTTGGTCCCCGAGGCAGCATGCATATTTAGTCACTCAGATGATCAACTGATCGAATGGCCCACTGACAAGGATCTCCCTTCCCTTCGTTTCCTTCTTGGTGTTCTTTGGCTCTCATACAGACCGGCATTCGTGACTCTCCTGCAATGATAGAGGGGTGTATCCCCTATTGACATTTTCGTCTAAGATATAAGCACTAGCTGTGGATGCCCGCTTTACTAGCCCCACACCTTAGCTTCTATTGTATCTAGTTTATCTTCAGTCTCATTGAACCTTCAGTCTTTCGAAGACTTTAATAGACTCTCTCTCTCTCTCTCTCTATTTGTATGGCCTTGATTGAGGAAGTAGATAGCCTCGAGACCACCAATGTGGCATTGATGGCAGAGAAAGCACACATTGATAAGACACTCAATGAAATCAAGAAGCAAGGGGACGTATGCAAGATGAATGCAGAAAAGAGAGAGAGAAGAATGATGAGTGGGAGAAGGAGAAGGCAACATGGGAAACTGAAAAGACCAGCCTCAATGACAAAATGCAAGCTATGGGGACAGAACTACAGCAACTAAGAGACATGCAGGGAACACCATAAGGGACACACAAGGCAATGGAAGAACTGAAATCCAAGAATGAGAAGCTCAAGAAGGAGATGGCAGCCTTGCAGACAACCAAAGAAAGCATGCTGAGTTTACACAGCAAAGGGAAAGTAGATATGCTAGAATGGAAGAATGTGGCTAAGAAAGATGCAGCAGCCCCCAAGAAGAGACCATTTCTAAGGCTCTAGAGGAAGAAAAGAGGAGCAGCAGCAAGGCTCTGAACGTCTTCGTTAGAGGCTTAACAGCTAGAGATACCCCTATGTCAGATGCCAAAACCTTGTTCACCAAGATGGGAGTCAAACTCACATGCAAGACAGCATGGAGAGTTGGCAAAGCTGAGGCCCCAACAAGACCCCCTATAATGAAACTCCGAACAGCAAGACAGGTCTACCCTCATGAGCATGAGGGCAACCTTGAAAGGGACAATAACATACTTGGATGATGACCTCACATTACTACAGCAAGAGAATTGGAGGCAGGGAATGGTGCGTGTTATGGCAGCAGGAGCTGCAGGTAAATGGGCTGCCTACAGAGATGGAAAAGTGATTATGAGAGGGAGAGCAAAAGGGGATGAAAGGGAAGAAAGAGAAGAGGGGTAGATGGACAGCACATGACGGTGTCAGACCCGGGAGATGAGAGCACAAAGGGGGACTGAAAATAGCAGTGTGGAATTGCAATGGTACCCTTTGGTCCGATCCTAGGGGTTTCTTGGAAACATGATCTTCTACACCGAGACCCATGAAAGCCTGGAAAGAGGGCTGCCCATAGTGACGGGATATATATGGGAATCAGTCCATAGGAAGGAGATGAGGGGAGACAGTGGGATACAGGGGTCGGGGAGGCGTGGTTGTCCTGTTTAGAGCACACCTGAGACCACTCATAGCTGTGATCCGGAGAGAGAAGCACACACGACATATGTGGGTGCAAGTTCAGCTCCCAGATACATGACCGATTTTCATTGCAGTATGTTACTTTCCTCCAGACGCATCATCTTATGCACGAGAAGTCACCTCTGAAGGGCACAACCCATATGAGACTATTCATGATGATATCACAGAGCTTTCTAAACAGGGGAACTCTGTAACCAGCCTTCAACAAACTAAAGGGCAGTAATCCTCGTCTCCTCAAACATAAACCTCATAAATAGCCACAATGCAAGCTTCGGTCACTTCAACCACTTAACAATACTCAGAAACAAAATTCAATAACAACAATGGGGAGGCTAGAATGCACCTACTCAATGAAAACAGTACACCATGCACCCACTGGTCCCATATGCCTTGGCGCCCCTTTCGGTATTTATTTAATAATTCTGAGGAAATGCTTTACACCAGGGGTTCACCCCTGCACTGTTCTTCTCTGCAAATCCTCTGTCTGTCTTTTAGGCATCTAATCCAAGTGCACCACTAGAACACCAGTAGCAAGGAAATCTCAGGCATCCACTTCTGACCTGACCCAACTGAAAGGCATTCACACATCCGATCCTCTAGCAAACTGTGCTCAAAGCAATCTCAAGGCTATCACATGCATCCACATTGTCCTTAAGCCTTTTCCCAGGAGCACCCTTGCCTCTGGGTGCTTGCTAGAACCTGAGAAAGAAAGAAAGAAATATTAACGTCCGCAAGAGGCTCGCGAGCCTATGGGACAAAAGTGCGGAAATCAATGTAAACTCATACAAGCCAATGTGGGCTGGTGCGAAGGACTCGCTAAGGCCCTCGCTGAGTACTAGAAAAACCCACAAACTGAAATACTAATGAAGTACAACATATCAAGTCAGAATAGCCTAGTGTGCAACAGGAGTGAGGCATGAGGTGTTGGGATATCTCAAGGTGTATGCCCCACACACACCTTGGTTTCTATGTGTGTGTGCTAGAGGCACAGTTAGGTGCCCATAAGCATTGTTAGGTGGTGGTAGAAGCCACATAGGATGATTGAGAGAATCTAGGAGCAGATTGAGGAGATGATTATGGAGCTCAGAGGTCATCAGTGATGTCAGTGATCATGTAAGAGGTGCCTACTTAAGGACCTCACCTTTCTTCATTCCATAAGCAAGAATTCTGAGTTTGTGTTCACTCCATGCTTTCCTTTCAGTTTACCAATGTGAGGGTCTCAGGCGCTTAGAGCTAATGCTCCAAGAACGTGATCCGGCTCCATGTATCCAGGCTCCGTGATAGCTCTCTAATTTGACGCAAAGAGCTCACATATCTGCATCTATCGAGCTGTCTGACGCTGTGGTGGAGGGCGTGGTCTCCTCGATCTCTGGATCCAATGGGCTATGTCAACTGTGATGCCACATCTCTGTCGGTTGCCTCTGAGGAGAGTTGAGATAGGTTGAACCTCAATCGTGCGTGCTCGTCTCCTGTCGTATGTGAGATCCTCGTGTCCCTCGTCCAGTATGGTGTCATGCCGGCTCCCTCTACTGATCCATCTATCTCTAGTGTCAGCTAGCTCCTCCTCCTCCACCCTCGAGTGCCCTGGAGCTAACTCAAATGCGTAGAAGTCAGTGACCTATCTCTGCGCTCGGTCTACCTGTGTCCTGTGGCGTGGTGGTGGTCACATCCTGCTGCTCTCTGATCTGCCGGAGTATTGAACCCCTATGTCGCCGCATCTCCATCAAGTAGAATCCAACACAGACGAGAGTGGTCCAAAACCGTGTCCCTCCTGAAAGAGACAATGGTAGTGCCCTCGGATCTCATAGTAAGCTAGGCGCACACAGAAAGAGTGCTCCTCGGTCTCGACCTGACCCATCATGCATAACCTACAAGTCCGCTGATCTCTGGGTATGCCTACAGCTCGCTCTGCCTCAATCCTCAGCTGATGGGAGGAGACTCGCATCTATCCAATGGCAATCTCCAGTGCGTGTGAGACTCCTCTGTCCTCAAGATACCGGGGTTTGATGATGAGACCATCCTCTGATACTCTCAGGAAATGGTCATGGTAGAGCTGGGTCTTGGTGGGGAACTCCTAGTCCCCCCCTCACGTCGAAAATGTGTGAAGCTGGAGGAGGTCTAACCGCATGATGCGGTTAATCTCATCTCCTGGAATCAACTAAGGAGGTCCATCCATGCTGTACTGAAAAGGGGGGAGCCTGTCCATCTGAATGCCATCGCTAGCAAACCATACGGAGACACGTGCATACCATGCTATATCAAATCCACTCTCTGCAAGTCGAATAGAGGACTCCAATGCCAATCTCAGTAGTCTCTCACGAGGTAGGTCCCAGACTCTATGGAGGAATGTCACTGTCTAAAAGGTGGCATCGACCTGGAGAGGGGTCATAGCAAACCCTGCCTGTACTATCTGATGAGGGACTGAGGGCTTACTGCGAATCATCCTAGATCTCATCATTACCTGTAGCCGCTCATATCTCCTCCACTCTGCTGCTGAAGGTCACACCTCTAGAAAGGTGCTGTATAAATGGCGGGTGGCCTCACTAGAGTGTCGAAAAGCCAACACTTCTTCGGTGTGTCCTGTAGTGTGTCTGAAAACAGTCGCTCTAGTCAGGCCAAAGCACCGTGTCCTCGTGTGAGTCGTGCTCTAGCTACATGGATCATCGTGAAAACTGCACCCAAGTATGTGTAGGACTGCACAATCTCTACTGGCTGACCATGGTATGTGAAGCTATGTCGATGGAGCATTGGGTGTGAGGTGTTGAAGATCATGACCTTGGTCTTCCGAAGGTTAACTATCAGGTCTCTCTCTATGCAGAACACCTCGAGAGCCTCCAGATGTCTCTGTAACCCCTCTGCTGAAGACGACAAAAGGACTATGTCATCCACATATAATAGTATCGGTACCAACAAATCCACCAGCGGTGATCCCTCGCCTCCTAGGCAGTCTATGAAGGATGTGATCTCATCAATGTAGAGCCCAAAGAGAGTCGGTGAGAGGGGGCACCCCTACTTCACCCCAATCGTGCTCTCCACCCTGTCTGATAGGCCTCCTGGGGCACGAACTCATCCCCTAACGGACTCATATATATAGGCTCATCACTCCCCAAATCAGAACCTCTGGAATCCGAATCTCCTGGAGTCTCCTGATCATGCGGGATCATGGGGCAGTATCAAAAGGCTTCCGAAAGTCTACAAAGCAAGCATAGACTTTCTTATGCCTCGACCTCGCCTCCTCAATGATAGCCCTCAATGTGAAGATGTGGTCTAGGGTGGAAAGCTGTCTCCGAAATCATGCATGTCCTAGAGCGCGCTGCCCATGCGCCTCTGTGTGACTACTGATCTCTCTCTCTAGTATCGATCCATAGATCTTGGCCAGAGTATGGCCAATCATGAAAGTGCAGTAGTTCCCAGTTTCCATGGGGTCACCTGTCTTGTGTATTGGGACGATGGTGGTAGTGCTCTAAGAGGGTGGGAAGTCGTGGCATATGGCATGGTTTAACATCTGCGCTAGGATCAGGGCCAAAACCTCATGCCCGTGGGCGAAATGCTCCAATTGTAGTCCCTCATGATCCTGTGCTCTCCGGTTATGGAGCCAACGGAGTGCAGCCCATACATTCTGTGCAGTGAACAAGTGATAGGTGGCTGGTCTGGGCATAGTGGACATATCTGGTGGTGCCTACATCGGGACATCATAGAGAGAGCATGCATACATGTGCCAAACACCTGGGTCTATGATGGGAATGGCCGGCTTCCCATCCGATAAGAGCCCCCATCCAATGGTAGGGTCCCCTCCTCTGAAAGAGCTAATCAACTTGTCCATTTTATGAGTGAGAAAAGCCTGCCGCTTGCGGCGTGTCAACCGTCGTGAAATCCTATGTGCCTCAGCTGGTGTCAAATGGCCCAAGGCTTGCTCACGTGTGAGGTGAGCTCTCATGTCTCTGCACTCGTCATCATACCAGGGGTGCTGAGGCATCTTTCCCATTGAAACGCGTCCAGATAGATCTGATGGCTGCATCCATGAGCACTATGGTGAGGGTGTCTGATGCATGGGTGAGGTCTACCTCGTCACCAAGTAGTAAACCTGGGAGCTTGTGTGCCAAATGACTCACGTAGACGGGTCAAGGGTCCGGTCAAAGTGGACCCGTACACAAGTGGGCGTAGAGGGGGCTCTCCATGTGACTGGCATAGTGATGGAGACACAGAAGGCTAGGTATGAGTGGTCAGCACCAAGGGGGGGGGGAGGCACCATAAAGTCGTGTACCCGTGAGGTGAAGGCTAAGGGACCAAGTAAGTAATCCACTATACTTGTACCTCCGCCATGCGGGAAACAAGTGAGCCCGCCAGATAATGGCCATCTCTGTAAGCCATTATATATGATCAAGTCATGGACAGCCCCCAGCTCAAGTAGATGCCGGCCGTATCCCTTCACGTGTGCGTGTGGTGCATCCGCCGAGTGCCGCACTATCCCAAGCTCTGTAGCATCTAGCTCTGGTACTATGAGAGAATCTGATGTAAAGTCGAGTAGGCCCACCTGCATGTCACCTGTGTGTGCATTGAAGTCACCAAGAAGGAGGCTGTTTCCTAGCCTGGAGAACTCAATGAGAAGGGTAGACCTATCCATGGCATTTCGGAGTTTCAGCACTAGTGGTCTCGTTGGTGTTTCCACTTTACCTACCCTCCAGGCCGTCTCGCATGTGAGATTAACCCCTATTTTCGTGAACGAAGCTTGGGCATCTGCCATTGGGGTATCTCCCACTGTCAGGCCCCTTACAAGCACATTCCAGACCTTGTTGAATCTCCTTTTCTCTTCCTCTAAAGCCTTTCTTGGGTGCAACTGATCCCTTTTTAACCACTGCTGTCCACTCAAGCATTTCTTCTTTCCTTTTGGTGAGTTGTGTAATCTCAGCATGTTTTCCAATCATCATGGCCTGCATGGCTGCCATCTCTTTTTTGAGAGATGCATTCTCTGTTCTGAGTATTTCCATGGCTTTGCAGCCCCCCTCTGAAGTCATTTGCATGTCCTTCATTTGCTGTAATTCAACACCCAATGAATGCAACTTGTCTTGGAGCTTTACTTTCTCATTAATCCACTCAGTTTTTTCTTGTTCCCAGTCCTCTTTCTTGGCCTTTTCCTTCCTCCACTCTTCTTGTATTTTCCCTCCTTGCTTTTTAAATTCAGCAAGGGTTTTGTCAACATGAGCTTTTTCGGCCAGTAAGGTCACATTTGTGGCCTCGAGGTTGTCTATTTTTTCAATCAACACAAGGCATATTTTGTTGAGGCATGTGAGCACTTGAGTGGTACCTTTGTGAGCTGTCCCATCACAGAGGGCCGTCAGAGCAGATTCCAAGGCTTGTTTTCCCCAAATATCCTCCACACATCCACGTGTAGGCATGTTGCAAATGTTTACTGTTTGTTTTTCTGTTTTTTACAGAGATAATGCAGAGAAAAAGGGGTATCCCACTGAAATCACATATTTACATGCCTCGGGGTGAATGTCAAGCATGTTGGTGCAGTGTTTGCTCTCCCTTGCCTGCCTTAGTAGCTCATTGTAGTGCCTTGTACCTTTTTCTGTCCCTTCTTTTCTTCAAGGTCGATTTTCTTGGAGTTTCTTGATTTTCTTGATTTTCTGCAGGTGTCGAGGCTAAGGAGCTGCTCTTTCGGTGCTGTGGAGGAGGGGGTAGAGGCAGCGAATGGGCTGCTGAGCTGCTGCTGGTAGCTCTTGCTGGTGTCACCACAGGAGAGAGGGCTGCTGCTTGGGCTGGCTGTAGGTGAGGCTGCTTAGGCTGCTCCTGAGCTGTCGCCTAGGTATGCTAGGCTTGCTAGGGGCTGTAGGTAGGCTAGGTTCTGTGGGTAGGTTAGGCGGGGGGCTATGGCTAGGCGAAGGCTAGGCCAGGGTGTCGCGGTAGTCTTAGGTGCAGGCGGAAGGGGTTGGAGAGGTGTCGCGACAGGTAGGGGGGGCTGAGGGGTGGCGAGGGGGTAGCTGAGTGGCTGAGAAACTAGAAAGGACTGCAAAACACCACACATGCACTGCAAAATGCTTCAAAGCAAGAAATGCAAACAAATGGAAGTCCAAATCTAAATACCCGCTGTCTGTGGCAGAGGGGCGAGCTCTGTTCGTCGTGCCTCTATCCCCTGTCAGGCTCCCAGCAGGGTGCAGGAGACTTCCAGCTTCAGGGAGATGAGAGTAAAAGCACATAGAAGGTGGAAGGAGGACAGAAAAAGAGCTGTAGAGGACAAAAAGCTGCCAGATCTGCCCCAAAGCCTCTGCTCTGGGATCTGTGCCAGGAAACCCGCTTCAGAAGAGTACCCTCCTCGAATTCCACACCCTGAAATGCCTGTACAGCTGCCTGGAAAAGAGTGCCACCAGTCCGTACAGCTGTATCGACTGTCCGTACAACCTGTACGGCAGCCGTACAGCTGCCTCGGGACTCAAGCATGTAGCCTTGGGCTGTGTGCAGCAGCGAAAAAGGGGGAGGAGCCAGCCAAAACGTGAGGAGTGCAGCCAACAGCAGAAAGTGCAGGAGCAAAGCTGAGCCTGACGTTGAAATCTGTGAAGGGAGCTTCTGCTAGGCTTGGAATGCTCTAGGAGAGTGAGGGGAGAGAGATGGTAGGTGGGAGAAGGGCATGCACCTACATGCATGACACTTGGCACTTCATTAAAGCTCTAACCCACCTGAAGGGCCCAACTTTTAGACGCCTCTCTAGTGCCTATGCCTTGCCCCTAGGACCCAGTGGTGCACCTAAACTCTGCCCCTAGGAACTTCTAGGAAGTGTACACTTCCTCTAGCCAATCTCTCACGGCCAAACCATTACTACACTTACCCATGGTTAACCCCGGGTTAAGCATGGGTTCAGTTACAAAGATACTTTACATCGCTTTTCATGTCCCCAATGATGATTCCCTCATAGTACCGGATGTGGATGCAATAGAGCTGGGGATAGTGACGAGAGACATCTACTTGAGTTGGGGCTATCAATGACTTGATCGTATATAGCGATCTTCGGAGATGGCCATCATCTAGTGGGCTCACTTGTTTCCCACATGGTGGGGAAAGAAGCACAGTGGACTACCTGTTGGGTCCACTCTTTTACCTCATGGATGCCCAATTTTACTTTGTCTCCTCCTCCACTCGTTGACCACTCATACCTCACCTTTTGTATCTCGACCGCCACACTAGCCACCATGAGGAGGCCCCCCCCCGCACCCACTCGCGTTTAGATCCATTTTGATCGTGCTCTTGACCCGGTATATGTGAGCCACTTGGCCTTGGAGATGAAATGGACCTCGGCCATGCCTCAGATACCCTTGTCTCAGTGATACAGAAGGCTGCCACCAGATCCTTTCCCACGACTCGATCTGCACGTGTCCCAGATGGGAAGATGCCCCAAAACCCCTAGTTTGACGACGAGTGCAGAGAGGTAAGAGCCCACCTCACACGTGAGCGAGCATTGGGACATTTGAGTTCACCAGAGGCACATCGGATCTCATGCCGAGTCACACGGCGTAAGAAGTGGGTTCTTGTATGGTGGAGGTTATCGGATCCTTTCGAGGGGGGATCCTAACTACGGGCTGGGGGATCTTAGCGGAGGGTAAGCCCATCCCCATCACACCAACTGTTTGGCACACATATGCATGCTCCCTCTATGATGTCTTGGATCACACGCCACCTGATATGTCCTCTATGCCCAGACCCACTACGTGTCACTTGTTACTGCACAGAATGTACGGGCTACGCTTCTCCGGCTTCATAATCGGAGATCACCAGATCATGAGGGTGAGCACTTTGCACATGGACAGGAGGTCCTTACCACGGTTGTAGCACATTTGTTCAATCACGCCATATGCCATAGCTTCCCGTCTACCTGGAGAGCTACCACCATAGTACCGATACACAAGGTAGGTGACCCCATGGACACTGGGAACTACCGTACTATTATGATGGCCATACTCTGGCTAAGAGATATGGGTGGGTACTAGAGAGGGAGTTTAGCAGCCACACACAGGGTCACACGCAGCAGGCTCTGGGGCAGGCACGTTTTTTAAGACAACACTCCACCTCGGACCACATCTTCACCTTGAGGGCTATCATTGAGGAGGCGAAGTTGAGGCACCAGAAAGTCTACACTTGCTTTGTAGACTTTCGTAAGGCATTTGATACTACCCCACGTTCCCGCTTGATCAGGAGGTTACAAGAGTTGCAGCTCCCAGAGATCATGATTTGGGGGGTTATGAGTCTATAATTATAGAGTTTGTCAAAGGGAGGGTGCGTGCCCCAGGATGTCTATCAAATTGGGTTGAGAGCACTATTGGAGTGAAGCAAGGCTGCCCCCTCTCACCGACTCTCTTCGAGATCTATATCAATGAGATACATCCTTTGTAGATCGTCTAGGTGGAGAGGGTTCACTTCTGGCTGACCTGTTTAGATACTGCTATACGCAGATGGCATAGTCCTCATATCATCCTCCACAGAGGGATTGCAGAAACATCTGGAGCCTCTAGAGATGTCCTGCAAAGAGAGAGACTTGACAGTTAACCTTGGAAAGACCAAGGTTATGATCTTCAACACCTCGCGAGCAGTGTCTCGTCGCCATAGCTTCACGTACCAAGATGAGCCAATGGAGATAGTGCAGTCTTACACATATTTGGGGGTAGTGTTCACAGGGCCAGGTTTCACGATGACCCATGCAGCTACATTACGACTGACACGAGGGCGGGGTGCTCTAGCCCGACTAGAGAGGCAGTGCTTCCAGGCACATTTCCAGGACCCTCTGAAGAAGGGTTGGCTTTTTGACACCCTGGTGAGACCGACTGCCATGTATGCAACACCTTTCTGGGGGAGTGACATTTCAGCGACAGAGTGGAAGGAATTTGAGACGCTACAGGTGATCATGGGATCTAGGATGATTCGTACTAAGTCCTCGGTTCCCCATCAGACTATACAGGCAGAGTTCACCATGACCCCTCTCTTAGTTGATGCCATCTTTCAGACAATGACAATCCTCCACAAAGTCGGGGCCCTACCCCAGTGGAGATTACCGAGGCTAGCATTGGAGTCCTCCAGGCGACAGGCAAAGAGCAGTGTTGATACAACATGGTACGCACGGGTGTCCACATGGTTTGGTAGTCATGGCATTCAGATGGACAGACTTCCCCCCTTTCAGTTCAGCATGGATGCACCACCCGAGATGATCCCATGGGATGAGATCAACCGTATCATACAGTTGGACCTCCTCCAGCTTCATACGTCTAGGGCGTGGGGGGGAGAGGAATTCCCCACCACAATCCACTTCTACCATGACCACTTCCTCAGGGTCTCGGAGTATGGTCTTGTCCATCAGACCTCAGTATCTCGAGGGTAGGAGAGTCTCACATGCACGGAGGATGAGACAATTGCGAGTCTCATCACATCAGCTGAGGATTGAGGCAGGGAGAGTTGCAAGCATACCTAGAGAGTAGAGGATCTACAGACTATGCCTGATCTGGGAGGTCAAGATAGAGGAGCACTTTCTATGTGTCTCCCATTCTACTAGGGCAATATCATTGCCTCTTTTAGGAGGGGCATAGCTTTGGTCCGCCTACACGGCTGATCCATTTTCCCGATCAGGTTTGGTTGGGCTCTATCTGATTAAGATGCGACGACACAGAGACATACCAATGTGACAGACCAGAGAGCAGCAAGAGACAATACCACATGACACCGAGATCGATTGACCACGGACATGTGTTGCAGACTTCTATGCAGCTGAGTCAGCTATGGGGGAGGCTGAGGGAGAGGAGCTTGATGAGATGAGAGCATCATGGAGAGAGCATCATGGATTAGTAGTGAGAGTCACCACCACCATGCGGCCATACGAGAGGCACACACTCCACATGTGGCACGGAGAGTGACCAGAGCACACACAATTGAGGTCTTGTCTATTTCAGCCCTCCTCAGAGGAGACCGTCAGAGATGAGGCGTCACCCTTGACGTAGCCCATCGGATACAGGATCGAGGATACCACACCCTCCTCCGCCTCGAGAGACAGCTAGATAGACATAGATATGAGATCTCCTCACATCCCATTAGAGAGCCACAAGGGTACTTGGATATATGGAGCCTCGGCGTGTACTAGGAGCGTTAGCTCTAAACACTTGATACTGCTATTTTGCTCACTAGTTTAGCACTTTGGCTTTCAGCAAGGGCCTTAGTGAGCCCTTTGCTTCAGCCCATAGCGGCTTGTGTGAGGTACTTTTGGTTTTGCACTTTTGTCTCATAGGCCCAGGAGGCCTCCTACAGACGTTAATACATCTCTCTCTCTCTCTCTCTCTCTCTCTCTCTCTCTCAGGTAGTGATTACGTTTGCCAGAGAACCTTCTTAAAGAAAAGGGATTGAGAGTTAATAGAACAAACAAGTCTCCATCACTGCAATGGATGAATTCAAAATCGTTAGGACATTACCTCAGGTTTGAAGAAGCTAGCAAATGGAATAGTGCAAGATTCAAGAGGACTGATGTGAGAGATGCTGAAAAGGAGAGGACTATTAATAATGACTTCAACAGGAATTTCCCAAAAATATGGCAAACATAGATAGTATTCCCCATCTTAAACATTTCTAGAAATTAAATCAGCAAATGGCTGGAAGAAAATGAAGCAAGAACCATAGCACTCCACAGTGGACCGCTTGATCACCATTCGAGCAAGAATTGTGGGCTATAGTGTTGTTTTGTAGAGACTAGAAAGGCATTTGACTTGGTACTAAGGAAAAAGTTATGAGAGAGAGTAACAAACCTGAATGTTGTAAGGGAAACATCTGGAAACTGTCACATGTAAATTATGACATTTCTGTCTCAAGGTATCATTACGCATTCACACCCTTTGAGAGATTGCAAAGGGGCATACCAAGTTGGCAAGTTTTACACCTCATTAGATACATTCAAGCCCCCTACATATGATCGATGCATATCTAGATTGTATTATACCGAACAAGGTAAAACATTGTTCTCAGACTCTTGCATCTAAGATTGGGAAAACAATTGCCATCCTTGTCTTTATGTTTTGTTTTCTGTCAGCAATTCCAAAAGCATGTGAAATTAGACAACTCAGAACTCCTAAACACTCTGTGCATTGGCCACCATCCAGTCTATATATAAGCTAATGCAATTGGGACCATACAAACATAATGCTTGTTGCTAGGCTTAAAGGGAAGCAATTGAAAGTGATTTTGCATTAGAGCGTGGATGCTTGCATAGGAGGTTACATGTAGCTCTTGCAAAAGTGAGAGATCAACAATGAACTAATTCATTGGTTCACCTTTGGGGTGATTTAGTGGTTAGGATAATAAAAGGTTCAAATAGAGTATGACTTAGCCCTTAGATCCTTGGTAGACCTACCTCATGTCATTGGTGGGTGTTTACATATTTTTAAGGGGCCACATGAGGTGGCATATCCCCACATGCATCCACCATGGATGGATGAGATAGGTGCCACATGGCACCATATCATCGGTCTATCTTTTATGGCTTTGATATAGGCATGCACTCATGACTACTTCACATACTATAGGGAAACCAATCAAATATGAGTATTGTATCCATACATGGGTACATTGTGTCGGCACCACAAGGGAGGCCTGACCTTGGCCCCTATGAGAGGTCTCCCTCACACCTTAACACCTCCTCAGCTAGCTTGTGCTATGTATGTACATCCATTGTCTTTTGCAGTTAGTTGCTGCATTCAATTCATGCATTGTGGCCAGTAATCCGCAATTACATTGCAGCAACTCATTTATTTTCTGTGTGCATTTTTTATAGTTGTGAGAAAGTTCAAAGTAATAAAATTTTGAATGAACACTTGCTGTATGACAGCAAATGTTTGATGTTTATTAATTTTATATCATACACAATCTAGGATACATACTTCACATGCAAGATAGCATTTGCAATGGTTGAATGATCTCGTTCAAGAAAGAAATTCAATAATAATTTGGTCTCATATTCAAGTTTGGAACGTGTAAATTAGTTTAGAGACCAGTTTGTTGAATTTGTTGAGCAGCACATAAGTTATGGATCGAGCAAGTTACCCACATGTAATTGTTTCCTTGAACCTCACTAATAAGCTACACCCAATCATGCTTTGGCCCTGAACTCCTGCAAGGTGACTATCCATTTCATGAGTTGATCTGAAGGTTTCAACTTGTCTGTCACCAATTTTTGGGCTTCCCTCTCCACGAAAAAGATGACCTTCGATTTCAAGATCTAGTGTTGTAGCTTTTGCGTTGCATCAATGATTGATAACTGAAGGTATGCAATGGCAAATAGTAACTTTGACGTGCCCACACAATGCAGGGAAGGTTTTTATTAGGAAATGTATTTTCCAAGCTAGGACATCTGTAGGCTCTTTACTAAAACTCTCAGTATTATTTTGCTAAGACACCATGAGGACGATTGCCTCAAGGTTCTTGAACTTGAGTATCATACAAAAGATATCATACAAAAGATGTAGACATGTAAAAAGATTGCACACGAGTGGGTGCAATGAAACATACACCCTGCATACCTGCATTAATATGCGTGTAGAAAACTTTCTGAGTTCTTCCTCAGAAAACCTTTCAGATGGGCTCTTTCCACGAGCTGCCTTGGTAGTACTTTTTGGTACTTCAGTCAATTGTTGCCGGGCAAAAAAGCCGTCATCAAAATGCACCTGTCATAATTGAAAATGTCATAACAGTTCCTGTTTCTACAAGGGCATGCTCAAGAAGGGGAATGGAACTAGCAGATGAACGTTTGGTAAGTCCCATGAGCCATACAACAAAATTGATGGATGGATGACAAATTAATTGTTTTACATCTACATAGATATTGCAACTAACCTTGGCTCTCTCTAAATGGCGGAGAGCTTGCTCTTGGTTACTAGAATTCAGGAAAAGTTGAAGGCAGCAAAGGCCAGCAGCTACATGATCTTTCTTCAAAACCTACAAAATGTAGAAACAGTACAAACAGTCAATAATACCTCAGTGTCCTTCAAATTTTGGAACCTGACAAACAATATATATACACTTGCTTTCATATATAAGGAAAATATCAAACACACTCAAACAAAAATACAAGTGCTCAGGCACAATAATCTAGTACCAGCCATAATTGGTATCACATTGCATCTTAGTAACCCCCCCAAAATAAATAAATAGATGATGTAATAAGTGGTGTGCAAGGAATCCACACCTGGAAACGATATAGATGGTTAAAATGCCTGTGATTTTCACAGTAAGTGCACACTCGTGACAGAGCAGCAGCTGTATGCTGAGAGATAAGAGGATCCTGAGAGGCTGAACCGAGCTCTCTTGTAGCAATCACACGCTCAAGCACTGGCATAGCTCCATAAGCCACACAGAACTCGCATAAGTCATCAATGGAGCCACAATCTGTTGCCAACGGATCCGGTCTTTGTGGGGAGGATGTTGTTGTTTGTGTTGAAAAGCTAGAAGGCAGAGGAGGTGCAGGAACTGCCTTTGGAGGAAAAAAGAGTAAACATGCATCTGCATAATGACCATGCCTAAACATGAACGAAAGCAGGTCCTGCCGTGCATACTGCCCAAAAAAGCACAGACTGGCTGTTAGAACTGGCATACCTAACATTTCAGCCATTATAAAAACTAGTACCTCAATTCTACTCAGCTTTGTAATTAAATAAACCTGAAGGCAAGAAGATTCCAAAAGTCTCACACCTGCCACAGTCACACAGCTGCAATCTTTACATCCAATCCAAAGACAAATTGTCTTCCAGTCACTGGCAGTGACTGGTGGTACATTTCTTGGTGTTTTCTTTATAGTTGCTGGAAACATCAAAATAGGATCACAAAAGCATTTTTTGGAACCAGAAGCAGCTACACAGTAGTCAAGATAAGGATAGGGGCATCTATCCTTTGGTAGTATATATAGCGAATCAGACAGAGACACACAGAGAAAGGACCTCCGACAGAAAAAGCCCTCATATATGAAGAGACATGGAAGCTAGCTAGGAAAGGAATGGAAATATGGAACGCATAATGAAAGGCAGAATGGAAAGGAAAGAAAGTACAAGTGCAAGGCAATAACCAAAATACTCACAATGTATTGATAGCTTGATTTTGACTGTTGTAATAGACAATAGACAAGTACAACACTATATAGTGTGACACTAGACTCTAGAAAGTCACAATGTCTATGGGATATCTCCCAATATGACACGTGGCATGTCTAGGACTCACTAGACTATAAAACACCACCTAGAACACACATTTTTTACTCACTTTGGCTTCATATTCCAACACCCCCCCATGAAGGCAAGGTGAGAGACTACTGGAATGGAACCAATAACATAACATGACAATGATGGTCATTAAAACTGTGCATGCCGATCTAGAACTAGACATGGCTCCCACACAATCTCAGAGGCAAGTGAGCATGGCTCAGAGGCTAGTGGGCATAACATAGAAAAGCTCATCTAGTATGGCTCAGAGGCTCATCATGCATGGATGCATGATCAACTCAGAGGTCTAGGAGACCAATGCACCAACATTCTGGAACTCTCTAGCCAGGCCTGATAAACAAATAGACCTATCAATGCCAATACATGGCTCCCACAGTACATCCCCCCTTGGCTTCATAACAGGACATGTTAGGAAGCCACACACCAAAACAGGAAAACCAATACATCTTTTTAGGAGGACTATCCTAAGGCAGAGGACCTTTAGACTCAATGACAACCAAACACTCAGTTACATATCATTTTAGGGGGACTACCCAGGGCAGAGGACCCAAAATACATCAAGTTGTAGGAATAATAAAAATAGATCTCTTAGGAGTAAGAGATGTCCTCCAAGTAGCCACTGCACATGTGTGCATATCCCTGCCAGTCGATGATGATGTCGATGAAGCACTAGGCATGGATGCCCCAAAATATGTGTTGGTGAAGTCCATGGGGTAGCTACATGGAGCGGTTATGGCATGACTCTAAAATAGAAGATGGAGAGTCACCAAAAATTCGATGTAGAGGTTGGAGGAGCCACAAGGACTAGTGGAGTCACTCAATATGCAAGCCTTGCACCACGGGCAATCAAAGAAGTAATCAGAGAAGCCGGGAAGTAACCGTACCTCACATCAAGATCATTGCTCTTTATCTTCTTACTGCAAATTAGTGTGGAGTCTACACACCATTATAGAAGGCGGATGAGGTGTGCAATGTGGCAGCTTGAATGGCAAGAAGATAGAGCTTCGTGGGCAACAAGAGAAGCGTGAGCAGCAGGAGCAGCAGTGTGTGCAGCTAGAACCAGCGTGTGCAGCTAGATGGCGAGCAGAGAGGATAGCTACGTGGGCAGCAAGAGAAGCTGCGTGGGCAGCTATAGCTTAGCTTCATGGGCACCAATTGGAGCAGCAAAAGATGGAGTTGGAGATGAAGATAGTGACAGTAGGCTGGAAACTATCATCCCGTGAACTCAAGAACAAAATCCGCACGCAGGAATAATTTTCGTCACTTTTTCTGTATCTTTTCATAGAAAACTCAGATTGCAATGATGTAAAAACGAAAATTGTAGTACTCAAGGTCCTCTACAACTTTCATGAAGACACAAAGTCGTGATTCTGCTTCCAGATCCAGATAGAAGCGTCACATCGTCCGCAGGTCACAGAGAGAGCAACAGAAACAGCACCACTCTAGGACGTCTTTGTAGCTAAAGGAAGGAGAAGAGCTCACCAAGGAAAGGGAAGAGAGGTAGCAGAAGCTCAAGTTGGAGAAGACAACATTGGAGGAGAATCCCAATGTTGATGAAGCCTTCAATGGAGAGAAGTAGGGAAGGGGAGCTCCTCCAAGAGAAGAGAGGGCAGCTTCTCTTTCCGGCCACCCTCTACCTCATGGAGAAGCAAGGAGGAAGGGAAGGGCTAGGAAGGAAGGCTCTGATACCATATGAAGAGACATGGAAAATAGCTAGGAACGGAATGGAAATATGGAAAGCATAATGAAAGGAAGGATGGAAAGGAAAGAAAGTACAAGTGCAAGGCGATAACCAAAATACTCACAATGTATTGATAGCTTGATGTTGACTGTTGTAAGACAATAGACAAGTACAATACTATATAGTGTGACACTAGACTCTAGAAAGTCACAATGTCTATGGGATATCTCCCAATATGACACGTGGCATGTCTAGGACTCACTAGACTATAAAACACCACCTAGACCACCTAGAACACACATTTTTGACTCACTTTGGCTTCATATTCCAACAATATACCCCTCAATAGAACAACAAATCAGAGTGAAGCTGTCACGGGGATGTGATGGTGATGGTGAAGTGATTAAACTAACTGTCACTGAATTTGGCCTAGGGGTGCCAAGCTAGGGGCATTAGTTAATGTCCAAAGGGTACCTATGATTTCATGTGCAACAAGTCCAACTCCTAGTGCTATTAGAGTGGTTCTATTTTCTAAGGTCATTGGTTCCGTTCACTGGGGTCATGTTTTAAAAATTGACCCACTAGAGGTCCTATATACTAGGGTCATTGGTTTCAAGCATTAGGGTCATGAGTTCCAAAGTGCCCCCTAGGGGCATTAAAATCCCACGCCTTTTTTGCCATGTGTCTGTGCGTGGAGCTTGTGTGGCCTCTCTGCTTGCCTTATGGCACCTGTGTGTCACATCTGGAAGCACCTAGAAGGCCTTGGAGCCTTTCCCTTGCCTTCCTTGCTGTTCTGGGCCTTCTCCCCTACCAGAGGAGTCTTCTTCTAAAGATGGCGGATTTTTGCAGCTCCCCCCTTGCTGGCTGAGGCCATTTTCAAAGCTTTCTCCGTGACAAATCTCCTCCCCTTGGTGTTTCCTACTGCTGACATACTCCCTGGACCTGGGCGTCTTCATTCTGGGCCTTTTTTGAAGCTTTTCTCGACTTTCTTCGCGACAAAAGTTCTCCTTTTCTTTATCTGAGGCCATATCCTTGGATGCCTCACTCCTGGCTACTGTCTGGTGCAAGGCGCACTAAGTTTTGAGGTGTTTGTGGGCTGAAATCTCCATTCTGGTGGATGAATTCATGGCGGATTTGCTACAGCTTGCTGGACGCCCTCTTTTATGGTGAGGATGAGAGGGCGTGATCTCTTATGTTTTTGGGGTCATTCATAGAACATACTATAGAAAGAGCATGTAGAATGGGCAGTCAAGGACAGCTCCCTCCTACTAGAGTCTGCTATCTGCTGTTCAACCATCTTTTGAGGCTGTTTCGAGCTGAAACAGGCTCCTTTTGCTGGCCGAATTCTTGTCTTCTCCTTCTGCTTTATGCAACTGTCATTCTTGCTGAGTTTCTGCAAGGTTGGATGCCCTGCCATTGGCCCGGGAAAGGATTGGGGCACTGGTTGTGATACTCTCTTCCTAGTGGCGCAATGGCAAGCCTTGGGCTCAGTAATGGCTTTGATTTGTGTAGATGCATTGCTTGGCATGATGCTGGGTTGTTCTGCTTGTGATATGCATGGCTACTGAAGGGAACTAAGAGAATAGCGCTGGGAGTTGGTCACTTGCACAGCCACGGGTTGGCATTGTACTAGGTTGCACCTGCGGGTGAGTTCAAGAAGGGAGTCCCTTGTATTTGAACTAACCAGTGAATAAATAAATACCGCAAGGGATGCCAAGTGTTGGGGCCAATAGGTGTCACTGTGTATGCTATTGAGTAGGGGCATTCTAGCCTCCCTTGTTTTGTTTCATTTAGTGATACTATGTTGTGGAATTATATGGTCTGAGTATTGTGTTTGGGCAATGGTAATGGCACATGGTGGCTGTATTTTGGTATTGTGAGATAATAGAATAAGATATACTGCCCTTTGTCAGTCGAAGGCTGGTTATAGAAGCACAGCCTTGTTATGAGCCACGTATTCCAAAAAAGCAAATATGCCTTAAGAAATAAGGATACCTGCTCAGAGTTAGGCCACAATGGAAAAGATGGACAGAGTGACAATGCGTGACGATCAATTAGTAGCTAACACTCCCTGTTTCAATCAGGCTACATCTTCACAGATAGCATCTGATACTCAATACCTGCATGTAGCAAACGTAAGGTACACAACATATTTTTACTTAGGTAGACCTCAATGGTCAGGATCCAGAGAAGCCACTTGGTAAGAGGGTTACAGCGCTGCAGTTATAGCAATGCAAACACAGTCAGCAGCTTACCCCTGACGTACTGGCTGCACTGAGGAGGTAGCAATCCAAACCATAAGACATCCGACAGAGCTAATCCTAGCTCACGCCCGAACGATATACAAAGCAAAACAACTATCCATTTCTAATAAATAATTACTCTCATTCAACTGTTGAAATAATTAATGAGCTATCTTACTCTCTCGTTCACCATTCAATTTTTTGAAAAACTCATCCCTGTGGGCAAACTCCTGCTTGGGCCTAATGTTTAGACATTGCCAAAAAACTTATCTTCATTGCATAGCTCCCTAAGAGAGAGGTAGAAATCAGTCAAGGCTCAAGGCCCTTGTGAATGATACAAAATCCACTTCTAAGATCCTACTCAAAGCATAGGCAAACCCATTGAAGCTCCCTTGTGATAAAATATCTTGAAACCAAATTCTTGACCCACCTAGCCTTTGGACCCCCTAATGACAGGTTGTAAACATATTTCAGTGATGATCAAGTCCATGCGATAAAATAATATCTCAAGTGTACTTAAATTGAGCCACCCAAGCATCTCCCAAGGTTGGTGTGCAAGCATGAATGCGTCCAAAAAAGAAATCCTTCCAAGGTTCCTGCCCAGGCATGAGTCCCCTCACCACCACCTTACAAAGCAATGCCCTACACTGCAAGTCTGGGTCAATGATATTAAGGCCCCCTTCACATGTAGGGAGAATAATGGTCTCCCAGGCCACCCTCTCTGCAACACTTGCTGTGCCATCAAGTCCACTCCATAAAAAATTCTTCACTGGTCTAATAAGCTGAGTGATGCAATCCCTAGACCGGCACCAGCAAGAACACATAAACTAGGCAGTGGCCAAGAGAACCTGGTTCACTACCACAACTCTAGATGCAAGGTTGAGTTTGGAAGAGCTCCAGAAAAGGAGCTTTTTCCTTATACTTTATAGTACTGGGGCAAACTGCTGTGCTGGAGAGATGCCCAATCCTACCTGGCATCCCAAATACCTGATAGGAACACCCCTCTGAATCCAGGAAAAGCCAATGTCAACTCCCCAGCCTGGAGTGTCCTCATCACTAATCCAAAAGCCAAAGGATTTATGCCAGTTAATGTGTGCCCCTGCAGCTGAGCAAAAAATATCCAAGGCTGTCTGGAAAGAATCAAGTGACTGCGAAGAGGCCTCAATAAAAATAGCAGTGTCATCAGCCAACTCACAGTCAAGAAGCTTCTGCTCCTGTCTCAAGGGCAATCTCAACCCAAAAAGCTCAGCCTGAGATCTAAGGAAGATTCTACTCATAGCTTCTGCCACAAAAGGAAAGAGGAAGGGGGCTAAAGGGCATCCCTGACGAACTGATCTGGAAATCTGAAACCTGTCACCCCTTACCCCTCCAATCAAAACCTGGCTGTGGGCTGATCTGCAAAGGGAGGCCACCCCTCTAATCCAAGCATCTGAAAATCCAAACCGTAGAAGAGTGCCCTCAAGAAAACCCCAATCTACTCTGTCATAGGCTATCTCGAAGTCCAGGAGTAGAACTGCCAGCCTCTGCCCGCTCTCTGCATAGCCCACTCTGTGGCTTCCCAAAAGAAAAAGATATTATAAAAAATGCTCCTGCCATGCACAAAGCCTGTCTGAATATCATGGATGAGGTTTGGAAGAAGGGCTGTAAGCGGATGCTGATCGCCTTGGCAAGGATTTTGTAAAGAGTGCCCAAAAGAGTGATGGGTCTCCAATGGGATACAAAATTCCTGTTGCCACCTTTCGGGATAAGGTGAATGAGTCCCTCGGTCAGTGAGTCAGGCATCTCACTCGAATCCCAAATGCCCTGCAGGGCTGAAGCAATATGATCACCTATCATATCCCAAAAGGCTATAAAAAAAGGAGTAAGACCATCGGAACCAGGGCATTTGCCCTTATGAAGGGCGGAGAGAGCAGTCTTGAATTCTGTGTTGGTAAAGCATGCATCAAGTGAGCATAACATCTCTGGGGTGACCAACACAAGTAAACTCTGCCAAACTTCATCTCTAGCCAAATCTCTGGCATGTGTGTTAGGATCTGCGGAAAGTAGGGAGGCATAGAAAGCTGTCGCTAAGTGCATGACGGTCTCCGGATGGGACTGCAAAACGCTGTCAGAGTCAATAAGCTGCCTGACACTCTCTCTACTATGTCTGGGACCAAGTGTAGAGAAAAAAAGTTTATTGACTCTCCCTCCCATCTGTATCCAAAAGGACTCTCGTGCATGGAAGGCATACTCTGCTCTTTGATCAAGCAAAGTCTGCAAGTGAGCCCTTGCCGCAACAAGGCGCTCCTGTATCCAAGCATTTGATGGTCGTCTCTGCTCCTCCCTTTGTAAGACTGCCAACTGCCGGCGGATACCAATCTCCCGCCTGAGTATCTCACCTCGCCGAGCACTAGCAACGGAGTGATAATAGTCGCTGATACTGGCAAGAACTGTGGCCACATGTGAAGGACCGGCCACCCCCCTGCATGTGAGAAACCCAGATCTCCAACACTGCCTCTGTGAGAGTCTCATCCGTGTATAAGGCATCGGGGATCCCGATACTATGAGACCGTCCTCTCAGATGAGGCTCTGAGATGGACAAAACTACCGGAAAATGGTATGAAGTGGAAACACCAGGTGCAATGCAAACTGTCCCCCCTCTATCAAGAGCCCAATCACCCACATAGAATCTGTCAATCCGAGCATGGATAGGCATCTGCACCCTATGGTTCGACCAGGAAAACAAAAGTGACTGAGATTGAATATGAAATGCATCATCTGACAAAACATCTCTGCCACTAAACCTGAACAAGAAGGCATCCCAGGCTGCTCTCTCGAGGGAGTGGATACCACCTTCTCTACCCCCTTTCTCATCAGAAGGTGCCTCAACCATGTTGAAGTCACCTCCAATAATCCACGAATCCACAACGTCAGCCCACGAGAGCAACTCTTTCCAAAACATAACACGGTCCCCTCTGTTGTTCGGGGCATAGAGGTTGAGGAAACCAACCTTACGTCCGTCAATCAGAAGTAAAACCCACTGGGCCCTGGAGGGGGTTATGGTATCGTGTCCAATGACCAGAGGGAGAATAGAATCAGAAACTGAAATGCATGTACCTCCTCTGGTTCCCAAGGCAGGAAGCCAAAAAGTCCGGCCTGAGAGCAGCTTACCTGACTTGGAGCAATCTCTGACATCCAGTTTGTGTTTCTGAAGAAAAAGAATGTCTAGAGCAATCTCTGACATCCAGTTTGTGTTTCTGAAGAAAAAGAATGTCTAGGGAACCACCTGAAACACGTAGATGGAGCTAATTCCTGATCAGCTGTCTGCGACGGCGATGAGGGATGCCGCCCAATCCCTGTATATTCCAACTGGCTATCCTCATCGGCGGGAGGAAGTGGGTTGGAATACCTTACCCGACCTGGTGGCGGAAAAAGAAACCTCTACTGGAGCTAACCTCCTGCCATACACACGAGGTCCAAGGGGAGGAGAGTCCACAGGTGAGAGAGAGAAGGATCTCTCAAAAGGGATGCCGATAACTGGCTCTCCAAAAGTGGAGGGTACAAAATCATCATCTGGGAGGTTAGAGAGGTCCTCCAGAGCGAAAAAGGAGTTCCGCTGAGCCAGTCCTGGGGAGGGGGTACGAAGGATTCCTACCAAAGCAGGAAGAGAATGTAAGACCCCCTTCCCTCTGTTCAAAGAGGGAGGCACCTGTATTGGATCCTGATCAAAAAGTGCTACGGACAAGGTGCCAACAACTTGGGCTGCTGAGGAAGGTACAGCCTGATCCAAGGGTGGAGTCGAACAAGGCTCTTGAACACTAGTCTCCTCTCGAGGCTCCAAGGGGGTAGCCTCCGAAGAGGTGGATGTGTGAACTGAAGTAGAGGGCCTAACCGCGACTGGAACCCACCGTGGGCTAGAGGTGGTGCCGGGTGCAGAAGGGACTCGAGTAGCCCTAGGAGGGGGGGGAGCCTGTGTCTGAGGCCGTGCCTGTGGAATGGTAGGTCCTGCTCCTGCTCTCTGTCGTAAGCTAGTACGAGCTGGTTGCTTTTTGGGCCTCTTTTTCTACTTTGGGCAATCTCTGGCGAAGTACCTTGAGGATCTGCAAATCCTGCACTGGTCCTGCCGACCTGAAACCTCAAATCTCTGGCGGAAGAAAGACCCATCGAGTCGCTGTAGCATGATGTGGTCATCTGAAATATTGGGGTCCTGGGCAATGACCCTAACCCTGGGTACCCAATCCATCCTGACCGCCTTAGCAGCCAAAGAGGGCTCGCCAGGAAGAGGGGGGATCTCTGCTACCACACCAAACCTCTCGCCAATAACTGAAAGAAACCGGTGATAAATTGAGAGGAGACCAGGGAACCTAATGAAAACAAAAACTCCCTGCTTGTCCTCTTCAACTGGGTCAAATCCCAGTTGAAAAGGAAACAAAAAAATCTTCCTGTAGCCTAGAAGTAGAAACCCGGCATGTAGCAAGTCTCTCGTGACGTCCGGGGAATCTAGGCACACCTGAAAGAAACCTCATCCCAACAAACGAACATCCTTAAGGTGGGGGGCAAGCTCCCGAGGAAGCACCGTAAGCATCCAATCTCTAGCTTGTGACCTGGAGGGGTGGGAGCCATGAATGCGTGCGAAGAGAGTCGTGGAACACTCACGCTCCAAATCCTTTTGCAACTGCTGCAGCTCGTCTTTTGAGAAAGTGACAGTTCTCGCGTCCGGTGTGAGCGGAGACAGATTGACTGAATGGGAACCCATTCGTCAATCGAGGTGTGTTGGCCGATTCAAACACAAAAAATAAATAACTCCGTCTGCTTTCCTGAAACCCAGGAGACCCCTATAAGAGAATAGGGGTACTCCAGATGAAGGAGAGGGTGAAGGAAGAAGGGAGAGAGAAGAAGAAGCCAGGAAGGAGGAGTCAGCAAGGGGGCAGCAAGGAGGAGGAAGGGAGAGGAGGGGAGGATAGAGGAGAGGAGGAGTGTATGAGAGGGGGAGGAGAGGAGGAAGGAGGAGAGGATTAGTGGAGGAGAGGAGGGGGGAGGAGAGGGGAGGAGAGGGGGCCGGGAAGGGGAGGCAAAGAGAGAGGGGGGGGGGGGGAAGCAAGGAAGAGCAGGGGGGGAGGGGCGGGGGCGGGGGGGGGGGGGTCGTGCAGGCAGCAGCGCAGGGGGGGCCGTGCAGGGAGGCAGCAGCACGCGGGGGGGGAGTAGGCTGCAGCGGGGGGAAGCAGCAGCAGGCGCGGGGGGAGCAGCAGCAGGCATGGGGTGGAGCAGGCTGCAGCGGAGGGGGGGGAGCAGGCTGCAGCAGGTAGGGAGGGAGGGGCAGCGCGCAGGGGAGAGGGCAGCGCGCGGGGGAAGAAGGGGAGAGGGGGGGAGAGGAGGGGGCAGCGAGGAGGGAAGGGAGGGGGCAGCGAGGAGGGGAGCAGGGGGCAGCGAGGAGCAGCAGCTCTAAGAAAAGCTGTTGCGGACCTTCCTAATCTTGTTATAATCAATGTATAAATTCTATAAAAAAGGGATTATATGAGATCAATTGTAAGGAAGTCACAGTTTGACTCCTTTGCATAGAGCTTATCTTGCCTTAGAAGATGCACAACAATCCAAGGCTGATGTTCATTCTCTTCTACTTTGTACATTAGTAGACCATCTAGAAAGCATAAAACCCTGACGATCATAGTTTGACACGTGGCAAGGTGGGCCACATCTCCACCACCTAGCCACCCATGAGAGTGCCCAATACCCCAACATGGATCCAAGGATATGGGCCTCCTTTCCTTGAGCCAAGGCTTCCTCCTTACAAGCCACCATTGCATTTCAAATTATTATCCTTGGGCTTGTCCATGTGGCAGCTCCACGTGTGGATTGCTCAACACCATGCTTCAGCACCCCTCCTCAAGCCATGTATGGTCTTGAGGGTGTCCACATGAGGAGCTAAGTACCCTCCTCCTTGTGACCATGTGTGACATGTGGGGTTCCTCTCTCCAGCCTCTGCTGCCAATGAGGCTGCCTGCCAATGACGCTGCCGTCCTCTGATGACAGTGTTGCTGCCTCTCCTCTGATGCCTGCCCTGTTTGCCAACCTCTCTGCTCTTTATGTGCGTATATGTGATCTTGTTGTTCGACCTGTCGCCCTCTTATGTCTGGTGCCCTGCTACCCTTTTATATCTGGAACTATGCCTGCAGTCGTAGTCTTATTGTACGCCCCGGTGCTCTCTTATGTCTGGACATGTAGTCTACTAACTGTCCACACCCACTACTGCCAGTCAGATTTCCATCTGGCCCACACCCGTGCCCACCACCGCCATTTCCACTTGTGTGCAGGTATCTCTGCCCCTCTACGCGGGCGCTGCCACCCTGCACAGCCTTCTATAGTACATCTACTCTATTGATGTTTCACAGTGATGTGCGGCCGCAATAGTCGCGTGCTTCACTTCTGTGTTGCCTGCGTCCTCTTCCATGTGTAGGTGTGCTGCCAGCCAGGATCGTTGCAACCACCTAAGATCACTCTGTCGCTACCATATCTTTATCTTGCAGTGGGTCAGAGCAATACTCTGATATCATGCAAGAACCCGACGAATTGTGGTTCAATACATGGTGGTGTGGGTCGCATTTAAGATCCCATCCAAAATAAGTCTAAGGATATCAACCTCCTCATTTTCCTTGCAAGCCCACATTGCATGTGATTATTATCCTTTGGGCTTGTCCATGTGGCATCCCCAAATGTGCCTTGCTCAACACCATGCTTCAACAGAAAGACTACACCATACTTTCCCAAACAAGTACGAACAAAGCATTTATTATTTGCTACAAAGCCAACGGAACATTAGTTAACCCAAAGGGCATCATCAAAAATTCATAATGATATATTTGGAATCCTGTCTTGCGTATGTGCTCAACTTTAAATCTGGTTTGATGATTTCATGATCTTAAATCAGGATAGGTGAAATACTTTAGTCCTTGTAACCCATTCACGAGCCCATCCATTCAAGGCGACGGGTGTTTATTGTTGACATACACTCCAATCTTTCTTTTTGGATAGAAGAATGGGTGCCACACTTGGTTGAATATGTTCCATCCTTAAATATTCTTGAAGCTGTCTGGCAATCTTGTTCTCTTCCTTCCAGCTAAAGCTATATGGTTGCAGTGAGACTAGCTTGCTTCCAAGAAGTAATTTAATCTCATGGTTTACTAAACTCATAGGATGATGACCGTAAGATAACTCTTGAGGGAAATACATCAGTACATTCTACTTTGATTCTTTGAGTGCCAACTTTTCACACGATTTACTATTACATTCTAGACTTATCAATTCTAAAATTTGAAGAAAGGACTGAAACTTCGCCAACTTTTTGAAGATCATTAAAATTACTTGCATTAACATACAAAGGAAGACAATAGCGTACCTCATAATACTCTGAATCCACAAGCATCGTATTTATTTCCTCGAGTTAAAAAAGTAGATGACGAAGTTTCTATTGTCCCCATACAAAACAATGGGCTAACCACCATGTACAAGATATATGGCATGCATGATAATCCATCTAGAAAGTCTTATTGTTATTTAGAAAACAAAGGCATCCCAAGAGAGAGATCTACCCAATCAAGATTCAAAATATTTCTTTAAGTCAAGCTCTAAACACAGAGCAATTCTATCCCACCTTTCTATATCTGGTCCCTTAGCCAAGTTGACCAAGTCGGAAGCCCGAGTCTCTATTCCACCTCGCACTTCATAACAAGAACCTCAATCCTTAGACAAAGTTATCCAAGCCCCACCTCCCATCGCCAAACTGTGAAGCATTCTATGATATTCCACGTGATTTCTTGAAACGAAGGCCCCTTTAAAACTTCACAAATCCATCCTGGATTGTTTGCTTATGGAATAAATCCCTCCAAGTGAATGCTTTCTTTTTCAAATAGATTTGCACTCACTAATTCTCCTATCATTTGAGGATTAGTTCAAATCAAAGAAAGCCGCCCAATGACTCAACTTCTCACATTCTTTCTTCTCCCCTGTAAAAGAATCTGATAGGAAAAGAAAACTGCACATATATTGAGGAGGACTTCAGCTCAGAAATGAGCTGATCTTGAGCTGCAAGGCGTACACAACTCATACACCGCATTATAGAACTGATGAGCATAGGACTAAGTAAGAGGAATTACAAATCATTGAGGGTGGCTGCATCGGGGTACCTCAAGACTGAGTAGAATCAATTCCTTGGCTGGCAATATGGCTTAGAGGAGAAAGCTGGGAGTTCCCAACAACATTCACTTAAGGGTAGGAGGTGCTCTCTAGGCTGAAAGCATTCTTTTCTAGAGGAGCCCATAAAAGAAGGTGTCTTTGTGTAGAAGCAAAGTAACTGATAGACCTACTTTAGCCTAGTAAGCTAAAGCTAGATCTTCTGTACCAACAAAGCGAAGTTCAAGCTTTTTATAGCATGGCTTTCCAAAAAAACGAAATCGTAAAGCCTTCTTTGGAGAATTGAGCACAATCACACTTGACACTTGTTAACCATGGAGTAGACACACAAGGTTATCTAACACACCACCTACTTTTAGCTTACTTAACCCCCACCCAAGTCACATTTTCTAAGCTGGCTCAACTTTTCAATGACAATCATCTTGTGTCCTCTACCTCGACTCACACAATTTGCTGCAGCCCCTTCTTAGACAAAACACAATTGTTCAGGGCTGCAGTTGCCGCCTCCTAGTGCTGTGACCTGTAGCTTCACCAGCGATTCTATGTCCTTGCATAAAATGATCACCTATAGTTTAAAGCTCGCAAAGTGACCAGCACCAAGCCATAAAATGCATATATTACCTCAGCCCTTGGCTATATTTAGCAAGATTTCAAAAGCAAACCATGATTGACCTCCCACATGAAGTCTATCCACTAATTTGAATGGCTCTAGGTTGTAATCCCCTTACTTCAACACTCACCCCTCCAGACCTCATTGCCCACACCCATTATCAGAGAACTATGGTTCAATTCCTCTCCCCCCATGCTTGGATGCAATCAATTTGACATAGAGAGCCATGAATAAGTGACACATGTGGTCATCAGGTGGCCTTTTGCAAGGCCCAACAATGAGAGATGATCCCTTCTTATTTGCAACAATGAGAGATCTCATGGAGGGAGAGAGAGGAAACGCAAGAGAGGTCAAATGGGGTAGGTAAATTTTTGAAGGGGAAAGATGATTATGATCATGATTGCTTTAACCTCATACACTTTTTTTGTTTTTTTTTTGTGAAACAAGTGACTATAAAATTAACATAAAATCAATGTACATGACATTAGACTCCAAAAGAGAGCCTAATGGAAGCACTCAAAAGCAGTGAGAAAACACTTCAAGGCTAGTAGCATCCAAATCCCTCACAGCATAACTATCATATAAAGATTGCTTGAGGGACATTCTGAAGAAAGCATAGCTCCCCTGGTTGGGATGGATTGACTGTTGAATTTTTCCTTGCATTTTGGGATGATCTCAAGGACACTCTTCTTCTTATGATCAATCATGCTTGGGCAGAACAATCTCTTCCTCCTTCTTGGAAGCATGGCCTTGTCAAATTGATCCAAAAAAAAAGGTTGTGTGAGACAATGGCTGATTGGCGGCCCATATCTCTTATGCCAGTCATTTACAAACTCATTGCCAAGATGATTGTCCTTAGGGTTCGATTTATCTTGCAGGCAGGACTTCATCCTAGGCAGTATGGGTTTGTTCCCAGAAGGCAGATTACTGACAATATCTCCAATGTTTTGCTTGCAATTGAGTATGCCAAATATTCTAAACAAGATGTTCTCATTCTGCAAGTGGACATTGCGAAAGCATTTGATACTGTCCATTGGGATTTTATTTCTCAGACTATGCATAAATTGGGATTTGGCCCTCGGCTGGTTCATGTTATTTACTGGTTGTATTCTCAAGCCACTGCGCAGTGTCTGCTTGGCAGTGGATTGTCAAGGACATGGACTATGACCCGCTCAGTGAGACAGGGATGCCCTCTTAGTGCGCTACTGTACCTACTCATCCGTTATTGTTGCATATGGACCATCTTGCAGATACTGGGCAGCTTCATGGCTTGCAAATTCCAGGTGCACAGCCGTTTCTTGCACAGGCATATGCTGACGATTCATATTTTATGCCCAGGAATTCTCAACGTGACCTCTCTCATTTGATGCATACTTTGGATGATTTTGGCATAGTTGCTGGCCTGCATATCAACTTTCAGAAATCGAATCTTCTAGCTTTGAAAGAAGCTGATTGGCATGCACTTCTGTGGCCAGGCCACATTATTTCTTCCCATACCATTGTGAGGCATTTAGGGTATCCCATTGGCTGGAATATTACCCCTCAACAACAGCTTAAATGGGTGCTTCAAAAGATTAACAAGAAGCTGGAATATTGGCACTTGTCAACTTGGCCTTTACATGTTCGACTTCGGATAGTGCAGTCTATCATTATGGCATATGTGCAATTTTGATTGCCTCTTCTTCACTGGTCTTTTAAGCACTTGGCTTCCTATATGTCCCAGGCTATGGAGATATTTTGGAAAAGTAAATCTCACAAGAAGGGTTTGCGACTACTTCCCATGCAGTCTGTTTGTTCTCCTAAGACTCATGGGGGACTGAATATTCTCAATCTTCGGTTTCATATGTTGGCAAGAAAGAGCACTATGATTGCTGATTTTTTTCAGCAAAAACCTTTATCTTGATGGCAATCAAAACTCAAGAAATTTTGGAAAGCTAAATTGCCATTGAAACAGAGGCTTTTCTTTTGGAGATGTATAGTGGGAGCTTTTTCCATTGGGGTGAAATTGAAAGCACGTCGTATTGCTTCCTCTTCCTGCCCCCGTTGCTCTCATCATCATGAGACAGTTCCCCATCTGTTATGGTCTTGCCTGCACTCTCCGATATTGATCACTCATGTCTCTCATTTGCTGCCGCTTCGGTTTCCCTCTATCACATTCGGGAAACTCTTCTGGATGTTTAGATGCTTCTCATCTCAGATGTCTCCATTTCTCCTTTTCTTTCACTGGGCTCGTTTTTGGGTACTATGGACTATTTGGACATAGAGATGCTTTAACCTCACACACACACACACACACACACACCCACACATACTTTTTTTTTGTGTGTGAAAATTTTGAAGCTTTATATTACAAAGTAGCTTTCTCTAAATGGGAAGCTCAAGAGTACATCAGCTGAAAATTTCAGTATATGACAAGTATACATTGTAATCTATGTAATGAGTTTGCACGCAATCAAAGAAAGATTTGCTGCAGAAGAACGTCGGTAAAAAAAGAAAGTGGAAAAAGTAGGATCACCAAAGACTCTATGATTTCTATCCTTCCATAGAGTCCAAAGAGTCCAAACTGCCTAGTAGTGAAACCAAGTGAAAAACAATTCAAACTCGTATGTGTGGGTTAATCCCAAAAAACAAAAAATGCTTCCCAAAGGTAGCATTAGAAAAATGTAGTTCTCAAACGCTGCCTAAGGCGACCCAAGAAATCATGGGTATGTGCACAATGCCAAAGAAGATGAGGTACAGATTCTCGTGGAGTCAAACATCTGCGACAAACAGCCGGAACCATTGTCTACGTGCCAAGAGCTGCCCAAAGGGAAGAACGCCCAGCAGCATTCGTCACAAAAAAACCTGCTGTCAAAGAGGAACTTTGGAGTTCAAAAGCTGCCACAATCTTTTCCGCCACCACTTTGCCGGGTGATTCATTTGCCAAAGCTAATTTGCCCCCAAGGTGGGGGCAATAAAAATTTATACAAGGAAGGTACTGTAATGTGGGACAGCCTCAAAGGACGGGCTGATGACCCTCGTGAATGGAGAGTCCAATCTTGAAGCCTATCCTCAAGTTCCAGTGGTGGCACCGGTTGGAAAGGCATAAGCAGGGGGGGGGCCGGTCCTTCACATGTGGCCACAGCACTTGCCAGTATCAGCGACTTTTATCACTCCGTTGCTAGGGCTCGGCGAGGTGAGGTACTCAGGCCAGAGAGATCGGTATCCGCCGGCAGTTGGCAGCCCTACATAGGGAGGAGCAGGGGGGGTGGCCGGTCCTTCACATGTGGCCACAGCACTTGCCAGTATCAGCGACTTTTATCACTCCGTTGCTAGTGCTCCGCGAGGTGAGGTACTCACGTGAGAGATCGGTATCCGCCGGCAGTTGGCAGCCCTACAGAGGGAGGAGCAGAAACTTGCTTGGATACAGAAGCGCCTTGCTGCGGCAAGGGCTCACTTGCAGAGCTTGCTTGATCAGAGAGCAGAGTATGCCTTCCATGCACGGGAGTCCTTTTGGATACAGATGGGAGGGTGAGTCAATAAACACTTTTTCTCTACACTTGGTCCCAGACATAGTAGAGAGAGTGTCAGGCAGCTTATTGACTCTAACGGCGTTTTGCAGTCCCATCCGGAGACCGTCATGCACTTAGCGACAGCTTTCTATACCTCCCTACTTTCCGCAGATCCGAACTCACAGGCCAGAGAGGTGGCTAGAGATGAAGTTTGGCAGAGTTTACCTGTGTTGGTCACCCCAGAGATGTTATGCTCACTTAATGCACGCTTTACCAACACAGAATTCAAGACTGCTCTCTCTGCCCTTCATAAGGGCAAATGCCCTGGTTCTGATGGTCTTACTCTTTCTTTTTTTATAGCCTTTTGGGATACGATAGGTGATCATATTACTTCAGCCCTGCAGGGCATTTGGGACTCGGGTGAGATGCCTGACTCACTGACCGAGGGACTCATTCACCTTATCCCGAAAGGTGGCAACATGAATTTTGTATCCCATTGGAGACCCATCACTCTTTTAGGCACTCTTTACAAAATCCTTGCCAAGGCGATCAGCATCCGATTACAGCCCCTTCTTCTAGACCTCATCCATGATACTCAGACAGGGTTTGTGCATGGCAGGAGCATTTTTGATAATATCTTTTCCTTTTGGGAAGCCACAGAGTGGGCTATGCAGAGTGGGCAGAGGCTAGCAGTTCTACTCCTGGACTTCAAGAAAGCCTATGACAAAGTAGATTGGGGTTTTCTTGAGGGCACTCTTCTACGGTCTGGATTTTCAGATGCTTGGATCAGAGGGGTGGCCTCCCTTTACAGATCAACCCACAGCCAGGTTTTGATTGGAGGGGTAAGGGGTGACAGGTTTCAGATTTCTAGATCAGTTCGTCAGGGATGCCCTTTAGCCCCCTTCCTCTTTCTTTTTGTGGCAAAAGCTATGAGTATCTTCCTTAGATCTCAGGCTGAGCTTTTTGGGCTGAGATTGCCCTTGAGACAGGAGCACGAGCTTCTTGACTGTGAGTTGGCTGATGACACTGCTATTTTTATTGAGGCCTCTTCGCAGTCACTTGATTCTTTCCGGACAGCCTTGGATATTTTTTGCTCAGCTGCAGAGGCACACATTAACTGGCATAAATCCTTTGGCTTTTGGATCAGTGATGAGGACACTCCAGGCTGGGGAGTTGACATTGGTTTTTCCTAGATTCAGAGGGGTGTTCCTATCAGGTATTTGGGATGCCAGGTAGGATTGGACATCTCTCCAGCACAGCAGTTTGCCCCAGTACTAGAAAGTATAAGGAAAAAGCTCCTTTTCTGGAGCTCTGCCAAACTCACCCTTGCATCTAGAGTTGTGGTAGTGAACCAAGTTCTCTTGGCCACCTCCTAGTTTGTGTGTTCTTGCTGGTGCCGGTCTAGGGAATGCATCACTCAACTCATCAGACTAGTCAGGAATTTTTTATGGAGTGGACTTGATGGCACAGCAGATGTTGCAGCAAGGGTGGCCAGGGAGACCATTATTCTCCCTACATGTGAAGGGGGCCTTAATGTCATTGACCCGGACTTGTAGTGCAGGGCATTGCTTTGTAAGGTAGTGGTGAGGGGACTCATGCCTGGGCAGGAACCTTGGAAGGATTTCTTTTTTGGACGCATTCAGGCTTGCACACCAACCTTGGGAGATGATTGGGTGAACAGTCCCCGCTGGATTTTCACTTCCGCCCCTCTCAGATCTCTTGCCTCTCCTTTCATGACTGCCATCCTGAAAGCTTGGGGGAGCTTCAGGAACACTCTTCGAAGGATTCCACCTTCTACCGTTAAAGAGATTGATAGGCAGCCGATCATTTGGAATGATAGTATTCTTGACGAGCATGCCACACCACTGGGCAGTTCCCATTACATGCAGTGGTCTAAATGGGAGAGATACCCCGCTTACACAGTAGGCACTTGGAAAGCTTTTATCAGGCTACTTGAGGATTAGAGACTGCAGTCCGTGAGTCACCTTAGAGGGGTAGCACTTGTAAAAATGTACGCATTATACCTTCCACATGGCGCATACCAAATCAGTTGGAGACCAAATCATGCGTGGATGTATGTCTAGGGTAGCCTAAGAGCCGTGCGAAGTTTCATCCCCAACAGATAAGTCCACATGCGTATTTGGTTAGTACGTGCACCATTTTGGAGACAAAAGGACAGCCTTTGATTCTGCCATCAATACTACTAAAGAGAAAATCCCAGAGTGGGCTGCCACTGGCCAGTGACCACAAGTAGGGGTGGTGATCTATAAAATCAAGTAGCGCATCGTGGCAGCCCAAGGTTGATCTCCTTGCATAAATTGCAGCATCATTTCCCCCTTATGGGCAAGGACATGAACATGAATGTTGAGAATATTTAAACCCCCATACATCTTTGGCAATAGAGATGTTGCACTCAAAGCAGTCTCAAACTTTTTCAGCCATGTTTTGAACGCCAAAAAGTTTCCATAATGGTCGACCTAAAGTATGTCAAATCTCCCTTGCTAAACATGATCAAAGGCAAATAAAACTGAATGTATGCCACCAGAAAAGATTGGACTATCCGTAACCGCACCTGCAACGACCAAGTTACTAATTTCCAGTATTCAAGCTTTTTCTTCTGTTTTGCAAGTCCTAGCTGCTTTGTATGGGCTGTTTTGGGTTGCCTCGAGCTACGTGCACAGGCAGGTGAGCCAAGATTGTGGCTTGAGCTCCGGGATGGTTAATAGTTCACTTATGCTTAATAGTGATTGCATTGGGCTGTGAGCTCTGTATGGAGAGGCATAGTTGGCAGGTAAGGGAGTTGTGTGATCCAAGATGCATGGCTAGTAACAATTCTTGTTTCTATACAAATGCTTGGAACAGATTTAGATGCTTCTTGTTATGCATGTGAAAGCAGAGTCCAGTAGGGCTGAGGCATGGGTTAAACATGCCAAAGCTTTTGGCAGGTGTTTCGTGTAGAAACATCTTTTTTTTTAGTTTCTCTAGGAGATAGGTCACATGCAAGCAGTGGTTACTAGGCAGATGGCACATCTTTGGTACAGCCTCTTTGTTGAGCCTCTTTGTTGAGTAGGCAAGGGTTGGGAATCCATGCTTGGAATGGAAAGTATCCCTAGAACCCAAAGAGGGATGGTATGGATGTGACTGCCATTGTGTTTGTTGTGTTGTGATGCAAGTTCACTTATGGGAAATAGGTTGATGTATCAAGATATGTGCTGCCCATAGGGTGAGAGACTATAGGTAGTGGCGGTCCTGAACAATGGAGAAAGCTCTTGTATGCTTTCTTTTTCTGATTTGAGCAGATAGGTGGCTAACTGGACACTAGTGACAAGCAATTGGGAATTGTGTGGCCAAGTTAGTTACTAGTGACAGTTCCAGGCTGTGTGCAAGCTTCTTGGATTAGGGATGGAGACCTATTGCTAGGAGTGGTAAGAGCAGTGAACAGTAAAGGGTATGCAGAGTATGTGGATGCCTAATGGGATGTGGATTGCCCCAGATGTAAGCAAGAATGTATCCTTTATGTAGCCTGGGATTCTGGGCCTCTCACTTAATTAAAGAATTACTGAAAGGGGCGCCAAGGTTTGGGGCCAATAAGTGTCTTTGTCTTGGTGCAGGGGCACTCTAGCTCCCAATTGGCTAGTTGTATATTTGCTGAATTGTTGTTATAATAGTGTTGGCTGGTTATTTGTTAGTTCTACTGCCCTTTATTTTATTGAAGGCCGGTTTCATGGTTCCGTTGCCGGGACGTCACCATCTTCTTTAAGGAGGTGAGCTTGTGGTTGTCACTGGTGCAAGTGTCAAAGCCTCAAGGCTATCACTGCAAATGAGCTTGGTGCCCAAAAAATCTGACAGCAAATTTGCAAATGCCAAAGCAAATAATGACGGCAAAGTATCTGCAAATGTGATTGCCCAAATGTCTCCTCAAATCGGAGCCAAATCCACAAATCTGTCCGCAAAGTCTGCTTGCAAAAGTCTGCCCTAGAAACTCTGTCCAAGAGAATCTGGCTAAGAAAACTGTCCTACAAAACTTTGTCCAGCCACTAATTTAAGGGCAAATTTCTGCTCAAATCTGCTCACACAATGCACAGGGGCCAAGGGACAACAAAAGTGCCAAAATCTCAAGATGTATCCCAAACATTGGGGAAACTGAGGGCAAACTCTCTCCAAGTCAAATTTGAACTAAGTGAGCAGGAAACTAGGCAAAATCCCCAATGTCAGAGAAAAGAACCAAATTTTGGGTGACCAACTGAGTCAGAAAGAGGGCAAACACATAACAATACCAAATTGATAGACCCAAATGCCCAAAATTCTGGTAGAGGAGCTCTAGCTCGCCCAGAGAGACACAGCTTCCAAGCACACCTCCAAGCCCCCCCAACAAAGGGTGGCTTTTCGATACACTAGTGAGACCAACAGCCATGTATGCAACACCCTTCTAGGGGGGAGACCCGGGCAGCCGAGTGGCGAAGATTTGAGAAACTACAGGTGGCTATGGGATCCAAGATGATTCAGAGTAAGACCTCGGTCCCCCATCAGATCATATAGGCAAAGTTATCTATGACACCACTGTAGATTGATGCTATCTTCCAAACGGTGACATATCTACACAAGGTATGGGCCTTGCCCAACTGAAGACTACCGAGATTGGCATTAGACTCACCCAGACCATTGGTCGAGGTCAGCACAGCTTAGTATGCACGCATACACAAATGGTTTCGCTGTTAGGGTATTCAGATGGATCGCCTCCCCCCCCCTTTCATTATAGCTTGGACGCCCCAACCCTCCAGATCCCGTAAGATTCAATTGTATCATACGGTTGGACCTATTTTAGCTCTACACATCACCAACTCTTTTTTTTTTTTTTGGGGGGGGGGGGGGGGGGGCAAGAGTTCCCCACCAAGATCCAATTCCACCGTGACCACTTTCCGAGAGTATCAGAGGATGGACTAGTTACCAAGCCCCAATACCTGGAGGACAAACGGGTCAACATGCACTGAGGATTGCTATAGGACAACTTTCTTTCTTTCTTTCTATCTGTCTATCTATCTATAAATATAAATATAAATTTGTGTGCGTGTGTGTGTAAAGTCTTTGGTGATCCTATATTTTCCTTGTTTGGCTTTTTTAAGCATTCTCTGCAGCAATCCTTCTTTGATTGCTTGCAGACGCGCTGCATAGATCATGATGTATATCTAGCATACAGACGCGTTGCATAGATCATGATGTATATCTAGCATACACTGAGATTTTCAGCTGATGTAATTTCGGCTGCCTCGTTTTGATGTCGCTACTCTTGTAATATAATCAATCAAAAGTTTCCACTTTAAAAAAAAATGTGTGTGTGTGTGGATACGTTCCCCGCCTTCATTTGCCTTCCGATCTTTTTCCCTCGCCGGCCTTTTTCCAGCCTGCCTATTGCGCTTACTGCCCCGCCTATTGCCTTCCTTTACCCACTACCTTTGCCTCTCTCCTGGCTCTTCTACACTCTGGTACTGCTGCTCTTTTTTTCCTTCTTGTCTTGTCGTATTTCAATCATGGCTTAAGGTTTGGATGTTTGTACATATGCTCAAAAAGAAAGACCCACAGATGCTAAGCGCCGCCTATCAGAGCCTGCATCCCAAGATGATGAACTTACTATGGAAGCTCAGTACGTGTTTGACACCATTAAGGATGACTTTCAGCAGTCACGACACGAATGGGGCAAACCGGTTCCAGAGGTCACGTACAAATTGAAATTGCCGTCCCTCGTGAATCCTCTCAGGAAGTTGTCTCAAACTGCGGTTATAATTTTCTTTCCAGGAAGAATCCTAGCGGCCAGTGATGTCGCACAGTGGATTAAGTCCATCCTTGGAGGATGCTTTGTAGAGGGAGTGTATTTTGCTTCCAGAGGCTTTTATGAGGTGCATTTATCAGATGCTTCGTGCAAGCAGAGGCTTCTTGAGTTCTCTCCCCTGTTTTACGGGAAGCAGGTGGTACATGCTATGCCCTAGTCCCCAAACAAGGATTATCAAAGTCTTATACGACATCATTGTCCTGTATGGGTTGAGGTTGTTAACTTCCCGGACTATATGCGTGAAGAGTTGCCTGGCCTGGCTGCTTCTTTGGGACAGGTCATTTGTCCTCCATGCCCCATGGGAGACCGCAACAGGTTCTGCATTCTCTGGGACACTGATACACCTACCCCTCCTTCTATTGCAGTGGAAGTTGAGGGAGTGCGCCCCCTTCAATCTCGTCAATGGGATGCTTCTTCTCCCTCACCAGGACAGGCTTCTACTTTAGCTCCTGTCCCTCAAAATTGGATGGGGGTATTGAAGAAGGGCATTCCCATATGTGATTCAGAAGAAGGGGAGAATGCTATGTCTTTCATGGGTCATGAAGGAAGGCAGCCCATGCAGGCAGAGGCTTTGCCTCTCTGATGTCTTGTTTTATTCTCATACTTTGCTGTATATACCTCTTTCATGCCTCAAACACTTAAGTGCTTTACATACAATGTACAGAGCCTCTGCAATGTCTCAAAGTGGAGGCTTTTATGGAATTATGTACATAAAATGCAGCTAGATATTGTTTGTTTGCAAGAGCATAATCAACACTCCATGGTTGGTCATCATGGTTATTTTGGCGGTTATGATATATATTATGCTGGTACCACCACCTACTCAGGTGTATGCATACTGGTTAGACATGAGCTGGAGCCTCAGTTAGCCTTCAATGACAATAGTGGCAGATGGATGGTCATACAATGTAATGTCAATGGTGATATTCTTGAGTTTGCATCAGTCTATGCTTCCCAGACCTCTGCCATGAGGGCTTCATTATGGGATTCTTTATGCAGATATCCATGGAGATCCAATGCATTCATCTGTCGAGATTTTAATAATTCCCCTCTGCCAAGAGATAGCACCACTTCAAGATCTCATATGCTATCTTTGGAAAGGCAAAAATGGGATAGCATGCTTCTTTCTGTGCAGGCTGAAGATTTATGGCTGCTTCGCCAAGGGTTGCAGATTTTAGCCCTCATCTCCTTATAGATTTCTCATTGGGCTTGTCAGATCATGCCCCATTGTGGATGAATTTGCAGCTTGGCATGCCTCTGGATGATTTGCCACCCCTTTCCAGTAGATTATTGCATGTTAATCAGGCTTATTTCCGACATCACTATTTCCAGCAAATGATCAGACTTGAAATTCATCCCTTGCCTTTGCATGCCCAGGAGGACATGAATTATGCTTGGGACAGTTTTGTCTCTCGTATGCAGAATGTCATTAGGGAGTATGGCGACTGGCATATCAATGAATGGAGGAATGAGGTTAAATGGGCAAAAAGGACAGCACAACAATTGACTGAATTTTCTCAGTTAAGGCCTCTCTCTGATTCAGAAAAGGATTCCCTTTCACATGCTCAGTTTAAATTGACTGTTAATGATCAAAGGAAATTGCACAAATGGCAGATTAGGGCAAGAATGAAGCCCCTCATGGATAAGGGCTGCTCATCAAAAGCCTTTTTCCAGGGCTTGCATGCTACTCGAAAGAAAAACTCATGTCTAAGGGTAAGGAAGCTAGATGGCTCTTGGACGCACTCCTTCTCTGATCTCCAAGATGAATGCCAAAATTATTTCCAGAAATTGTTCTCCGCTCCTGGTTCCCCATCAAATCAAATGACTGATGCTAGGACTGAATTTCTCCAATATGTTTCTGGAATAGTGGAAATGGATGATGCTCTTACCTTGGAGAGACCTTTTACTGACACAGAACTTGATAATGCATTGTTCCACCTCAGCAAATACAAGTCCCCTGGCTGGGATGGCCTTATGGTGGAATTTTATATTTCTTTTTCGGATGATTTGAAAGAAGTCCTCTTGCAATTGATCAATGTTGCCTGGCAAGAAAATCAGTTGCCGCACTCTTGGAAGCATGGCATAGTCAAACTTGTGCCCAAAAAACATCTGTGTGGCCATATGTCAGATTGGAGGCCTATTACTTTGATGCCTGTAGTTTACAAACTCATTGCCAAAATGATTGTGCATAGGCTTCACAGGATACTAGATGCGGGACTTCATCCTCATCAGTATGGGTTTGTGCCGCAAAGACAAATCCATGACAATATATCCAATGCCTTGACTGCAATTGAATATGCTAAGTATTCGCATCAAGATGTGCTTATATTGCAGGTGGATATTGCTAAGGCATTTGACACTGTTCAATGGGATTTTATCTCTTAAATCATGACAAAGTTGGGCTTTGGTCCCAAGATGGCAAATGCAGTTTGCTGGCTTTATTCTGGCTCTACTTCTCAGTGCATTCTTGGGGGTCATCTGTCTCGGTCATGGACATTGGGTCGATCAATTAGATAGGGCTGCCCTCTTAGTGCTCTCTTCTATGCCATTGCGACCCATCCCCTTTTAATGTATCTTGATCATCTTACAAACACAGGACAGATGACTGGTCTTAAAATCCCTGGGGCTGCATCTTTTTTGGCACAAGCATATGCTGATGATTCCTTCTTTATGCCACAGAATTCTACCCAGGAAGTTCCCATGCTTATGACCACTCTTTCATTGTATGGTTTAGCAGCGGGATTGCATGTCAATTTTGACAAATCTAAATTACTTCCCATGAAACAATGTGACTGGCATTCTATTCTTTGGCCAGGTCAAGTGGTGCATTCCAAAGATGTAGTCAGGCATTTGGGATATCCCATAGGATGGCATATCACCAGGAAGCAGCAGCTAAAATGGATCTTCCAAAGACTTCAACATAAACTGGAATACTGGAAGATTTCTACTTGGCCTCTTCATGTGAGGCTACAATCCATTGTAATGTCCTATGTCCAGTTCTATTTGCCTTTGCTGCATTGGTCCTCCAGGGACATTTCAGCCTTTATGTCTCAAGCTATGGAGATGTTATGGAGGACAAAAACTACTGTGAAAGCATTGAGACTGATGAAGATGGAAATGGTGTGCTCTCCTAGGATGCATGGTGGACTTAATGTCCTCAATATAAGATATCATGTACTTGCAAGGAAGGCGACTATGCTGCATACTTTTTTCCGCCAACAACAGCCATGGACTTGTATGCTAGCATCCACGTGTGTCAACATGAGGACTTGTGCTTATGGTCATTGGATTACTGATCATTGGGAGGTTGTCATTGGGAGATTTGTAGGGAAGATACCTGGCTGTCCTTTCTCTACTGCTCTGATACTTGACTGGAAACAAGTACTTTCTAAGGTCAAATGGGCTCCTGATAATTGCTCGGGGACAAACTCAATGAGGAAAGAAAGTATTCATTGGAGTGCCATCTTTGACATTCCAGTTGCTTTACAGGAACCATTGCGGCAATCCTTATATGATGCCTGCCATGAGGGTGATATGGATGCTTCTTGCATAGAGCTTTTCTTTTTATGTTTCTGACCTTTGGGATACTCTCCATTTCGGAGACCTCCCATCATGTAAATTTATGAGCATATAAATATACTGCACTGGATATTACCAAAAAAAAGTGTGTGTTTTAGTGGCGACTGATGGAAATACAGTTGTTGCTAATGTAGTTTGTGATCATTACCAAAGGAGCTTCAAACCTAAGTTGGGAGTTCGCTGCTTCATCAAGAAATCTTTGGAGTGATACATCCTTGAGAAGCTTTATCATGAGCAATGTTGCAACATAATGAGGGAGAGATTCCACATCCCAAACTTAGACCATGTAGATATCATATGCCTATGTGCTATTCCCTTTCCAAAAAAAGTATGTTTCTACACGAAACACTTGCCAAAAGCTTTCGCATGTTTAACCCATGCCTCATCCCTATTGGACTCTGTATTCACAAGAATAACAAGAAGCATCTAAATCTGTTCCAAGCACTTGGATAGAAATAGGAACTGTTACTAGTCCTCCTGGTTTACACAGCTCCCTTACCTGCCAACTATGCCTCTCCAGACACAGCTCACAGCCCAATGCAATCACTATTAAGCATAAGTGAACTATTAACCAGCCCGGAGCTCAAACCAAGCTCATTCACGAGCTAATGCATAACACCCTGGGAGCCTTCTATCCAGGTTGCCACACCACTAGCTGCCCCTACAATCCTGGCTCACCCGCCTGTGCATGCAGCCCAAGGCAACAAAAAACAGCCTGTACAAAGCAGCTAGGAGGCAGTCATAACTCTCCATTCACCGTTGTCCGTACACAGGCGTATCTGTCCGTACAGTTGCACTGGCATGTGGGCATCCGTGCAATCTCCCCTGCATTAGTCATACAGAGCTCCTATGTAGTCCGTTCCAAAGCCGTCTTGGGCTGTTCATAGGCCGTACGAGCGTACACAACAGCAACCCGTACTTTGCAACGAAGCATACTCAGAATCACCCTGGCCAACAGTCAAGAGCATGGAAATGCTTGCAAAAAAAGAGCACGGAAAATATTGTCACTTGGAAATATATTGTGGCTGGACTAATAATGAATATGAACGTTTCATTTTACACATTAACAAACCATGTAGGTTTTTGGTGTGGAAGAGATAACTCATATAAGTTGAGATGATTCATTTAATATGTAAAAAATTGCTTTTGCTAAAAATGAAACAGCCACAATAATGAATATAAACCTTTCCATTTGCACAATAACACCCCACCCGAGATTCTGATATGGAAGAGATTACATAAGTTGAGATGCTTCATTGAACCTATGAACAATAGCTGTTGCTAAAAATGAAGCTAATTGTAAATGCTTCCTACTATTAACAAATCCTACCTCCTGTAAGTAATACACGCACTCGTCATAACGACTACGATCCAAGTTGCTTCGAGGTCCTTCCTCTCCATTCGCTTGTGCGGAAAATGCGGCAAAGCTGTCCAAAGAATCTTCAGAAGACCTTCTAGATCGCTCTGACTTGGTAAATGAGGAGGGCATATAAAGTACATTCAAATATGCATCGGCTGAGAGAGAATCATCTAATATGGTGGATGCATTCTTGGCCATGTGATCGTATCTGCAAACAAAAGTGAAAATGGTTAGACCTAGATGCTTTGGTCAATTTATGATTTATTAAAATTCAAAGGCTGTAATTTAGATTTGAATAAACAAATACATAACAGCTTTGTTGCAAATAAGAGCCCAAAAATGCTTTGACAAAAGCAAGGGAAGGAGCATTGGAATTCCCTGCAATCACTGGTATGAACAAGAATGTAAAAATGCAAACAGGGCCTGAAAAACAGCAGAGACAGCCGAGAAAGAGGGCAAAGCTCGAGCATACAAACAGGTGGTGAGAAACAAAAAGAGATTATTTCTTAAAAGCAAGCAGCTTGGAAGTATCACAGGCACGTTTTCGTTCCAAGCACTTGGCAGTGGGCCACCATAAGAGCAGCAATGGAGGGGACAAAGAACAACACAGGGGCTGTCTACTGTTGCTTTGTAGATTTGAAGAAGGCCTTTGACACAGTACCACGGAAAAATTTATGAAGGGACTCGACAAGTTCCAAGTCCCCTTGGAACTCAGAGAACCTACATACAAACTTTACGAGAAGGTGCTAGCTTAGCACAAACACTGGTTGATGGATCATGTTCCAGGGAAAACGTCATCATAAGCAGCAACATAGGGGTCAAGCATGGCTTCCCCCTCCCCACGCATCTCTTTGGCCTCTTCATAGATGAGCTGGAAGATTGAATAAAAACACACAGTAGAGAGGGGGTCCAGATTTCTGTTTATACATTATTACTGCCCGTATATGCTGATGACATGATTGTCTTTGCCAAAAAAAAGGGACATGCAAACACACTTAGATGCATTGAGCAATTTTTGCAAATACTCAGGTATGCAGGTCAACATAGCAAAACAAAGGTAATGGTGATTGGGACTCCAAACAAACAGCTGGATTTCTCATTTCAAGGAGAGTTGTTGGAAACGGTCGCCACATACAAATACCTAGGGCTGGAATTTACAGGTAACTACAAGTGGAATGAATGTGTAGAAATAAGCATCTTGGGAGCTTTCAGATCCCTATACACCTTCAAAAATAAGTGCAAGAAGGCACACCTATGCAGAAATTTTATACAATATGCTTGTGCAAGTAATGATCCTCTGGCCTAGGCACCCAAGCTTTCAAGAGCATATTGGAAAAGAATAGAAAGAGTGCATACTTACTCATAGGAGAGCTAGGAGTCAAGGTGCAGACACCCTATCCCATCTTACTAGCTGAACTGGTATGATACTGCTGAAGGGGGAAGTGTTATGCCAATTCATGGGACATTAAGAGAGTGATTATTGAGTTTTTCAGTCAGATAGCATGAACCATCAGTCCTCAAGGAGATCACGGCTGAGACCCGAAACCATAGATCCGCCAGCACGTTGACACATGCGTGAGGCTGGGGGATCTTCCCTCCATGTTCACTGCTCTGGGGACACATCAGACTAGGGTGATTTGAGCACTTGCCCGATGGAGGGCTAGTGCAAGGTGGCCCAGAGGACCACACAAGCTGATCAACAGCAGCACTCTAATACAGGTTCTATCTTCCGATCTTCGCTAGAGCCCCTACCTCCTATCCATTCTTAGCTGGCCCGTTGATCTGCTCTCTCAAACATCATGCTGAGGACCATCATAGTGACGTCGATGCATATTTATATTTTCTTCCATTGGTTTTCAGATATGTCTTGGTTTGAGTGCCCGATTACTCATCCCAACCTTTAGATTTTTCTTAATGTATCTGGTTCTTTCAGTCTCATAGACCTTCCATCTTTTGAGACTTTAATAACCTTTCTTTCTTTCCCCATAGAAAATCTCAGCAAAATGGCTTGGTGTGGACCATAGAGTCCCGTTGCCATTTCAAAGACCAACACACAAAGCATTGATGGCCCCAAGCCAAGTAACCCTATTTGGTGCTAGGTGGAGTGGGGCACACTCGTTTTGAATGATGGCTCTCTCTTCTTTGTAGATTGCCCATTTTCCTTTGCCCTGCCTACAGTGACTTTCTTAAGGCCTTCCTTTCCTTATCTACAACTGCATGACAAGATGGGAAACCAAATAGGCCTCTTGGCAAAGAGATATCGTCTAGCCTTTGCATCCTTCTATTTAGGATCCCCTTGGCGCCTCAAAAGCAAACAAAAAAATATCTGCTAGATACTGGCGCTGATTCTTTGAGACAGACAATCTTGGGTACAAGCTGACCCTTCCACCAAGTCAAGTTCTAATAAACAGTCCTTTCCAGCCACCGCTCTTTGACATGGTTCTGTAACTTCGGCTTGAGGTTTGAGAAACTCCAACCCAGGAATTCTGTGGTTTCTGTTCCAGTAAAAGGTTGTTGATCCATAGTTAGCATCAAATTCTTTTACCATTCGGTTGTACCAACACCACCAAATCTTCTAAGTGTGCTCTTTACCAAGGGGGGTCGCCTTATATACATGTAACATGGCGGGCTAGTTAATGGAAAAGGATTTTTTTATTGGAAGTACACGCCATATAGGCACGACGCTTAGAAAATACTTATCCAATATTACTAGTTTGCATGAATATACGGACAGGATTAACAATTCAAAGGCACCCAAGGGAAATGAACAATTATGCTTTAAATGTAAAAATGTTAAATAATATAGGCATGTTTTAAATGCATACTTTGCACATCCATCTTACGTCGGTTTTCTATGAGTGACTGCCTCAGGTTGCTTAATGCTCACCACTTCCTTTTAAAAGATTGTACTGGTAATGTTGACAACTCTTTAATCAATGAGAACCGGATTTTTTATTTTAAAAAATGAAACACATTCTGATTTCTTTCACAGAGCATCTGCAATAAGATTGGACAAAACACTAAGTTCACCCTTCATTTTCCTATATATCACTTCAGAATGACAGACTAATGTTGTCAATCCTTGGTCTAAATTTTTTATGTGCTTTTGATAGGAATAGCACAACAAACGAGCATGTCCATGGATTTGGACAAGAAGACTTAGCAATATCACTGAACAGGTAAAAACAAGTATAGAACTAAAAGCATTTGACCCAAACCCATTTAATATACTTTTCTACTTACAAAGACCGAACAGATGATACATCAACTGGTGGGCTTGCCTCCATAGTTAAGATTATGTCTCTAATAATGGGTGCTGGATCACTCTTGTGAAGCCGCAAAGCCTGCCTGCAAGATATGACGATGCCAGATTTATGGATAGCCCAAAGGGATTTTACAAAACAGCATGCATGCATAGCCCTTTGCTATAGGATTATAGGCATATAAATTGCCTTTCAAAAAACGTGGTCCTTCATCCATCACAGAGCCTTGCAAAACCCTTTAATATTTCACAAATACAAGAACTTACTTTAGCTTTACTCGGGCTTGAGCATAATGCTCCATTTGAACAAGGGCATGGGCCAAAGCCCTCCAGACAGGAAAAGCATCAATCTGCAGTAATGTGTGGAAGACTACCATGACTACTAAGAACTTGAAAATGCAGTTGAAAAGCTTATTTGTGAATTTAACACGCAATATTTAGAGCGCAGTTCTCAGTTTCTGAAGAAAAAACCAGTAACCTGCACTTCAAAAAAAAAATCATCCTGTTTATGCTAAGATACCTTTTGTCTTTAAGGAGTAAACAGGTTCTAAAGCAAGAGCTCAAACCTTGCATTTTGTACAACAATAGACAGCCATGTTGTATCGCTCACCGGCAATCAGCCTATCACGGAGGCGCTCTGCAACAACTTTGTCCACTACATCGTCTAGTGATGCCATCACACCAGAGCCAATTAAACTTTGCAATAGCTCTGCTCGATTTAACCAATCATCCACCTGAAAAAGAAGCTCAGAGAGGTCTTCTGACAACTCGCTATCAAGGCTTGCACTTTTTCCATTCAATTCGGTGCTATCAATATCACTTGATCCATGGCCACTCTCTTTAATTACCTCCCCAGTCATTAGAGATTCTGAGCTACCCAATAATTTCCTTAGCTGCACCTTTGCATGTAGCAAAACCTAGAAAACGCAAGCACAGACATTAAGATATTTTACATTCAGCAATAAAAGGAAACAAATCTGTGAACTTGATTAATGCTAGCTGCAAAACTTGGTCGTTAGATTCACAATTTTTTTTAAAAACAATTGCATTTGACGAGCATGGCTTCTTCAGACCTGTACAAATGCCTCTGTAGCATGAAATGCTCGTTCAATTGTCTCTGAAGAAGCATGTAATGGGAGCTGTTCTGAGTTCAGGATCCGGTACATCTGCTTTATGCAGATACGAACAGCAGCTTTCACAGCAACTGCTTTGGAAGAACATAATGCAAGAAGAGACTACAGAGAAGAGTAAGGAACCTGTTAGCTCTAAATTTAGTGATGGTAGCATGAAATTTCAATCACATTAAATACTTTTTCAAAGTGGAATATTCAATAGCCAGATGCCATTTACAATTCCTGTTTCTTACCTTAAACAAGGTGATGCAAGGAGCACTTTCATAACGATGGGTGCTTCGCACGGCATCATCCTTTACAGGATCACCTGTGAGTACCCAACCTTCTGTCATAGTAACAGGTGTAAGCCGTTCGAGACTATCCTGAGTCAAAGCATGCATCCTTTCCTCATGGACTCCAGTCATTGCATCCCATGCAGCCTTTTGTGATGGAGAAAGTGCAGTACTTTTCCGTTTCCTATTCATCTCTTTAGGGATGATCTTGTTCCCACTGTCCCTTGATGTCCATGAAAATGCTCGCCGAGCATCCCTCTGCAAGTTTGACATGCTATTGCCAGTGTTGTTCCTTCCAGATGAAATGAAGCGGTTAGAAGGCTTGCTAGCTCCTGCAGAAAGGGATGACCTGCGCTCAGAATTTGGATAGGTACTAACACTTATGGCCTTGGCAGCATACATGAGGATAAGATTGTCATCTCTAAGAGAGGGAAATGCATGTAACAGCTGCACATACACAACTTCTGTCAGCAATGCTATTAAGTACTCTCTCCAATAATTAGAGGGGGCCACTTATATAACCCCCCCTCCCCGTTGGCCCCAGGGAAAAAACAGGAAAATAAGAAACAATACGTGGGATGGAGGAGAGAAAAGATACAAAACTTTCAAGTAGCATCTTCAATTTAACTTTTCTCTTAAATAGACATCAAACCATTTTTAAAAAATCAACAAAATGTATGTAATTCAATTTTCAATACAAATTTCCATATCCATAAATGTGTTAGAAGATGCCAGCAAGACATATTTGGAATTCTCCAACATACCTCTGCAGCCACCTGCAGTTGTTTCCACATAAGCAATGTTTCCAAGATAAGTTGTGGGTGCTGATGTAACGTAGAACACCGTTGCTGCCAAGGTAGTGGTAAAGCGCCCAGCATACGTAATCCCAAAGCCAGCTTATGCAAATGACTAAGTTCCCCATCGGACAACATGCCTATGCGCCTCTTCAGGAAGAAATGGACCTATACAGATACTTGCTTTAGGAAAGGTGTATTCATAAACACCATCTCTATCCAAATGGATGTCAAAACAAGATTACAAATCCTTCATGTAAACCAGAACCCTAAGTCTAGTATTACCAGTAATTGCTTTGACTGCAAATTAGGAAGCTGCTCCATGGCAGCCATTGCCACAGGGAGAGCATCCTGAGGAACATGCAAAGATCCAAGAAATCTTAAGGCTTCTGCTGGACCTCCACCATTGATTGGATCTGAAGTTAACAACTTCACCAGCTGACGACCTTGCAGTTCTCGTCGCAGTTCCTCTCTAAGTTTATAGCTCTCAGCCACTTCCAATGCTGCAGAAACTGCTCCTCTGCCAGCAAGCCGAAGAGCCAGTTCTTCAGGATCTCTCTGACACAGGCTTTCAACCTTCAGAACAAACATCAGCCTATCAGCAAGTAGCTTTCAACATAGGAATGACATAAATATCGCTTCTACTTCTTGTTCAAACCATTAATATTTACCTCCTGCCAGTTATTAAACTTTCCATCAGCACGCAGAATCCGACCATACAACTGCAGGGATTGCTTTAGCCTTACAACCTGCAACACAGAGATAGAAAGACATTTATGCTGCTTTGGCAAGATGAGATAATTTGGTCAAACCACATATGATCACTATACTCAACTGAGGAAGCTAACCCAAGGGCAAAATGCATGTCCTATTCTAGTGGTCTTTCAATTACCCTTTGCATATTAACAAAGCAGCTTAAATTCACTTTAGACAAGTGGGCAAGCAAGAATATGCCAAGCATCTGTGGTGTTTATACACTGCAGGGTGATTCCCACTTTAAAATACAAGACTCCTAAAGACCCATAATTGATAGCCAGCTTGTGTTAGATAAGCCAAGCATTTGTGGTGTTTATACACTACAGGGTGACACAAGACTCCATAATTCATAGCCAAGTCGTGTTAGATATGTTCCCACTTTTAAATTTTAAATGAATTAACAGTAACTCTAAGAGTGTCTATAAGAATTAGAAGTCCATACATCAAATTTGAAAACTTTAAGAGTTTAGGAATTCTCTAGCTTTTACAAGGGTGTAAAGGGAGGGGTTGGGAGGGGGGGGGACGGGGGAGATGGGGGGGTTTTTGTTCGATTCGAATCATTATATCAAGGCTCCTAAAATTGGGACTAAATATGTTGAAACAAATACTGTGTGTGCACACGCATGCGTGCACACACACACACACTTTATCTTTTAGTGAAATCTATGTAGCTTTATATTACAAAGAGCAGTCCCCAGATCAAGAACATGCGATTACCACATCAGAAAATAGCATTGTAAGACAAGTATGCAAAATAATCTATCTAATGAGCACGATGACAATCAAGGAACTATTGCCACGGTGACATCCGGAAGAAATGATACTTGCATGAAGTTGGATCACCAAAGACTCTATGGTTTTTATCTTTCCATAAATTCCAGCATCCCCCCAAATCCTAAAAATTGCATGGTCTGCGAGATGAAATCCCATTGTACAGTATCAAAACTTTAGCAATGTCAACTTGCAAGCAAAAGTACATTCTTGCTGAGTGTACTTTGCATATTCTATCCCAACAACATTATTCATGATATGTGTACGAGGAATGAACCCATATTGGTTAGGATGCACAACATCATGCAGGAATCATCGATTAACCACCATTTTAGCAACCACCTTATAAATGACAGGCATTAGTGTAGTGGGTCTCCAATCAGCATATGATTCAGCTTAGGGAGCAGTTTGACCAACACTTTTTTCCAAGCATCTTGCATTTCCTGATTTTGCCAAGCATAATTCATCATATGTAATAAAACAAGAAGGAGGGCATCCTAGTACACAAGAGAAAACTCTAAAATGAGATCATCCCAACCCGAAGACTGCCATTTTCCACATGATTTTATTGCATCAGTCAGTTCCCTTCTTTGAAAGATGCCTCAAGCTGCATAGCTTATGCAAGAGACATAATAGGACAGACATGCTGTAGAAGCTCCTATCGTGCTGTCAGTACCTCATGTGAGTGGAAGTCCAGATGCCCACACTCTTGAGCAAAGTGAATACACACAAAATTGAGCAAGTTGTGCCCCGTGACGTGTCAAAAATTCGTAGATGTTTTCAGATTGCCTCTTATAGTAGAGACTTTTGAAATTTTATTTAGATGAATAGCCCTTGTCAAAAGAAAGCCCTTTGCTTAAACCTTAGTTTCCCATTTGTCAATTTTTCTGTGGTCATTGCATTGTAAGAAGTGCTAGCCTAACATAGACATTTACTCTCAAAGTGAGATAAATCCCGCATGTGACTCAATTCTGTCTAAGTTTGACGATCTATTTTGGTCATACCAACTGCCTCCCTTAGGTCACGCGTGTAATTCTTCCCATACTCACGAATTACACACTGCGTTCAAGTGGCACAACCATTCTATGCATAATCAACATCAATCAGGAATTGTTCCCAAAGAGGTGCAATGGCATCACGTACCATTTCCTTATATACATCGCACTCCGAATAAATATTGTTGACTATAAGGAGTCTTTTATTTGGCAACCTGTCATTTGGCATCTCATGAAAGGACAACTTGAGCCATAACGGAGCATGACCCAAATGTAGGAAAGCATAATGCACCCACAATTTGCAAGTAAGAGCATCTACTGATGCACATTGGCCATATACCAACGATCCAACCGTGCTCGATAAGAAGATTGTGCATTGTGCAAAAAAGTATAGCCTGGAAGCATAGGCTTTGATTCCTTCCAAAAGTCGGCAATGCTCAGCTGGAGTATTAGTTGAGACCAATGTTGATGTCCGGAGGCCAACATATAGGTGGTACCAAAGTAGTATCTCCTTGTTGGGATGCATTATTAAAATCCCCACAAATGAAAGCATGCTACCTCTAAGGATACCATTGCATAGCCTCTCAAAATCAATGCTCTACGGTGAGAGCCTTGAAGTGCATAAACTCAAGTATCTCCCCCTGGCCAAGAGACTACATAATGATCCATCTGCCTTCAATATCATTTAAAGCCATAGCAGGCTGAAGAGCATAATTCACTAAAAAAGCCACTCCAGAAAATAAATGTTCTCCCGCATAAAAGATGTCGTAACCAGCAAAGTGTCCTTTCTGGCTTGCATACATGCTGATTGTGCTCTTGCAAAGCCACTACATCAGGCTGTGACGAGTTTCCATTTCTGAGTGTAACATAAACCAAACCTTGGCTGCATAGTGCATTTTCTGTACAAAACAGTCCCCAAAGCCTAGGTCAACCAATTGCCAACATAGGCAGCAATTAGCATGCGGCTTGGAAACAAAATAATGACTACATTCCTTGCATATACTTGAGCCGAGTCAACAATCTCCCTCTCTGCTGCTGCTGCTCCCCGCTCCTCCTGCTGCCCTTCCTGCTCCCCTCCTTGCTGCCCCCTCCCTCCCCTCCTTGCTGCCTCCTCCCTCCCCGACCTGCTGCTCCCCCACCCTCTCTCCCCTTCGCTACCCCCTGCACGCTGCCTCCTCCCTCAAGAAGCTGCGACTTTCTGGGGACTCGTCAAGGTGCTACTAGAAGGCGTAATCTCGCACACGGAAGAGAATTTTGAGAATTGCGGAGGTTGTATCGCCGGAAGATTTCCTTCTTCTTGAAGCCAGGCACGCCCGTGAACGATATCGCATTGAGGAAGAGAGCTCGAGCTATCGCATCAAAGCCAAAATTCTGTTTTTCCCTCTTTGCAAGCTGCAGTTTCTTGTAACCGTGTTGTGCTTTAGCTACAATCGATTCCGTCTTCTATCGCGCGCGAGACTGGAGGTTCATTTTTGTCCTTCCCTAGGTCTCCCTCCCCTCGCGAGCCCCCTCTCCCTCTCTCCCTCACCCGCTCAGCCTCTCCCGCTCACCCCTCGCTCAGCCCCCCGCTGCCTTTCTCTCTTTCTTTTCGTCTCTCTCTCTCCGTCCCTCCCCCGCTCAGCCCCCCGCTCAGCCCCTCCCTCACCCGCTCAGCCCCCCCGCTCACCCCTCGCTCAGCCTCCCTCACCCGCTCAGCCTCCCCTCACCCGCTCAGCCCCTCCTCTCACCCCTTGCACCCCTCCTCTCACCCCTCCGCTGCCCCCCCGCTCACCCCTTGGAACCCCCCCCCTTCACCCCTCCGCTCAGCCCCCGTAGCCGCCCCGCTCACCCCCCTCCCTAAACCCTCCCGCTCACCCCCTCGGTCAACCCCCCCGCGCCCCTCCTCTCACCCCCCCGCCCCCCCTCGCACTTGCAGCCCCGACCCCCCCCCCTTTTTGTTTTTAATAAATAAATTAAAAATAAAAACTTTTCTTTTTTAATTTTAAATCTCTCTTCTCTTTCTCTCTCTCTCTCTCTCTCTCTCTCTCTCTCTCTCTCTCTCATTGCACATTGGTAGCGCTCGCCATCTCCCGCTTTTCAATGTTGCCAGTTTCCCGTAATTAAACATGGCCGACACCGTCGAGCATGTTACAGAAGCAGCAACAGCAGCAACATCAATGGCCGCCACGTCCGATATGCTGCACTATAGTAGAAGAGGACTTGCATCTTCTTCAAAGGACAGCGCAGTGCCTGCACTTGCCGCACTCCCAGTCGCAGGTACACCGGTTTCAGCTCCACTATCTCATCTTCCGCCCAGCGCAGTGCCCGCACTTGCCGCACTCCCAGTCGCAGGTACACCGGTTTCAGCTCCATTATCTCATCTTCCGCCCATAGCTACTTTGTACCCGCAGTTTTTTTCACCCCTCCCCTCTCAGGCTCCTTCTTCTCCTACCCCTTCTCCACCCTTTTTGCTCCCCCTCTCACAGCCCTCTGTCACCTCTTCCCCCCCTTTGTTGCCTATTTTACCTACTTTGCCGAAGGCTCCCTCCTCCTCATCCTCTCTACAGACTTTACCCATCCCCTCCTCTCCATCCCCGGTACCCGCTTTCTCTCCCCCTTTCCAGCCTTCTCCTTCATCCCCGCTACCCACCTTACCGGTTTCCCCCCTTTCTCCCTTTCTTTCTCCTTCCATGCCTTGTGCTGTTTGTCCTTGCCGCCACATCCTACCAGAGCTTCAGCACTTTGAGACCCACCTCCGAGCTGCCCTTCAGATGCTTCACAGGAAGGACGAGACCATTTCTCTACTTACAGCTCAGGTTGCATCTCTTGTTGATCGAGTGACACAGCAGGATCGAGAGATCTTGTCTATTAGGACAGATCTTCAGGTCTTACAGGCGACTCATAGGACTCTTGCTGGAGAGATTCATGGACACACAGAGCGAGTGCAGCAGATCGAGACTCGCGTTCAGCACATAGACACATCTCCCACTACAGCAGTAGCAACGGTTGAGGAGCGTTTGACCTCCCTTCAGACAGAGGTCCAGAGAGCCACAGAGTGGGTGGATGTCATCCGCCGTCAGCCATCACAGCCTCAGAGATCGACTGTATCAGCTACATTGGCCGAGTCACAGCAGAGGGCCACAAAGGCCCTCAACATTCGCATTCGTGGTATCTTGCCCTCGGCGACAGAGTCCACGATGACATAGGCTGTGACCTTTGTCTCTCAGACACTGGGAGTATAGGATCATGGCATAGTAGGATCATATAGAGTCGGGAGGGATCGAACTAGAGAGCAGCCCCTCATTATCAGATTCAGAGATGCCCAGGCACGTCTAGCTGCCCTCAGGAGGAGAGGGACACTCAGAGACCACCCACAGATTTCCATGGACGAGGATCTGACTCAGATACAGGTTGAGGAGCGCAAGGCGCTCATGCCTCAGAGAGATGCAGCCCGAGCTCAGGGCAAGTGGGCAGTGATCAGGGATGGCAGACTCATCACAGGCACTTTGAGGCGTGCTCCCACAGTGCTTAGAGATGACAGACCAGCAGATATAGCCCCACCTCCACCTCCTGCTACGACCGCTTGATGGGACAAGGCCCATGGGACACACCACCCGTCAGATAGTCTACGCATCGCTGTATGGACCTGCAATGGTTCTTTTACAGCACAGCCAGGCAATCTACGGGGGGCATTCTTTGGGAGAGATATCATCTTTTTCACGGAGACACACGAGAGTCCAGAGAGACCTTTGCCACAAGTGACAGGGTATACATGGAGATCTGCCTTCAGGCAGCACACCCGAACATTTGGAGTGAGAGGATCTGGAGGAGTGGCCATTTTGTACAGAGAGCATCTCGATCGGATCATCACAGTGGAGAGAGCGCATTCACATGCCCGATTCTTGTGGGTACGCATCTGCCGCAGAGCCCCTCAGCGAGATCTTTTTATTGCAGTTTGCTACTTCCCCCCGGCGCAGTCGATCTATTCTTCCACTGGACCAGGCCAGTCCATATTTGAGGATCTCTCAGCGGACATTGCAGATTTTTCACATCGCGGAGAAGTCATCCTTTTAGGAGACTTCAACGCGAGGACCTCAGACAGACAGGCCCTCACTTATGACTACATGGAGGATTCGGTCATACTCCCAGCATTTCACGATGATAGCCTCTGTCGGACTTCATCAGACTGCACAGTACAGCCCACAGATCAGGGACGTCAGTTACTGGAGCTCCTCACCTCGCACAGTATGGTCATTTATAACGGCTTGTACAGGTGGCCACAGTCTTCCATGCCTACATTCTCTTCTGCTTCTCGGCGTGGTACTAGCGTGATCGACTACATCATAGGTCCCCCGACTCTAGTCCCTTCCATCCATAGCCTTACTGTTAGCCCCTTCATGCCCTCTGCCGACCATGCACTCATCCACTTTACTTTGACTAATGTCTCCCATGACCCACCCCCCCCTCGTTATCATGACCGCCAACCCTATTACGAGGTTCATTTCGACCACCAGTTCGATGATGTATATAGCCAGAATCTCAGCCGCCTACTCCGTCTTCATCTATTAGATGCTCTATCATCCACGCAGGACCGGTGGGAACTTGTACATACTTCACTCGTTTCTGCCGCTCACATGTCGTTCCCTGCCACATGTCATTCGTCTAGTCCCCCACCGGTTGGTCTTGTTCCTTGCAACGGTTGGTATGACGAGGAGTGTAAGGAACTCCGCAGGAAACTTCACCTTGAGACCAAGGAGAAGTCTCCCCTCCTTGCCGAAACCAAGAGAGACTACAAGTGGTTGGTTAGGCGCAAGAAACGCCAATTTCTAGCCCGGAATGAGGAGCAGCTGAGAAGCTTGCTTTTCAGCTGTGACTCCAAGGAATTCTGGAGAAAATTCCTCTGCTGGAAGTCTCAGAGCCCCCTCACAGATCCACGTGTCTGGTCAACATACACTTCAGCTCTATACGATGTTCCAGATCAGCCAGCCATCGATTTATCCCATTCCCCTAGGCCAGCTTCATCTAGTCTCTTCACACCAGAGAGTGTCCGTGCAGCAGTCCACCGATTGAAGAACGGGAGAGCTAAGGATCATGATGGATTGCAAGCGGAGTATGTGATCCATGGGATTGATGCCTTAGATTTTGTTCTTTCCCGTCTCTTCAATGAGTCTGTTTGTACAGGCCTACCACAGTCCTGGTTAGGCAATACCATAGTACCTATCCACAAGTCGGGGGACCCTATAGAGCCGTCGAATCACAGGACCATCATGATTGGCCACGTTATGGCCAAGATCTATGCATCAGTTTTGGAAAGCTGTATAAATGACCATGCCGAGATGACAGGACTCAGAGCCAGAGGGCAGGCTGGATTTCGCAGGGATCATTCGACACTTGACCACATCCTCACACTCAGGGCACTGGTAGAGGAGGCGAAGTCACGAAGGCAACGGCTTTATTGTTGCTTCGTGGACGTCAGGAAGGCATTTGACACAGTTCCGCGATTCATATTGTTTCAGAGGATTCGCCAGATGGGCTTCAGTGGAGAGATACAGTGGGCTATCATGGCTTTGTATGAGAGGGTCACTGGTCGGGTTCGGACACGTGAGGGGCTCTCAGAGGAGGTATGCAGCACGATTGGGGTGAAGCAGGGTTGCCCGCTCTCTCCTACTCTCTTTGGATTATATATTGATGAGCTAGAGATGTTTATACAGATGACAGGCGGTGTGGGCTCTACTCTCTCAGGATCCTCCATTCCTATCCTCCTGTATGCGGACGATGTGGTTCTCGTTTCCTCTACTGCTCAGGGTCTCCAGGCACATATTGAGGCACTCCATAGGTTTTGCCAGGACAGGGGGTTGACCGTAAACCTTGGCAAGACCAAGGTTATGGTTTTCAACACCTCTGATCGTATTTATAGCACGGATGAGTTTTGCTTCACATATGACGGACAGCCCATTGAGCTTGTTAGAGAGTACACTTATTTGGGGGCAGTTTTCAGGGGACCGGTTTTTACCATGACATATGTAGCACGAGATAGGATTAGTAAAGGGTATGCTTCGTTGGCTCATCTTGAGCGTCAGTGTTTTCAGTCCCACTTTCAGCATCCCGATACGAAATCCTTGCTTTTTGATACATTGGTGAGACCAGCTGCGATGTATGCAGCTCCTTTCTGGGCAGGAGACCTCGGCGCTGCAGATTGGAGACGAGTAGAGAGGTTACAGATCATCATGTTCTCTCGGCTCATTAGGGCCAAGGCTACAGTTCCGCACGAGATCATGCTAGCAGAGTTTGGAGCTACTCCCCTTGCATTGGATGCAGCGTTTCAGTCGGTCATGTATTTGCATAGGGTTAGGGAGTTTGGAGACTCAGCAGCAGGCAGAGCTCGGTTGCCATGGTTAGCACTTGCATCTTCTATGGAGTTGGCACGATCTGGGGCCCGATACTGCTGGTACTTCAGACTCACTAGGTGGCTCACATCTCTTGGACTAGACATGGATAGACTGCCTCCCTTCCGATACAGCATAGATGCCCCTCATCTCGAGTTGACTCGCCACGAGCTTAGCCAGGTCACGAGAGCAGACTTGCTGCAGCTTCATACGTAGCGCACTTGGATTTATCCCACGCAGCTTCCGACGAAGATGGCCACATATCGTGACCACTTCCTTCGGATCTCAGAGGATGGATTTGTCATTCCACTAGGCTATACAGGTATCCACATGTCCCACTCACTGAGGATTGCCCTTGACCAGCTTAGAGTCTCTTCGCATCAGCTCGAGATAGAGGCTGGTAGGATGCGACGCATGGAGGATGGACGGCGACTAGGCCGAGAGACCAGGATCTGCCCTTGTTGCACCATGGGAGAGGTGGAGTCAGAGGAGCACTTCATTTGCAGATGCCCGCTATATTATGAGCTCAGAGGTAGATTCCACTGTCTCTTCACGGATGGCTTTGGACCTCTCTCACGAGTGATGGACTACGAGGATCAGCATTGCCTAGCTCTTTATGTCAGGGAGGCCACTATGCTTCGACGAGACTACCTCAGAGACCATCAGCACAGACCGGAGCGTGATAGAGCCCAGCCTGATAGAGCTCAAGCACACGCTATACCAGAGGACAGAGACCAAGAGGAGCACGAGGAGGTCAGAGCTCACACAGGAGACATGCCTCCACCCTGTGGATGTACATATGAGATGGTTTGTAGACGCCGCAGGATCTTGTTACATAGGGGACGTACTCGTCGCTTCATCTCCAGACGATCTAGGATGATGGCAGCTTTTCGGAGGAGACTTACTCATGGAGATCTCGCCCCACCAGCCGCTCACCTCACCTTTGCTCAGATTTGTACTCTCATAGCAGGAGGCAGAGTCGATGGACAGGATTTCCAGTATTATTTTGGTTCTCAGACTCCGTGACACCTGGACTTGTATCTTGGCATTGGCATATTGTACTCATCCCCCCATTTTGCACCCAGGGGCGGTTTCCTTGCATCTAGTTTACTTTGTATTTAGGCTCAGATTTGACATTATGTACTTTCACTTGCATTGTATTGCGTAGCACTTAGATGATATTCGACGATGCCTCTTCTTTGTGGCACGTTGATTTTGTGCTATCTTGTATGCAGAGTTCTTGATGTCCCATGGGCCCATTTTGGCCTTTAGTGGACAATAATACACTTTCTTTCTTTCTTTCTTTCCCCCACATCCAACAGTGGGGGCAGGCTCCATCCAATCTTTCATCGTGTCTTCAAACCATGCATAACATCAAAGACCACCTGATGTTCATGCGAGGCTTTAACAGGGTTATCCATATCCTCACCTTTTGTCCTGTAAGGATTTCTCCCTGGTGTAAGTTTTGTCTATGGAGGCTGCAGCCGTTTTGACATACACACCACCTAGTACACACACTTATAACTGAAACACACAAAGCCTGTAAAAGGAAAGCAAACTAAACCTGGCAAAGCTAAAAGGGAGCACTCAGAACTGGTTGAAAAGAGGGAAGAATAATAAAAGGAAATAGGTGCTGCAGAGGTGGGATATAAGCAAAGCTGAACGCTTGAAACTCAGGGGTGAATTTATGAAAGGTGGGATATGAAATAAAAATAGACGTGTGAATTGAATGGGGTTAGGCAAGAACTATGAACATATAGCGGCGCTGGAAATGAACATGATGAGGCACAGCAAAAGAGGGCCAAAATTTGAGCCCTTTCTAATGCCAAAGGAAGCAATAGGAATCTAGCGACAAGGCAGTGCCAAAAGAAATAGAACAAGGATTCCCTAGGAGCCAAACATCTGTGTGACAAACAGCGAGAGCAATATGTCATTGTGCTAGGAGTTGACCAAATGGAATAACCTCTAACATCACCCACCATAGAAACACCTGTCGGCGAAGAGGCAATTTACAGCATCAAAGTTGTCGCAATCTTTTGCACCACCACTTGGCACGAAGATGCATAGACCAGATCTGATTTCCCCGATCTGAAATCCAAGTTGGAGGCATCAAAACCCTATACAAACTGGCCACTGTTATATTATCCGATGACAGAGGACGGGTGCCTGTAAGCAACTAAAATGGATAGCAAAATACGGTGACGAACATGTAGTGGCCAGGTGGCTAGCTTCCAATATTCCAGCTTCTTTTTAAGATTTTCAAGCACCCAATCTGTTTGTTGCCGGCGAGTAACCATCTAGCCCAATGGATAACCTAGAGGCCGAACAAGCTGGTTGGACAATACAATTCCCCTAGGCCATAGAGAGGAATGCCAGTCTTTAGCATGTAAAGGTAGAAGCTTTGAGATTTAAAAATTTACCTACAAACCAGCAGCTAATCCATACAAAGATAGAGCACTCATAAGTTGCAAAAGATCCTGCTCAGTATTTTTTGGGGTGAAGAAGGAATCATCCGCATAAGCTTGTGCAAGCATGGGCTTTCTGCGATATATCTCTAAACCATGCAAGGCATCAACAACCACAAGGTAATCTATCACACACACACTTTTTTTTAGTGAAATCATATATTTCTCTGTGTGAAACCTCAGAAGAGGTGAAAACCCACCATGAAGTACAAAATTGAAAAAAGGCCCCTGGGATAAGCCAGGAGGTCAACTGAAAACTGAAAAAGTTGAAAAGTCACTAGGGAATTTACCAAAAAACTCCAAAAGGAGGAAAATATGAATTTACAAGCCTCCAGGAGACGTGACAATATCCTCCAAAGTGATCCTCTGTTGTACCAAAAAAGCATTGAGTGTAGTAATGCCATCGATAAAATGTAATTTCTTTTGACCTTTGTGATTCTTTTTTACAAAAGCAAGAAGACGGAACCGTTGAATCACTGGGTCAAAAACCTGTTGCAACATAGGATGCATATTCTCAATCATAAAAGTACTTTTTGGGGGAGGAGAAGCATCCTGAGTATTTTGCACTCTCAAATCCACCGGCTTTTCCACTATATCATTATCAACTATATCGGAAGGAGAGAGATCCAACTGTGTGTCCTGTTGTTTCAAATCCACCTTCTAATCCTCATGACCATCAAGAACTATATCTGAGGGAGATATATCCACATGTAACTGCAATTTAGGCTCCCGAAGATTAGAGATAACAACACTGGAAGAAGTGGAAGCATTGGAGGAAGAAGGATCATCAATAGGAGGCAGGTGAGACTTCTGCAACTAAGGGTCTGGCATAAGGGTATCCTGGCAAGAAAGAGTGTGGAAAGGATTTGACAGTGTAATTGAATCTTTCCCTTGAGTGTTCACCCATCTCCATTCTCTTTTAAGCTTGGGTTGTTCCAACTTTTTGCACTGGAGAGGAATAGAAACCTGAGGGAGGGGTAAAACACCTTTTACACAATTCGAATGACTTGCGGATGTAGGGCAATAGAGAGAAAAATGACCAACCTGCTTGCATTTGTAACACGCATTGGGGAAGGAAGCAGATTTTAATAAAATGCGAAAAGGATGGGTCGTACCAAAATCAAGATCTAAACATGAAGGTATGGCCTGATCCATGTTCCACAAGACACAGACTCGGATGTCCCTGCTCAAAATCAAAAAATCCTGCTTGGGAAGATGCAGGACTCTGCCCAAAAGAGCTGTAATAGAGGAGATATGCGGGAGCAAAGGTACGGGCAAGGATTTGAGAGTGACCATACAGGATAGAAATGCATGAGGTTCTTTGCTGGGTCAAAAAGAGGATCCCAAGGCATAGCATATGCAAAGAAACCTGCGCCATTGTTATACCGAGATCATGCAGGACCAGCTATGTCCAGCAATTAGTGAGGGGATGACATGGTCACAAGGATGACACAAGTTAGGGGATGACACAAGTCATGGCGATGACATGGTCACAAGATGACACAAGTACATGGTCACCAGATGGCATAGTCACATGGGGACATAGTCATCAGAAGGACATATCACCCAGGCACATGGTCATGCGTCAAGGGTCTTCATGTCGCACAGTCATGCTCTGCCAACCTCTATAGACCTGACTCATTGGTGGCATAGATGTTCATCTGGCGATGCCTTGTGTCAAATACAAGGTGGAGATACAAGGTGGCTGCAGGCGGTGCACATGAAGTAGTTACAACACCAACTCAGCGCAAGTTGGCTCTTGCAGGAGACATGAAGAGACTCACCAGCGCGATGGCTAAGGATGAGGGGACAACCAATAGGAGAGAGGGAGGGGCTTTCCCATCCGAAAGGCGAGGGTGAAGATGGGAGATGAGGGGGATGGGGAGGCATTCATCATTGTACGGGGATTGAGAGTGAGAAGGAGAGAGGCTAGAGCTATGAGCTCGCCTGTTGCATTGTTATGGTGTATTGCTACTGTTGCATTGTTGTGGATGAGTGATCTCTGATCTCTGTTCAGAGATCTGTTCAGAGAGGCTAGTGTATGAGGATCTCTTCCTTCTATGATCACTTGTTCTTGTTGTGTTCTTGTCTACCGCTTTCTCCGTTATCTGTTATTAGCGTTGTTCCTTCTTATCTCCTTTCTGGGTTTGTTCTTTCTGTTCTAGTACTCAGTAGTACTCAGCACTCCGTAGCATCTTCGACTAGTGTTGTGTCATAGGTTCACGCATCACGCAGTGTAGTGCAGCTGAGGTAGAGTTGCGTCATAGGTCTACGCATCAGTGGCCTTAGGCCTCCGGTAACACCTCCAGAAGTGAGCGGACCTCCCCCTCAGACAGCCATGAACTCTTGCCGTACTGACCAAATGATATACTATTTCCACATCAATACATCTCATATAGTAAAAACCTTTTCCAAGAAAACAAATGAGGAAATTTTCTCCAACCCAACAGCTATTGTTGAATTTCGAAGCTTTATATTACCAAGTAGCTTTCACTCTCACACACACTTTTTTTTTGTGAAATCTTTGATTGCTCTATATTATAATATAGCTAGCCAGAAAAAAACTGGTAATCGAAAATAGTACATCAAGCAAAGGTGTCCATGTAGGACAAATATACATCCTGATCTATGCAGTGAGTTTGCAAATCGAAGAGCGATTGTTGCAAGGAACAACAGAAAAAGACAAAAGTAGAAAATATTGGATCACCAAAGACTCGCCCATTATTATAGACCCAGAAAGAGAGAGAGTGTGTGTATGTGTGTCAAGTCTCTAATAATCTAGAGAGAGTGTTTGTGACCTTGGGTCACAAGTCATGACTCACCCCCACATCTTATATTAAGACGCACATGTGCATCTCTAGACTTCTCCCCTCGCATAATGTGCATTCACCAAAACACTGAGGGTCAAGATGGGAACATTATCCTAGACGGCAAGTCTACAAATGAGATATTTAACGACATAACTATGTCATGCCTTTCAAGTGAAACCTCCCAATGTTCATGACATTACACCTTTATGGAGAGCAAACACGACAAATATGGCAACAAAAGACTATTATAAAAGGTGCTTCAATCCAACCATTGCATGTTGTGACATGGCGAACAATACCCAAGAAATTATGTGTCTCAGAGCAATTCCAAAAGATATGAGATACTGATTCCCGGGGAGCTCAACACCGATGACAAATAGCAGGAGCAATACGTCTACAAGATAAAAGCTGTCCTAACGGTACAACCCCCAGCAGAACACGCCATAAAAAGACATGTTGGCATAAAGGAAGCTTAGAGTGCCAAATCTACTTTAATCTCTTTCTCCACCATTTGAGTGGACAATGCAATGCCCAAATCTGATTAGCTTTGTCTGACACCCAAGGTGGTGATAACAAAACTTTACATAGAGAAGAGATTGTGATATGAGACAGCTTCAAAGGACGAATAGAAGAATATAAAGGAAGAAGAGTCCAATCTTGAAGCCTGTCTCGAAACTCCAATGGCGGTACTGGCTGAAATGGGGGAATCATTCGAGAAATGACCTGCCATATTGGATGATAGTGCATGCCCAAACCATATTTTGCAGCAGCCAAAGGGAAAGATAAGATAATGCCATCATCATTGATAGCATCTGCAACAACTGCAATCCCTTTTGAATTAAGAAAGTAAGAGCGTCGAGGCTCCTGCAAAGCCAAGGGAGTAGAGAAAGCCCGTGACCAATGGATGCTCTCTACTCGCAAAGAGTTACCATGTAAAGAGTCTCTTCCATTCCATGCCAAGTGTCAAAGAATATGTTTTCGATCAAAAAACATCTAAGAGACCATAGGGCAACCTTTGAATTTGCCTTCAATACAGCCCAGAAGAAAATCCCACTGTGTGGGTTGCTAAAAACCAAATGTAGGAGTAGTGATGTGAACCAATAAGGAACGCATCATAGCCGCCCAAGGCTGATCATCTTGAAGAAACTAAAGCATCATCTTGCCTTCATGAGCTAAAATGTGCACATGTATATTAAGAATATTCAACCCTCCATGCAATTTGGGCAAGCACAATCTCTGTACTAGAAGAATCCGCAAGCTTTTCTTGCCATGCTTTGACCGCTATAAAATTTCCATAATGGTGGGCATGCAGGAAGACAAATCCTTCTTAGTGAAAAAAATCAATGGCAGATAGAACTGAATATAAGCTACCAAAATAGACTGAACAATGCGAAGTCTAACATGCAACGACCAAGTAGCCAATTTACAATATTCCAGTTTTGCTTCAATTTAGCAAGAACCCAGTCAATCTGTTGGCGACGGGTAACGCTCCAACCTAAAGGATATCCAAAGTGACGTATCAATTGAGTTGGTGGAACAATTTCCCCCGGCCATAGAAACCTTTGCCAATCCTGGGTATGCAAAGGCAACAAACGGGATTTCTGAAAATTAATATGAAGGCCAGCATGCTGGCCAGTCCATACAAAGAAAGAGCTTGCATTAGTGAAGAAAGATCACTTGGAGTTTTTTTGGCATGAAGAAAGAATCATCTGCATAAGCCTGAGCAACCAATGTGCGACTTGCAGGAATTTCCAGCCCATGTAATATATTTGTCACCACCAAATGATCAATATATTGAAGCATTGGATTCGTGGCTATAGCATACAAAATAGCACCAAGAGGGCAACCTTGTCAAACTGAACGTTTAAGTGTCCACGATTCTGATAAATATCCAGAGAGAATGCATGCAGCTTTGCTATTCTGATAAAGCCAAAAGATAACATGCTGTAATTTTTGACCAAATCCCAAAGCGTGCATGGTCTGAGCTATGAAGTCCCATTGAATGGTGTCAAATGCCTTTACAATATCTACCTGCAATATAAGCACATCCTGCTCTGTATAGTTGGCATACTCAATTCCAATATAAGCATTTGCAATGTTATCAGTAATATGGCGTCATGGAATAAAGCCATACTGTGCTGGGTGCAGGCCATGATGTAAATATTCCTTTATCCAATCAACCACCATTTCGGTGATGATCTTGTATATTACCGGCATTAAAGTAATGGGCCTCCAATCAGCTAAGGACTCACAAATGGGCTTCTTGGGAAGAAGTTTAACCAACCCTTTCTTCCAAGCAGCCGGCATACATTGATTTTGCCAAGTAGTATTAATCATTTGCAGCAAAGGAATTTTCAGCAAATCCCAAAATGCCAAGAAAAATTCCACCGTGAGACCATCCCAACCTGGAGATTTCTATCTACCACAGGATTTAACAGCATCATTTAGCTCTTGTTCAGTGAAAGGAGCTTCCAAATCCAAGGCCTGTGCCGAAGAGACAATTGGAATGACATGCTGTAATAATTTTCTACTCGCTGTAATAACCTCTTGTGAGGGTAAATCTACTTTTCCAAACTGAGAAGAAAAATGTCGAACACAAGCTATAGCAAGCTCTACCTTGGAAGAAGTCCAAGCACCATCTGATAACAAAGCCCTGCAAATATTTTGAGAAGACCTTCTGTAATGCAGCCCTTTAAAAAAGGCTTTAGAGGAGCAGCCTTTATCCAAAAAGGCTCTCTGTCTTGCACATGTTTCCCATTTAGCTATTTTCCTATTGTCATTGCATTGCAAATAATATTTTTCCTGACATAAAATCGATTTTCTTGATAAGAAAGATTCCCGACATGACTCAACTCTGTCAAAGACTAACACTGAGATTTTGCCTGAGCAACATTATCCCTCAAGGTCTTCATATAACTTTTGCCATAAGTACGAATGAGAGCTTGCATTCGTGCAACAAAGGCTTCCCAGGAAAAATCAATACCAATGGTAGCCTGTCGAGATAGTGGATGAAGCGCATCTTTAACCAGATTCTTGTATGCTTCATGCTGTAAATAATTGTTGTTGACAAGAAGCAATCTTTTGTGAACAAGCCTATCATCAGGTATCTCATGGAGAGCAATCCTCAACCACAAAGGGGTATGATCAGAATGCGTGAATGTGTAATCCACCCATAAATTGACAGTGAGAGAATCATAATGTTGAGGATCAACTCTATGCCATCAATCCAAACGTGCCCGATAAGCAAACTGAGCATTATGTTGAAAGGTAAAACCAAGCAGCATAGGCTGTGATTCTTTCCACAAATCAATAAGAGGGAGCTGAGTCAATAAAGCAGACCAATGCTGATGCTTAGATGCTAACATATGAGTATGACCTGATGTGTTATCACCTGGTTGAGGAGCATTATTAAAATCTCCACAAATAAATGCATGCCCTTTTCAGGGATTCCTTTGCATATGAGCCCACATCAAACCTCTGCTATGAGAGAATTGTGGCGCATAAACTAAAGCAAACTCAAAAACTTCCCCCTATACAAGATATTGAATAATCAACCATCTACCTTGACAATCATTTAGAGCAACCACTGGCTGTAATTCATGTTTTACCAGGAAAACCACTCCTAACAAAGTATGTTCTCCTGCATAGAAAATGTCATAGCTAGAAAAATGCCCATATTGACCCGCATACATATACTAATTATGCTACTGCAATGCAACTATATCAGGCTGCATTTGACATAGATAACCCCAAACACTCACACACACACACACAGCAGATGCACGTGGGCTGGCACTCACACACACACACACAGTCATCACAATGTAAATATCGTAAGTCAAAGTACAGTTGATTATTTATCTGATCATAATTAAAGAGTGTTCATATGTGTTAATTATGGTCAAAGAGTTCTTTTAATGGTCAAAGAATTGACTACGGTCAAAGATACTTGACTCTGGTCAAGTAAGCCTGACTTCGGTCAAGGAGACTTGGTTTATTACCAAGAAGGTTAACTGCGGTTAACCAGAGAACCACAAACCTCACTACGGTCAGAGAGTGTTGACTTCGGTCAACAAGACTTGGCATGCGCCAACAAGGTTTACTACAGTTAACCAAGTTGTTCCAACTTCGGTTGGAGAGATGTGCCAGCTTCGGTTAGAGAGACTTGGCCATAATAGGCGCCACAACCATTGGTCAAAGCTCCTTAATTACGACCAGTGTTCTATGTTTTGTTCACATGTTTGTTCAGTGGGGACGCCCACCTGTGACTAGGATTAGTCCACAATCTATTATTTGCATGCAAAGCGCTAACAATTAATGGGTGCCATGGTGGTGCACTTTAATAAATTGTTACAGGTACTAGGAAGAGTTATTTTCCTAAGCGTAATGGAGCCTAACAAGAGTCTAGGAGGCGGTTCGCGTGACCAAGTGCTTCGAAGACTCCAGAGTTGCCCTTAGTGGCATGTAATTAGGAAAGTAATGTAGAGTTTGACAAGTGGCTTGTTGCCAAGAAAGAGAGCCTAAGAGCTCATGTAATGATTCATTTCACGTTTGGATTTTGTATGAACAGCTTTCACGCTAAACTCATGTACTCCATTTTTCTCTCTGATGAATAAAAACCTTCGAGGGGGTCCAGCCCGACGATTGTGCTGGGCCCTCGTGTATCTATTGAGAGAGGGAGAGCAAATGAGAGTGTCTTTGCTATCTTTTACAAGGAAGTTTTCATTGGTATCAGAGCTTGGCTCGCCTTCTTTTTGAAGGGGGTGACGATCTAAAGCTTAAAGGCTGTAAGGGCTTTGGCTATAAGTAATTGCACCGTCTCAAATGAATGAAATCCTGAGCGAATTTGGTTTCAGTAGCACAAGTGATCGACACAAGCACAAGCCACGGGATTTTATTCGGAGGTCTCGCCATGAGCATAAGACCTTGTCCATTGCATGGAGCTTCTGATGCTGTGCGTCAAGTTGCGAGTATAGATTATCAGGTGGCGTTGATTCGCTATTGCCAGTAAGGTCTAGAGAGGGAAGTGTATGGGCGTGAGCGCAACTAGCATTACAACGTCCCGGTTCTCGTGTACACAGCGAATCTATGAGTGGACCTTGTAGACGAAAACTTTTGCTGGGTCTCGTATTCGCGCGACGCTGACGGAAGTCCGTGACGACCTTGTGATTTTGCCCGAATTTTGCTTACCTTAGGTTGCACTGACATGGCGCCTAGCCAAGCAGCAGATGACATGGCAGGTCAACAGATGATGTGGCGCACACACGTGTGGTGCTGACGTGGTAGTACACGTGGCAGCCAGGTGCCAAAGTACTCAGGTGATGTGGTAGTACATGTGGCAGCCAACTCAGATGCTGACGTGGCACTGACACGTGGCAGACAAGTGGCTAACCCGTGGTTAGTGTAACTCTGGTTAGCTAGACTTTGGTCAGAGGTCCAATTAGTTGGCCTAACTAAACTAGACTGGTTAGTGGAACCAGGTCTGACCAACTAACCTTGGTTCTAGCTAACCAGACCATGGCTGGTTAACTAGACTACAGGTGCGTTGAGAACCAGCCAGACCATAATAGAACCGGTCTGGTCAGTTTGACCAGATAGTAACTATCTAACCAGACCAGAGCCAGTCAGTCAGGTTAGTGTAACCAGCCGGTCACCCATCCAGTTACTGTTCCCAAAAAAAAAAAAAAAAAAGGACAGTTGCAGAGACAGTTCTGGCCATCAATTTTCACCTATCTGTCAGACTTTTACTGTCAGAAAAGCAGCAGAAAAGCAGAGAAATCAGAGATTTGCAGAAAAGTGGAAAGGTGAATCAAATGCATTCTGAGTGCTTTTTGCAGCAGCCAGAAAAGGGGCAATACAGTTGTTGATGCTTTGGCCACTTTGTAGGTATATGCTTGAAGCCTCCCTCTGGGGCAGATCAGGAAGAAGTGGTGGTGAGCAAAAAGAGGAAAAGTGCAGGTCCTCATCCCAAGAAGAAGAAGGCGAAGCATCATCATAGTTCATCTAGTTCGTCTTCATCTTCTAGCTCTACCTCTTCATCCTCAACATCACCTCCTTCTTCGGGGTCTTCAGAGTCAAAGAAGAAAAAGAAGAAGAAGAAGAAGTCCAGCAGGAAGGCAGAGACTAAAGAATTCAAGGACGGTGGGAAGTCCAGCAGGAAGGCAGAGACTAAAGAATTCAAGGAAGGTGGGAAGTCGGTAAGATTTGCCACTTACAATGGCCAGTATGGCCAAGCTGAAAAGACTATGCAGTTCATAAGGCAGTTTGATGTTGCCTTTAGCCTAGAAAAGTTCAATGAGTCCTCAAAGCTTCGTATGGTTGGTTTACACTTGACTGGTACAGCTAGTGCATGGTGGATAGCTAAAATAGCCAACTATGTAGCCCCCAAGAAATGGAAGGACTTCAAGAAAGCTTTCTATAAACAGTTTATTCCCAAACAATTTCGGGATCATGTCCTTCTGGGTTGGGAGAGCATTCATATGGAAGCGCAAGATATAGTTGAGTCTTACAACCAAAAATTTTGGGACGCATACTTGCAGGTTTCGCCTTTCAAGAATATTTCTAACAAAACTGAACTCGGGAAGTACAAGGCAGGACTCACTCCAAAGATACACGCCCGAGTGAACACCAAAGATATTAAAGAAATATCAGATCTCATGCATTCAGCCAATGTGGCTAGTCTCATGTACATGCAAGATCCTACTAGTGTGCCATCACTACAGGCAGGATTACCGGGGGATAAAAAGCCAGCGACCCCCAAGTTTGAAACAAGAGAGTTTCCCAAGGCTCAAAAGAGGGGATTTCAGCCTCAGAAGCCAAAGGGAAACCAAGTGCAAAAGCCTATAAGGGAAGACCACAGTTTACCCCTGAACCGATTGAAACTTTCAGGAAAGAGGGTAAATGCTTCAGGTGCGGAAAAAAGGGGCATGTGGCTGCCCGGTGCCCATAAAAGCCTTCAACTTCTAAGGGAAAAGAGGCAGAGAAGCCACGGGGACTGCAAAAACCAATGGTAGGAGGAATTCCTGACATACTGGGTCATGTTTCAAACCCAGAGGAACGAGAATTGCTGCTATCTTGGGGCAAATAATATGTCAGTGAGCCAAGATATGTTCACATGAAAGAACCCCAAGCAAAACTTGCCAAAAGCGCATCTGTACGAAGCGGGAGTTTCAGGACCCTCCCATGAAGGGATGGCTATTCGATGCACTTGTGAGGCTGACAGCTATGTATACAACACCCTTCTAGGGGAGTAACCTATCAACCATCGATGGGTAGAGATTCGTCAAGCTACAAGTGATTATGGGGTCTAAGATGATTCGGAGTAAGCCCTCGGTCCCTCACAAATGAAGACATGATGAAAACTGTGTATAATATCAAATGAACTACAAGCCTTAAATAGGCTACACACTCACACACTAGCACCAAGTGCATATGGGATTAAGTCCCATAGTGACACGTGGCACTCACACATGACTCACATGAACTAGTACTAGATCTCCTAGTACAACATATCACATCATACCAACACTCTTTGACTATCATATCTCCAACACCCCCCTTCAGAGCAAAGAGTGTGAGACCCAACACGCAAGAGTAAACCGATTCCCCCTCCACCACAATACTGCAAAGAGCAAGTCCAACTATCCAACGCCTCCCCTGTGATAGTGACTTCTCAGTCATCTTGCGACCGGCAAGGGCAAACCATCACTCGTCATTCCCCCTTACTCTGAACTGGGTCGCCGATACCATCAACCAAAGTAAAACACAATACAATCATTTTTGGGGGACAACCCAGGGCAGAGGACCTTTTATTGACTCTTCAAACATTCATTTTAGAGGGACTACTCAAGGCAGAGAACCGTTAACTCAAACATAGAAATATTTTCATTCATTTTATGCATAGCAAGGGTAGAGAACCCATGATCCCGAAGTAGCTACCGCACAAGAGTGTGCACATCTTGATGCGAAGAGGTATGTCGGTGAAGAACCAAGCGAGGATGCCCTCGAATGATGTGTCGATGAAGGCCATAGGAGCACCTACCCAGGAACTTCATGTCATGACTCTCAATGTGCCGATCGGAGAGTCACTGAATGCGAAGAACAGCCTCAGAGGCTCCAAAATGTAAACCCTGATCAAAACGCAGCAAGAGGGTGTCCAGAAAGGCAAACCCCTAATGAAAAAGCACCAAGAATACCCTCGAAACGCAGCAAGACAGCTCCGAATGCTGTAGCAGATCACGAGGTGAGGGAGATCTTCCGAAGTCGGTGCTGTAGATGCCTTGAACAGATGCTAAGTGCCAAAGTCGGCTGAAATATCCTCCAAACAGCAAGAAAATCTCTGAAATATTGAGACGGTTCTGCGGCAGCAACCCCAAAACGACTCGAAAGTGCAATAGGAGCTCCAAAACAGGTCGAAAAAGCCTTCAAAAACCTCGAAATTCTGCAACCAATGTCCAGAGGTGGTCGACTTCTGCTGCAGCAGCCTGGAAACCCTGATTTTTGGCAACAGAATGCTCTGAAATGACCTTGAGGGGCCACACGTGTGAAAAACGCCTTGAAAACTGAGCCGACCAGCAGATTGTAAGATCTGCTATGCAGTAGATGTGCCGAAAAAAACAGCAGGTAAAAGGCTATGGAGGTGCAAAGGCAGTCGAATATGCAGCAGCAGCAAGGCGGCAGGCAGCAGGGGCTAAACGCAGATGCAAATGGCAGGAAGGAGGCGGCAAATTGAGGCAGAAACCCTAGGAGGCAGCAAAGGAGAGGTTGGAGCAGAGGAAACCCTAGGTGGTGAACGGTGGAGAGGCTATGCAGAGGCTGGAGCAGAACTGAGGCGGCAGCAAGGAGAAGCTTGAGAGCTTGAGCAGAATTAGGGTAAGGGTAGAACAGACTAGGGCAAGGGCCGACCTGCTCTGATACCATGTAGGAAACATGGTGAAAGGAGAGAGAGAAAGAAGAGCTAGGGTGTGAGGAAATAGTACTCAAATGAAGACATAATGAAAACTGTGTATAATATCAAATGAACTACAAGCCTTAAATAGGCTACACACTCACACACTAGCACCAAGTGCATATGGGATTAAGTCCCATAGTGACACGTGGCACTCACACATGACTCACATGAACTAGTACTAGATCTCCTAGTACAACACATCACATCATACCAACACTCTTTGACTAAGATATCTCCAACAAAGTTCTGCTCATACAAGGTATTGGAGGCCTGTTTCAAACTGTGCAAGGCATTCCCTAGCCTCCACACTTGTCTTATTTTTTAACGGGGGGATCTCAAACCTTGGGTGGCTGCTTAACACAAGGTCACCATTTAACAACATCAAATTCATGTCCATCTAGTATACAGGCCACTTGTGTCGTGATGCTAAACCACACATCATCCTCCACTATAAGCTGGCGGCATAGTTTACTAAGTCAGCTCAATCGCTCTAGTTTGTGCTCGTCTCCTAAAATCTTCTCGAGCACCAAAGTCCATCTGAGCTCAGCTTAGGGATGTCAAGTGTTGAGCGAGACCCCCCAGAGACATCAAACACAGTTAGTAGATTCTTCTGCTTCAAGGAGCATGCTTGTGCTTGAGATCGTCTTCTCATAGCTCTTGATTCCAAGGTTACTGTCTTTGCTGAAGACGGGTGAAATTGACTTCTGCAAGGCTGCAGCCCGCCTCTCTCTCTCTCTCTCTCTCTCTCTCTCTCTCTCTCTCACAGCCGCCTAGCAGCCCACCTCTCAGCCACGTAGTAGCTCAGCCCTCAGCCACCTAGCAGCCCATGAAGCAGCCCGCCTCTCAGCCACCTAGCAGCCACATCGCCAACCAGCAGGGAACCCAAATCGCCATGCCACATCTCAACAGCTCAAGATCGCACTCTCAGGTCGCATAACAACAGCAGGCCGTGCCTTCCAGCTCAAGCTCTACACACAGCAGAAGGATCATCGCCTTAGGTCAGGGTCTCCACCCCTAGCTAGGCTGAAGAACCCCCAGCCCCACTAGGGGATTAGTACAGCCAGGGGTTAAGAGGGGAAATGCCCAGCAAAAAGTGGCCCAGCCTGCCTTTCTTCCTCTTCTTTAAAAACCCTCTCGACTCCAGCAGCCCCGACCAGCAGAGCCAGATATTCCACTGTTGAGCTTGAACACCCTCTCCATATGCACATGTCTATGAAGGAGGAGGTCTTTTTGACCGACCCATCATTGGGTATCAATGAACATATTCTATTTTAACAAGAGCAGATGAGAGAGTTGAGGATGCAATAGCTACAATCTAGGTGCTTGAACGACCTGGTAAATAGGAAGTAATAGATGTGCCTGTAAAGTCTTGCAAAGCTTCCCCCCACCCCCCAATTAGTGTCCACGGTCAAAGATTTAGTCCACACTGAAGTATAGACAGCCAAGCAGGAGGTCATTTTGGAGTTTGAATCAAAGGTAAACAAGGTTCATATTCAAGAGAACATTAAAGGATCTGAAGCCAGACAGGATAAGGCGCTTAAAATCAGAATAGGGGGACTTCCAGACGGATGGTATAATGAGGACTCCTCGTTCGATGATACCTTAGCACATGTCAAAGCAGCCATGCCTAACATTGACTGGACAGCAGGCGAGGATAATCTTAATGAAGATGGTGAAGCTAGAGCAGTCCGTATTAGTCAACATAAAGGACATGCTGTCATTACATTTGATTCACGAGATTTACGATTCAAGTTTCTACGGCAGTCTTTAAAGCTGAAAGGAACCAAGGTCTGGATAGCCAAGTTCCAATAGCCGAGGAACTCACAAGAGCTCAGCTGAAGAATAAAGCAACAAAATTAGCCAAAGTTAAAGCTGCCAGGAAGGATGGAAAGTGGGCAGTGTACCATGAAGGATTAGCACTCATTAGGGAGTTTGAATCAAAACCAAAAGACTCTCATTCTTTAAATGATGTGTGGCCGATTATATATGCTTTCTTTTAGGATTTAATTAGGTATTCTACATAATTGGAGTTCTGGGAGCTGCCATGTGCCCTCTAAGCTGATGTACTAGATGGATTGTTCTACTGTCCCATAGACCTTTGGTCTCCCATGGACGTTAATAGACTTTCTTTCTTTCTTTCTTTCTTGATCTTCTTTAGTACAAGAACTCTCCTCCATAGCATGTCATGCTCGAGGAGGACTACATCCCTGCTGATGGATATTAATGTCTTGGGATTGTAAATTTGTCTGCAAATTCCAACAGCCTTTAGTGTTTCTGATCCATCTGTACTAAGATCAACATCAAATGATTGTTTCTCATGCCGGCTCACAATACCAATGCCAATCCTCCAGCCATATATAAGCCCCTTGCTAAGCAACATAAACTACTTACGAGAAATAACTGGTCTATAGCCTTTGCATGAATCATCTTCTCTATAAATATTAATTGCTCCATTTGCTCATAGGGCATCGACTACAGAAAGCAATCTTCTGAAAAACACCTCACAACATCCCCCACATTTACAACAAAACAAAAGCAGATGCAGACGAATAAATGTTAGCATTTCTTGCAAACAAAATAAAAGCGATGGAGGAAAAGCTTCCTTACCTCTTCATGTAATGTATCCTGGGCAGTCAAATGGCAGCTGCACATCGTAAGCACATCAATAGCAACATCCAGGTCCCACTTTTTAAAATGTCTGCCAGTTATAACATTGGCAAATTTACAATAGTTAACCTTATCAGTCACAAACTAAACGTCAATTCCAAAAGCACTTCCAATACCATGATCCAACAAAAAACAGGGCAAGGATAATCCTTTTTGACATACTTCATGGCAAGTGAAGCTGCAAGCCGCTTGTCCCTTAGTCGAATGCAATACTGCCAACTAATATTCCAGACATTATGATGAGTACCATAACCCTGCCCTTGACTACTTTGTGTACCACCATCATCACCTTTTTCAATAAGCAGCTGTAGCAAATAATCAGGAGCTCCACCACGAAGATATCGGTCTGCTAGTGCCAAAGCATCCACCAGCTTGCCTTCTTCCAGCAATCTACAACATCAATAGCATTTATCAAACTAAGTTTCTGAATTGTGACTCCTTGGAGTGAAATCAAAAAAATTAGCCACTAAGTACAGAATACGGTTCTGGACAGCTTTCAAAATATTAGTGGTCGGCAGAATGTGATAAGGGTGTAAGTTTAAACTCTCAATCTCTACAACTTTAGATAGTCTTTGTTCCACCGAAAGCACTCACGCATGTTCAAAATTCAATTATACAGAAAATACCATACAGGATGCATTGCCCCAATTTGCTTAAGCTTTCTTGATTATCACTCAACAAAACTCTGTTGAAACATGACTTTTAAACAAGCACAAAGTTGCAAAGTTTAAAAAGGTGACTAAGGCCCAAGAACAATATGCAGATAACTACTCAACCTCTACGTATCAGCAAGGACCTCCCTGGCCATTAAGTCCTTCCTACACAAGACAGGAATACCAGTCCAAACCAAAGGAAGCTGTCAGCACTCAAATATCCAATTTGTTCAAAATAACAAGGCTCACCTTCGTACAGCATCCTCATATATGCCCTCATTCTCCCAGTCAAACAGCAGTGACACAGAGTTATTTGATCCCATCCTATTAGCTTCAGAGTTGTTCAGTTCCAGACCACATAGCAGTGTTGATACTGAGTCATTCCTTTGCCTTTCTGAAGTTTCATGCCATATGTGTCTAGCAGATTGGGCACCATGAATACTGTGTTTCTCTTCATCTTCCTCAGACTCGGTGTCGCTTTCTGGTTCTCGTTTTCGCTTCAAGAATGCTCTCCTTTCTTCGTCCATTTGTTGACTGTTTGCAATTCCTTTCTTAGATGATAAAGGGAAATCAGACAAATGTTGAAGATTCGCCTGCATTTGAATCCATCGGTTTAATGTTGAAAACCTGCACAAGAAGGTTTACATCTTGGGGTCAAAGCTTTTGCAATTGTTTAAGGAAATAAAAAAAGGTTCTATCTCAGAAATTATGACCAGACAGAGATATTAATTAATGCCGAATAAATATTTTTAAATCTTAGATTCACTGAAAGTATAGCAAATGCTCCATTAAAATACAGTTGTGAGTTCCTGTCTTCAAAAAGAAAAGCTTGCCTGAAAGAAATGCTAACATATTTTAAAGTAGCATGAAGGCTTCGATAATGGAAGCTCCTGATTAATTCAACAAAATGACAACTACAGCACGAGAACCTTCCTACTGCAAAGTACACACAACAGGACCTTTTTTAAGTTCATATATCCTTTCAATCCAGCTTGCTAAGCTTTCAACTAGTGCAAATATTAGCAGTTTGAAAACCAAAACATAGGCTTATACAAATGGGTTCCTCACAATGGACCTTATCCCCAAAGTCCATCCCCAATCTCTCTCATGCATTCTTTCAGCTTATTGTTGCAATTGATTATATCTCTTCTCTCAACGATGTCACTGCTATGAGCCCCAATTTGATACTTATTCTTTCCTTTCCTCAATTTTGTCCTTCCAATACCTTTCAAATGAATTTTTTATTTAGTAAAGAGACAGGTATATAAAGGTTCTTTAACTACAAGTCAATAATTACACCTCTTTCCCTCATTTGGAAAGGGTATATAAACCATAATCCCTAGCTGAGCAATCCAAGGTTGCTTTTTGCCACAAGTATTGACTGAGCTCAGCATCCTTGACTTATATATTAAGAAACAACTTCCCTTTCAGCAGCATTCAAAATTCTAAGACATCAGAGTCCTTTGCAACAAGAGGATGCCTACAATTGGCCAAATTGACAAAGGTCATCTTTACCATCAGAACGGCTTCTTAAGATCCAAGATTGTATGGAATCTTAAACTTTAATCACCTCAATGGACATACACAAAAAGTAATCATTTTCAAAAATGGCAATGCATCTTTGTAAAATGGGTGACATGGAATTCAAAACTCACTACAACTTTCACAGCCCAACCCATTTTGAAAAATAGTTCCTTTGGTGTACGACAGTCAACTGGCTCATAGAAAGAGGTGCTCTAGCTGTTGTAAGGTACAAGAGTGCATTAGATTGCACACTCTCTCTACACTTAGTATTTATATCTCTAATCTCAAAATACACTTGGGATCGAAATGCAAGGTCTTGATATAAACTGGCTACTATTCCAAACACCCACCAATTCTCCTCATTGGTCCCTCCTCCCCCAAAAAGATAAAGATAAAAAAATAAAAATAAAAACCCAAATAAAGCAAAATAAGAAGGGTCACCTATGTAACAAAATAGACAGCATAGAAGCAGGAAGCAATGCTCCCTTACAGTATTCTCACAATAAATAAAGTGCCAAAAGCCAGCTTCCACTACAAAGGCCAAACCCGCTCTCGAGCCCAAATTCCACACTAGGTTACTCCATACCAAGAAACGAACCCATTACGATGTCAAGGCTTGCACACTATCTTCAAGACTGGAACTTCAAGACATCCCAATAGAAGAAGTTTCGCCAAGCAAATCACAAAGATAGTGAAGGGAAGGGGGTAAGAGCGCACACAGCATCTATTGAGCCCCAATTAAGCTCAATAAGTGAGCATGGGGTGGCAACGAGAAGGAAAGCGAGATGAATAATCTAGATTGGCATGGAGATGAATGATCTAGCTTGGCATAGGTATTGTCCCTTGTCGCATGGTGGTGTTTCTAATATTCTAATATATATATATAGAGAGAGAGAGAGGGAGAGAGCGAGAGAGAGGCTCATTGTTATGATGATGATCCAGATTAATATAGACATCCTTCCTTTCAGCAGGGTGAGCTTTGTTGAAAATCTTTCTCATAGCAGCTTGCTCTCAAAAATTAGTTCACATCCCTGAGGCTGGCATGGGGTGAGCTATATTTGGAGAGCTCAAGCGGAATTTGGGACGGCTTAGGTAAATTTGATGGGTATGCCTCATGAAAAGGTCACACCTAAAGCAACTAAAGGACTGCATGGGACAAGTCATCAAATGTCACTCCTCCTCTAGGACCCTCCCTTGGCTTAAGGTAAAAGCTAGTGCTATCAAGGGGGATTTCGACATGTTTAATGAAGTAATGTTGAAACCTCTTATCTCTTCCAACTAAAATTTATACACACTGGCTCTACATGCTTCTATGGCTCATCCCTTATAGTGACAGCCTTTAACACTCCCAACCATGACCAACTAGCTCATCCCACTACGTTGAAATGTCTTTCCTGAGTCCCATTCATGTTGGCACTAACTTGCCATATTCCAGTCATGTTCATGCAAGTAATGCTGAAGTCAGTAGCATGTCTGTCTGCAGTTCCGAATGACATATGCATTCTACCACATAAAGACCGCAAGTCAAGGTGGTATGTCTATCCAGGGTTTCCAACCCCATATGCAGCTCTACCCCACCAAGAACTTCAGAGCCATCAATCAAAACGGACATACTAATATAGTCTCTCTTTTTCTGGCTCATCAGTTAAATCCTGGATCTTACCAACTGTATATAAGAGCATCAGCATGATTCAAGTGTATTCCTACAATAAAACTACTTGTAGTGCAAATTTGCAAGAAACCATGAGAAAACAGTAAGCTTTCTGTGATCTAATGTGGAAGCATTAGATAATGCCAGGAGTATGTAACCCCTCCAAAGACACGTGCATACAACAGAATTGAAGAGACAAAGAAGCTCGTATAGAATGAATTCAAAGTGGTCCCATTCTGGAACCCCAAACAGTGGAAAAATTTATGCTTTCTACTCATCAAGCTGCAATGGGCTAGGAATGAAGCCTCTCCTCAAGGTTGAATGATGTAGAAATGAAGACAAGATGCTCCCTTTAATTATGGCTTAAGTAGAAGCTCCCTCGGGCTCATCTACCAGCCAGCCTGCAAGTGGGGAAGCTGCTTGAGTAACTGATCCAAACTGGACAGCTAACTGGCTGCAAGTGGCCCATAACTGAAGAAGGACCCTCCCTAGACACAGGCTCCTATGCCTCTTTCCATCTCCCCATTTGGGGGCTTGCAACTATGGAAATCTACTCTCACTAAACCCTCCCTAACCCACAATGCTGATTGAGCATCGATTTCCAATACAATTTCTGAATGCTCACTCAATGAGGAAATGCCAAACATGTGCGAGAGAGCATATGGTTGCTGCTCCCAAGTGCCTCAGTAGATCCCAACCCATTTGTCACCACCATCAAAAGGTTGGTCTTGCCATCATCAAATAGAAGAATGATTGTTCTCTTTGACAAGCATACGACTGAGCACCATCATCATAAGATCAGAAATTTGGCCATGGGTTTACTAATGTATAATGTCTTATCATGCGTAGCACTCTCGATGGTCCAAGGCTGTTGAAACCTCTCATTGTCATCTCCTTGATTGGAGGGTCTCAGCAGGCAAAGGCTCTGGTGGGGATCAGCGCTGTGGAGGGATGATACAGCGCTGATGTCAATCAACCTGTGTGGTCCGCTGTGGTTTCCTTGCAGTAGCTTTCCATCGGACAATTGCCATTGTCACCCCTGTCGGCTGTGTCCCTGGTCTGGCAAAGAACAGACAGCTAGAGAACATTCCCACCACAAGATCAATCTATTATCATCTGAATAATCTGGCCTGCATCTTCTTTAATCAAAATAATTCTTGTTTCAGCACTACCTGCAAATTATTCACTCCCTACCCAAAAAAATTTCCCAGGATCACCCAGTTCTAACTGCTGATCTAGTCAGTATTAGGTGGCTTCTTCTTGACACCTGCAACAGGAGACCACAGCCCATGTTCCATCGACAGAAATCAAACTGCGAGCTGCTGTGTTGGAAAGTTCTGACCTGTAAATGTTTCCATACGAAAACCAGTTTCTAAGAAGATTCCATGACAAATCTCTGCCCAGAGCAAAAGCAGCTGGGCACCAACAATAGGCAAAAGAATAGTACTCATAATGTTCTGACTAATAATCTGTCCGTTCAGCATATAGGCAGAGGAGATCATCTCCATGGAAAAAGCATGTCTCCCATCTGTCAGCCACACAACCATAACCCAAGTGAAGACTAGTGGATCCTCCACAACCCAGCAACAATCCTAAGAGAGCACTACCAAATCCTCTGTGCAAAGGACAACTCAATAAGTGATGGGCGGTCATCTCCAAGCCTTCAACCTCACAACAGTGGCAGGTCACGTTTCTGCTCATCTGCTCCAATGATGTGTCAAAGAATTGGCCTCCATGGGCCACCAACCCAAAGAAGTATGAGATCTTCCTCGGAAATAGGCTAGTCGAAACATCAAAGGCGGGACAAAAATCTGGTAATGGCCTTGAGGGGCACCTGCTGCTCCAGTCAACGTCACTCTTGTGAGGAGATCCAAGGTACAGACATCAAGCCACAACATTGCGAATGCAGACAGCGGAAGTAAAGGAGGCCACCTCCTCTACCCTCTCTGAGGGCCCAACCCTTTGGATGTAGGCTAGTCCAAAGGCGGGACCGAAATCTAGTGATGACCTTGAAGGGCACCTGCTGCTTCATCCAACGTCACTCTCATGAGGAGATCCAAGGTACAAACATCAAGCTACAACATTTGCCAATGCAGACAACGTAAGGGAAGAAGCCACCAAAACCACTCCTGGACGTCCCACTGCACCCGCTAGAGCAATCAACCCTCTCAAAGCCATACATGCCAATGAACAATCCCATCAATCTCGTCCCAATCGCTTGACCACTTTGATCCTCTACCCAGCAAGCAAATACAAGGCTCCATCGTTTGTAGGATTCGTACTTTCAACCGCTACTGCTGCAATCTATCTCCTATTCTACTACCCATAAATCAGCCTTGAATCAGGCCAAAATCACCACTTGCAGGACGTCATCTTGCTGCAAATATGACCGCCATATTTCTGCCTACCTTGCTACGTTTGGGTACAACCTAATTGGGTACACAGTCTCGCCAAACTACTTCCCTATTTTCAGATTTCATTGTCTTTTGAGAGTGCCTTAGAATTCAAATTTCAATCCTACGTCCCTCCTCCAATCTTTAGATGGTTGAGGTTTTATTTACAAATGATTGAACACTACCTTTAGGGCTTTCGTCTGTTCATACTAATCCTAACAGGTGAAAACTCTGTTGTGCTATGTTTCAAGGTTCAAGAGAAAGATTGGAGCTACAATTGTGGCCCTCTTCACTTGGGTTCAACCAAGGGCTGCCAGCATCGGTTACTTTCTTGGAAATTCAAAAGCATATTTGTATTTGAATCTAGTCTCTTGAAAGAATCATAATTTTGGTCCAGGACTGGTAGTCAAACATCCTCAGGATTTTGTCCAAAGATCTGTATCAAATTCTGATTGGACTAAGCATCATGAACATAAAATACGACAAGGCTTGCCCAGTTGGGGGTGAACTCTATTCAAACCCAATCGGGATTCAATGTCTTTTCTTGAGTTTCTATTTTTTACTCTATCATATGAGATATATGGATATGTGTGTGAACAATAATTTTATTTGAAAATCGAGGAAATTTTAATATTCTAAGTTTATTAAGTTATTTAATTGGAAAGTGTGCTTTGCATAAGCACAACTCTGACTTAGATTCTAGTTAAGACGGAGTAATTTCGCCAACCTATCACTCACTAAGTCATAATTACATCGCAAAAAGGAGACTTCTATTAAGTAAGAAAGAAACTCGCTAGAGCAAGCTCTGTGCGGAAATACAACATGCTAGGCATGTAATTTAAAAAAAACACCTCAGAAGAATGAGGTAGAAAGAAACCAAGGCTGAGGTTGAAAATGCCAACTCAACCCTGTAGAAGTCTCAGCAAAGAAGGGAGAATCTCTCCAATCCTTGAGAAAAGTAACTCTCCTGGAGGAGGCTACTCGAGATGATCCCTGCATGGTCGCCCATATGGCCATTAGAGTGTGTACCGTATTTGTCCAAGTACTGGCTGGGAAGGGTGAACCTCAGAACCCTCCATAGCCTCAGTGCATGTGGCTCTCCAAATGTGCCATGCTGCAATGCTAGCTAAAGCCTCCCATGGAGAGTCAACCGAGGAATGAGCAGCCCTGAAGAGAGTGGCCGGAACATCCTCTAGAGAGCACGACTCCACACGGTGTCGTCAGATGTGAAGAGCCCAAGAGGAGTCATGTCTCTCAAAGAAAACCTTGGGCCCTGAAAGAGTGAGCCAAGCCACTGATCCCCAAGTCATATAGAAGGGGAGGCAAACAAAAGTGCTGAAAAGTCTTGCAATCCTCTTCCATATGAATCTCGCCTGTCTGCAATCCCAAAGGTAGTGTTGTATTGTCTCCGAAGCAGAAGGGCAACGAGGGCAAGTAGGGTCAGCCCCGAACCTGGATCTCCATTGGTTCACTGCTATCCCACCATGAATAGAAAGCCAAAAGAAGAAAGTGATTTTTCTATTCTGGTGGGATTTCCAGAGCCTCTGTCAAAAAATTTTCTGCAAGTCTGCAGAAATCTGAAAATTCTCCCAATGAGGAGCTCTGGTGGGCCTCCAACCCCTACAGCTGAGCTGGAATTTCCTGGCATTACTGACCGTGTAACAAAAGAAGGGGATCCCCTTCTCTCCGTGCCCTTCATCTATCCACTCCCATTCCCCAGGGTCCCACTGCAAAAACTTAATTGGGACACCTCCATAGAGCCACAGCCTCCATGAGCCCAGGGCAATGAGTAGCGGGTGAGGATCCAAGTACCACTGTGAAAGAGAGCCATGCTCCATGAAGCCCACTATCCTGACTGGCTGAAACGGTACCTCTAACAAAATACCGTCTGTGGATCTGGACAGCCTGCCCCCCAAAGAAACATAAAAAACTAGGGCATCCTCATGTATGTTATGTAAAGCAATCACCTGCAAAGGAATGCCCAATCTGGAAAATGCCCCCATCCAGGTGGAACAAGTAATAGGCATGTCATCTGTGTCCACCCAATCCAAGGGCAAGGCTGCATCAATCTGTAGGACTCTCACTCCATTCCCTCTGAGATTATGAACCATCTGGGCCTGTCAAACTGCAAGAAGCATCCTAAAGGCTTTCTATGCTCCCACAGTAGATGCAGGGCCCCTCTCCCATTTGGGCCACTGCATGTAAAGGGAAGCTCCAAGTGGTCTACCATGCTCATCCAAAATATTGTCATTCCACATAATAGGTTGCCTTTCAATCTCTTCAAGGGTGGACGGGGAAATTCTGCGAAGAGTACTAGGAGTACCACTATTCTTTGTCCATTCCAAAACCCATACACCTTGAAGTCTAAAGGCTTGTATATATCTAGATGAATCCAGGAACATGCCCAAACTCATCCTCTAAAAATACAACACAGTTTCAATCTCACAATAGTCACTCATAAGATTGAAAACCATAAACTCCATCACACATAGCAAGGACTAGCTACTATGGCATCCCCACTGACGTCATCAGTGCCCAACAGTGGTGTAGACCATAGTATAACAAATGCTCTCACACATACAAATCTGCACACCCACACATTCTTGAGCATCAATTTATACAAAGGTCTTCATATTGAGTTTCTGTTAGCACTCTGGAGGTGAAGGGCAAACTCAGTTGTGACAAAGGCTAGCACTAAAGGCTTAATGGAATGCAGCATTCACTATTCATTCGATAGGGTAGATTTCTGAGATGAGGAAGTGGAAACATCACCCTCCTACTTGCATGCCTTGGCTTTCCCTTGACAAATTTGTCTTGGCAATTTATACCAAAAGAATAGGACATTATGCCATGCATGCCCTGGCCTATGTTTCTTACATCCAAAACATTTTCCTTAATCAGCCTCTTCTTTTCTTGATCAGTCATTGAAGGAAATCGCACGCATCCGGAACATGATTTGGCTGTTTACATTCGTTACAAGAGCCTTTCCCTTTCCTTTATTGTTCTTCAACAATTTTGTTTCCTAAAGGTTGGTACACTATTGGTCTTTGATGTTCATCCACCATCCTCATTGAAGGATTTACAAGGATTCAACTTTCTTTTAGCTATTTCAGCCAGTTTAGTGAGGTCTCTAAGAGTGGTTGGATTGAACGTTTCAACCTCATACATCACTTTCATGTTTAGGGCTGCTAAATATTTCTTTCTTCTATCTTTGTTACATTAGAGCCAAAGCGCCCTTTGCCTGTAGTCAATGGGTACTCATAGGAGACAGCCTATCAAGATGAGACTCGGGAGACAAGTGGAGTATGTGGAGTAGGAGAAGTGGCAGTACTTTGCAGATCATCTCTCATCTAGGTGTCTGAATTTGTAATGAAGAGGTCCTTGCCCCTCCTCATGTTGAAGTCCCCAACAAAGAGAACTTCCTAACGACTCAAGAAATCCATGATGTCCGGGTATAGGGCTGCGTATGGTGGTGAAGTCAACCTCCTGAGTCCTTGCGTACATCTCTGGCAAAGTGTGAGATCTCATGGTGGAAGTAGCATCCTGTGATGAAGAGATCCTGTCAAGACGGGCGTCAGATCTGAATTTGTAATGAAGAGGTCCTGTCAAGAGGGGCTTTGGATCAGAATGCACAGGAATCTGTAATATGTGCCACGTCTCTCAACCGAGATATCTCTCTCTCTACACACCATATAGAAAGGGAGAACTGAGAGAGAGAGAGAGAGAGAGAGAGAGAGAGAGAGAGAAATGTTTCTCTCAGTTCTCTCTCTCTCTCTCTCTCTCTCTCTCTCAGTTCTCCCTTTCTATATGGTGTGTAGAGAGAGAGATATCTCGGTTGAGAGACGTGGCACATATTACAGATTCCTGTGCATTGATAGGCTGTCTCCTAGGAGAAACCCATTGACTTCCACTTTATATGATATTCCCGACCAGCCACAGATCGACTTATCCCATGTGCCTAGACCCACCTCCTCTGCCTTATTCTCATCCAATAGTGTCCGAGCAGCACCTCATCGTTTGAAGACTGGGAGAGCTAAGGATCATGATGGATTGCAAGCGGAGTATGTAATCCATGGGATTGATGCCTTAGCTACAGTCCTCTCCCGTCTTTTTAACGAGTCCATTGGTACAGGTCTTCCACCTAGTTGGCTAGAAAATACTATAGTACCCATACACAAGTCGGGGGATCCTTTGGAGGCGTCGAACTACAGGACCATTATGATTGGCCATGTCATGGCCAGGATTTATGCGACCATTCTAGAAGGACATATAAATGACCATGCCGAGGCGACAGGCATGAGAGCTAGAGGGCAGGCAGGATTTCGTGCAGAGCACTCGACTCTAGATCATATCTTCACACTCAGGGCTTTGATTGAGGAGGCGAAGTCACGTAAGCAACGGCTCTATTGTTGCTTCGTGGACTTCAGAAAGGCATTTGACACTGTGCCGCGTTTCAGACTCTTCCAGCGACTTCGTGACTTGGGATTCAATGGGGAGATTCAATGGGCGATCATGGCCTTGTATGAGAGAGTCACAGGTAGAGTCAGGACACGGGCGGGGCTGTCGGGGGAAGTACGCAGTACGATAGGGGTGAAGCAAGGGTGTCCTTTGTCTCCGACACTCTTTGGTCTCTATATTGATGAGTTAGAGATGTACATACAGACGATGGGTGGTACAGGTTCTTTACTGGCAGGATCCACGATACCGATTCTCCTCTATGCAGATGACGTGGTTCTTATTTCTTCCTCCCAACAGGGTTTATAGGAAAATCTCCATGCACTCCACAGCTTTTGTCAGGACAGAGGGCTGTCTGTAAACCTTGGGAAGACCAAAGTCATGGTCTTCAACACGTCATACCAGGTTTATAGGAGAGGCGAGTTCTCTTTCACATTTGATGGGCAGGAGGTGGAGCTAGTCAAGGAGTATACATATTTGGGTGCCACATTTAGAGGTCCAGTCTTCACCATGACGCATGCAGCACGAGATAGGATCAGTAGAGGGTATGCCGCCTTGGCTCTTCTCGAGAGGCAGTGTGCACAGTCACATTTCCAGCATCCCGACACGAAGTCCTTACTTTTTGATACGCTGGTGAGACCTGCAGCCATGTATGCTAGCCCCTTTTGGGCAGGAGATCTCAGTGTTGCAGATCGGAGACGAGTAGAGAGGTTACAGATCATCATGTTCTCCAGATTGATCAGAGCGAAGCCCACGGTACCGCATTAGATTACGTTCGCAGAGAGTTCGGAGCTACACCCCTAGCGCTAGATGCAGCATTTCAGTCAGTTACATACTTGCATAGGATCAGGGCGCTCGGAGACTCAGCAGCAGGCAGAGCACGATTACCGTGGCTAGCACTGACATCCTCGCAGATGTTAGCAGAGAGAGGTCATACTTTTTGTTGGTACCACACACTCTCCACATGGCTCACCTCGCTAGGCTTGGATATGGATAGGCTGCCACCATTTCGATATAGCATAGATGCCCCTCGCCTCCCTCTCACTCGACATGAGCTCAGCCAGGTTATCAGGGCAGATTTGTTGCAGCTACACACGTTTCGCACTTGGGTTCATCCCACGAAGCTTCCTACGAAGATGGCCACATATCGTGACCATTTTCTCAGGATTTCAGAGGATGGCTTCATCATATCCCCAGGATATATCGGCGTTCATATGTCGCACTCACTCAGGATTGCCTTGGGCCAGCTCAGGGTATCTTCCCACAGATTAGACGTTGAGGCCGGCAAGATGTGTCGTACAGCTACCGGACATAGACCCAGGCGAGAGACTAGGATATGCCCTTGTTGCACTATGGGGGAGGTGGAGACTGAGGAGCACTTTGTTTGCAGATGCCCTTTATATTATGAGATCCGTGGCAGATTTCACTGTTTATTTGGGCACGGATTTGGACCTCTCTCTCGGATTATGGAGTATGAGGATCAGTATTGCTTAGCATTGTTCATCAGGGAGATCACCAAATACAGAGAGAGATTCCTCAGAGAGCACCGTCGCATCCCTGCCAGAGACCTGGTTATTCATGAGGAGCAGGACGAGGCGCAGGACCATGAGCACAGAGATAGCCCATCTTGCCAGAGAGCACCGATGGTTCCACCCCGAGGATGTACATATGATATGATCCGGCAGCACCGCAGGATGATCTTACATAGAGGCCGTACCCGTCGCTTTATTTCTAGACGACGGAGGATGATGGCAGATTTTCGAAGGAGATTGCTCCATGGAGACTTGGCACCGCCAGCAGCCCACTTGACACTTGCCTAGATCTTCACACTACTGGCAGGAGGCATGGTCGATGGCCATGACTTCCATCATTTCTTTGGATCACAGACCCCTTAGGGAAGACGATGTTCCTCATATTTCATATTTCATATTTTACATTTTGTATCTAGGCATTTTTGGTACTCTATTTCATTTCATTTTGTATCTAGGATTTTTGTAGCCATTTTTGGCATCTTAGCTGTATTACGATGAGGCCACCTAGTTGGCGCATCGTTGATGATGTATTTTCCTTTCGGATGATTTTGTGTCCCATAGGCCATGTATGGCCTTCCGTGGACCTTTAATAAAATTTCTTTCTTTCTTTCTTTCTCTCTCTCTCTCTCTCTCTCTCTCTCTCTCTCTCAGTTCTCCATCCCTCCCTCCCTCCCTCTCTCTCAGTTCTCTCTCCCTCTCTCTCTGTCTATCTCTTAGTTCTCCCTAACCTCGAGTTGGGCTAACCCCCCAACCCAACCCGGGGGTTAGGTTAAGCTAGGGGGTTCAACATACAGCCAATTATGGACTGGCCTACCCTCTCCTCCAAGTCCCCCTCAACTCCCTCAACTCCTTCAACATCCATCACGACTCGGTCCATGGCACCCTCTCCATATGCACGGAATTACCAACAAGAAGGCTCAAAACGACCCATCCTCGGGCAACAGGATCAGATTTTTTATCTGTAGCAGGCAGTGAGAGAGCTACGATTGGAGCTGGCAGAAGTAAAGGCCTGACTTCACATTCTAGAAGGGTCTGGTAAGCAGGCAGTAATTTATGAGGCTGTAAAATGTTGTAAGGATTCCCCCCGTACCCCGCAGCTAGTCTCTACAGTCAAAGATCTTGTTCACACTAAAGTACAAACTGCTAAGAAGGAAGTGATTGTGGAAGTGGACAACAAAGCAAGTAAGTCCGATATTCAAGCAAAGATTAAGGAACACGAAGCTAGATGTGATAATGCGTTGAAGATTAGAATAGGGGGACTCCCAGAAGATTGGTACAAAGAGGACACATATAGTGAAATATTGACAAAGATCAAAGCAAGCTTGCCCAACATTGAATGGGTGAATGATGATGAGCAGGATGATGACTCCTCCAGGCCAGCTTCTATTTTGCACTATAAAGGTAATGCAATCCTTACACTGAAGTCAAAAGATATGCGGATCAAGCTTCTTCGACAATCTTACAAGCTAAAGGGCACCAAAGTATGGATAGCAAAGGAGCTTACACAAGCTCAACTCAAGATTAAGGCAACTCAATTTGCTAAAGTCAGGGCTGCCAGAAAGGATGGAAAATGGGCAGTTCACCATGAAGGCGTACCACTAATCAGAGAGTTTAAATCAAAACCAAAAGACTCTCAGTCTTAAACTGATATATGGCTGTTTACTCTTCCAGAATATCATGTAGGTACTCTAAAATAATCCCCCCCTAGTGAAGAGAGAGAGAGAGAGAGAGAGAGAGAGAGAGAGAGAGTCTATTAACGTCCACTGGAGACCAAAAGGTCTATGGGACAGCAAGAAACCCTCTAGTACATCTGCTTTAGGGAGGGCACATGGCAGCTCCCAAGGAGTGCCAAAAGCAACCCCTAGTAAAGGATGCTGTAATGAAACTTCATAATGGCTGAGCGAAGGATCATGAGGGACTATGCACTGAGTTCATTGCATATGGGATTAACCTCCTAGCCCCGATCTTAGCCAAGCTATTTAATGAAGCCATTTGCTTGGGGTTTCCACGCACCTGGACCATCAACACTATCTCACCCATCTGCCTTGAACTACACGACCATTATGAACATTTACAACTAACATGGAGAAGACCAGAGCATGGAGACAACGAATTTATTGGAAATTGTTTGGATTTTCGCAAAGCTTTTGATACAGCGCTGAGAGCTTGCCTCATCACACTTTGCAGGAGATGGGGTATGGTCATCACGAGGTCATTTGGGCAGTCGTGGTACTCTATGAGAGGATCTCAAGCAAGGTCCGGATGGGTGCATGGGGGAGAGAGAAGATCATGAGCACTATTGGGGTCAAACAAGGTTATCCATTGCCACCAACCTTGTTTGGCCTCTACATAGACGAGCTCGAAACTTTGATTGAGATACTTGGGAGGGCAAGCTGCTCTATCATTGGGTCCCTAATTCAGATCCTCCTGAATGTAGACAACGTGGTCTTACTCTCATCCTCAGCAAAGGGCCCTCTAGTGACACTTGGATGCACTCCATACCTTTTGTGAGACACGAGTTGAAGGTCAACCTTGGTAAAACCAAGGTCATGATATTCAACACATCCAAAGCAGCTATGCACAGAGAGCAATTCACATTGGACAGATTATCGGTGGAGGTCATCACATCCTATACCACTCTATTTCTCCATCATTTGTTGTTGCTGCTCCAACAGTACTTCCATGAAACCCTTAAAATCAAGCCTGGTCCTAGGGTGAGGGGACTTAGAAGGTGATTGGTTATAAGATCTTAAAGGAGGACTTGTCTCCTCATGCTCATGTTCACTACCCTGAACATCATCTATAGGTGCTAATGCCTCTGCTGACCCATTGATTGAGCTTCATCATACTTCATTTCAGATCTGAAATCCCTTGTAGCTTACCCTTTAGAAGTAGGGCAAGATTTCCTTGGGGCATCAGAATTAGAAGCAGACTACTATGGGCTGCTCTTCTCTAGGATTAGAAATTAGCTGTGTAAAGAATTTCCCCATTTCCAAGCCTCCTTGAGTGTATCTTTATAATCCAAATCAATTGCAATTGAAAAAACTGTTTAGAACACTGTTTAAACAGTGAATTCACTATTTAGGTCTGTTTAAAACACTGTATAGAGGAACTGTTTGAGATTCAGAAACACTGCCCGACTCACTATTTGGAAAAAACCATCTGAAAAGAATGATGGCAGTTACCAAGGACAGCAAATTCATTGTCCACGTGGCAGTTGCACCGTTGGCACAGTTGGCGCAGTCGGCTGATTTAGGGCTCAATTCTCCCCAATCTAGGCATGAACAGGACAGAGTAGAGCAGGAATTGCAAGTAGGAATTAGAAGCCCCAAACTCCTTGGTCTGTAGGCAAAGAAGCCCTAAATTCACCACCTGGAAATAGATTTCAGTCAAAAATAGGGGCAAATGAGCTCTATCAGAGTCAAGCCTGGTTCAAGTGTTCCAGCAGCTGAAGCAACTCCCTATATACGAGCCAACCACCTTTTGCAACGATGACTCTCCAGATGGCTGCAGAAATAGGACTCTGTCTGCACCACTGACACCTGAGCAATTCTGGCTCAAATCTTGGAATTTCACAGAAATTCTTCAGGGCTTCTAATCAGGAGTTCAGCCTGGTCACAAAGATGTTGAAATCATGCAAATTGGAGCAGGTTGGAATTTCTAGGTAATCAGAGGCCGAAAAGTACTAAAGTAGCTACAATTAGTGGAACCCTTGATTTGTTAACAGGGCCCATTATCTAGCTGACTGCTACCCTTGCATTCATTACTGTTACAATACGTGTGATCACAATGAAGGGAGATCCATCTTCCCATTTAGACCTACCCTTAGCCTATGACTCATGCACCTACCATTTTATGCACTCTAATGCACCCTTCCCTTTCCTATTACCCTTAGGACCTAGACACATGGGTGCACATCTTTATTAATATCATTGCCCAATGTTACATAGTTTAGTGGTACCATCCACACTGCTTGATCAATCATAAATACAAACATATTTGCACCATCAAATTAGTGCCTAATGTAGTAATAATACTAACTAACAGAATAATCATTTCTCTTCTCATGACATCCCAAGGGTCTGATCCTACCCAACTGAGTCAATGATGCCCAAGTCGCCCTCTCCCTATGACATGATCACCATCTACCAAGCAACTCTCACCCAAGCGTTTCGCACACCATCTAACCCTGCCGAAAAAAAGTTGTGCACCAATCGCCAAATCTAGGTACCAAGTCTAATGGTATGGGAAGAGAAGACGTGCGGAGGGGGAGGGGGGGTACAAAGTTCGGCAAGGGGAAAGTAGATAAGAAGATTGGCTTAGAGTCCAAATATGGGATCAAGAGGAGAGGGAAGAGAGTACCGAAGAAAGTGGAGGGGTAAGAACCTATGGATGGGTATGACACACCGGTGAAGGGTCCAAGATTCTCACCAAGGGGAGGAGGAGGGTCCCCCTCCCAAAGCTGCCTACATGTTGTGGAGTGAAGGATCCAAGCAAAGCTAACAGGTTGATTGCCCTAAAGCCTTTGGAAGCTGAGAGACTATTTGCACCAACTGAGTGGGGCATGGTAGGAGTCTCCACAAAATGCTCCCACCTTGCTCTCTAACCTACTCTTGAGGGGGATCCCTCTCCACAAGTGAACCTAAACATCTAGCTCTCCACTTTGCATTTCTTTTTCGCGCAGCATCATTTCTGGTACCCAAGCCATAGCTGGAGGGACAAGCAGGCCATTGTCCTGAATGAGCGAGAGCTGAGAAACAGGAGGCTATGTGGGCCCCTGATGTGATCTACATGCCTTTCCACCCTGCCCCACCCTAGAATAACCAACAAATTTCAAACAAGCCTTGGCCAAATGACTAAGCTCTTGACCCACTCAAGCAATCTCCCTCTAGAAAGGTCTCTTGGGTTTCATGATGGCAAGGAAGCGGAGTTCATAACAACTATTGAGGGTGCCATCTAGGGAACTAGTACCACACCAAACCTGGCACCTATCATAGAGAAGATGCACATGTATGCCCATGGCAAGGTTAGGAACCTCAGAGTCACCGAGTATCTCGGCATCTAGTGGCACATCTCTATGTTGTCCCCTATGAAACCAGGGTACCAAGGAATAAGAAAATAAAATGTGATCCAAGGTAAAGCACAATCTTTAAAGTAGTGTCTGAGCCATCTCTCTGGTGGATAATTGGATATAATTGGATCACGAGAATGCCCCGTCCAAAAATCCTCACCTCTTGGATGTGGTCTCCATCCAATGTGAGGCGCAAGACCTATCATCTAGTGGGCGTAAGATCCACTAGATGATAGGTCTGCGATCTAGTGGGCGTAAGACCCACAACGCCCAATGAATGCCCTCGTTGAGCTCTTGTAAAACTTGCTCAACCTACTTCTTGTCCACAAGTGAGACCAAGTGGTGGGAGTCAAAGATACTGCCATTTGAGCTCCTCTTATCAGACCCAGAAACGTTACCTCCACTTCAAGTCTTCCAAGCCCCAATATTGCTAGCTCCAAAGTGAGGAAAGGATAAATGGGGGAAGGGAAAAAGAGGGAAAGGAAGGCAAAAGGAAGGAAAAAACGGAAAGAAAATGGGCAGGGACAGAAGAGGATCCAAAGGGCTGGAACCCAGCTTAAAGTAGAGGAGAAAAGGGGGTGGACACTTGTGACAGCCCGAGGAGCAGCCCACTTTTGGGTATGATGACTAGAATTCAATGACGGTTCTTTGTGGTGAGACTTTCTGGCAGATTATACATGGTTAAGGGTGCAAATGAGAAGCTTGGTGCACAAGGGCCCCCAAAAGATAGGGTGAGCGGCCCAAGCTTCCCCTACCAGGCCCAAAACAAGCTGGGAACAAAACACAAGGGCTGCTAGGCAGCTTGTGCACAGACCCAGCCAGCCAGACGGCTGGCAAAAGAAAAGGAGAGGGTGGGAGGCTGCAAGGAAACCCCCTCAGTTGAACAACATTGAGAAGAAGCCCCTTGGAGGTGAACCAAAGGAGGAGAGCCACTGAAAACAGGGGAGAGGCAAAGACATCAGGTGGAATGGCCGGCAGGAAGGAAAGGCAAACCAGGATAAGGAAAACACAAGCAGAAAACAGAGCGGGGGCGAGAGCCGGGGAAGCGGGGGCAAGGGCAACTTGCTGGGAAGGAGAAAATAGAGATGGCAGGAAGGAACGATGCGAAGAGGGAAAATGGAGGGCTGAGAGAGGGTGGCCAAAGGGCTAGCAGAGGTGCAAAGCAAGGAGCCTATCTAGGTGCATCCTGATTTAGGGATGGCACTAGAATATTTTCAACTCAATATGCATGGAAGCTCACAATGGAAAGATGACGAGAACTGTCCACTACAAAGTCAGAAGTACATAATAGTCACACTATTATGTACTTCACACTTCTAGCTTGCATGGTCACACTAGCCTTTATAGGACCATAGTGTCATACTAGCTTTGGCCTTTATCAACTAGCTCATTTGAGAATTCACAAGACTCCTTTTTTTCTCAGCTATGTAAAGCTGTTATGCATAGAAAAAATAGTATACATCATTAACATCACCTAGCGTACAACACTCACAAGCTTTGATAACAAACAAGTCTATATAGAGTACATAATTGGGTTGGTTTTTACATGCTCCTCAAAAAAATTGTTGAATTAATATCAAGATATTTACAAGGCTCCTCCTTTTATTGAAAACGTAAACATGAAAGAGGGCAAAGAGGCAAAGAAGCTCTATGGTTGCAAAAGACTTTACCATGAAAACGTAGCTGTTGCATCCCACAAATGGCATGACCATATATTCTTATAATTTTAACAAGTTGAAGGCCACCTGATAAGCTTCTTCAGGCGCCACATACCATATGATAACTACTTTTGAGATGATGTTTCGCAAAGCTGGCGGCTTCATGAGATGGTTAAAATCACACTCCAAAGGCAAATTGCTAAAATGCATGCTTTAGGAAGTCTTATACTTAAACCTAAATCTCCTCATTTTTGGCTTAGATCGTTTGATAGAGAGATTGAAAGAGGAAAAGGCTCACATGCATTAAATCAGTGCAAGAAGCGAGCTACAAGCACGGCCTTCGAGCCCCAAAAATTATGAATTCATATTCAGACAGCATAAAGTCAAGCACTAAAACAATCAAGCTCGACGTTAAATATATAGTGCCATTGATACTCAACCCCCCTTAGAATCAGATGTAGACTCTCTCATCCCTTTCCAAATTCATTTGTAGCACACTGGAACTTTTACCCAAGTTACCGTGTTGGAAAAGAAGGAAACAGTGCTGCTTGAAACAGAACTTCTTGAGTCTTAAGAGGAAAAAAGGCATTACAGCTGAGACTATGTAATGACGAAAGGGGGGCTGTTAACAGTATATGTACAGGATTTCAAGGCTTACCGATCAGATTGATCCAAAGCAAATTCATAAAATGAACGATCTGTGTCCAAAATTGGTTTTTCATTCACAGTCTGACCTCCAACTGGTAAATCTGTGTTTCTGATGCTTTTATTGAAAGTGCTTGCGCCAAATACACAGGCCAAAATAGCTCTCACTGGGGATAAAGTGGCCAAGTGTTTGACCACATCCAGTCTTAAAGGATATAGTCCAACGTTATTATTGCCAAACTTATTGGCAGATGCATCGCATTGACTGTCTGACAATTGTGTAACATGACAGGGCGTACATGGAATACAAGCCCACCCTCTTGCAGACTTTGGAGGATATACAGAGGGAACACAAGCAGAGATAACTTCATGTACCAGATCTGCTCCCATAATTTCAGCTATCTTACCAGCTGCATTTGCACTATCCCTCTCAAAAACCAAACGGGTCAACAGCTGCAAAGCAACAAATAGTATTGTCGGTTAGTAAGTCATAAATTCTCAAGGTCATAAGGCTTTGCAGTGGACAGAAGAATTGTAATAAGAGCAAGGCTTTTAGTTGAGCTCACATCATTAGATCGTTCGTAAACCAATGAGAAAAAATTGAAATCATGAGTTGTGTCAACACCGTCAACAATGTCACCAATGGTTGCAATATAGAGTATGAAGGCAGAAAGGTAAGCTGACGGCTTGGCACTCAGAGGTCCCAAAAACCTTTTACCAGTACCCTTAAGGGGAAAGAATGTTGTCTCTCCACCATGATCCCCAGGCCCTCCGCCTGGTGTAAAAGTAGAAGGTTGCCTTGAAGGTATACGAATGCCACATCCTAGCAGATACCCATTCTCAAATACAGGAACACCTCTTCTATCTGAATAGATATTCAAAGGTTTGATACTATTTTCGTCTGATTCTTCATCAGCAAGGGCCTTGACAAGATTGTGAAGTTTACCTGTTTCACAGGCAAACAAGTAGAAAATAGACTTTCATCCTATGATCCCATAATGGTCATACTTAAGAATGCCTGCCTCTCACGGGTAAAATTCAATTTACCGCTCAAAAATTGGCGTTTTCCATTGTGAGCATCTTCAATTGTCTGTTGCAGAATGTTAAGCGCACGGTATCTTTGACCTTGTTTCACACCTTCCAGGCTTGCATTTACCAACTCAAAACCTGACAGCAATGCTTGTAATGTTTGATGTTTTTCCTGGCATACCTGAAGCTTGCCCACAGAATATTGTTAGAGGTTCTTTCAAAAGATACACAAAGGAAATGCATATAACCCAGACCCGTATGAGAGTTCATAAGTCGATCATTTACCTTATCTAGCAGTTCTTGTAAGCACTGCATGACACGTTTAGCCACAGAAAGAATGCATGCCTCCTGTATCTGTTCAGAATGGTTTGATCCCTGCCTTTGAATGATCCCAGAAGAAATGTCTGTTAACAGTAACCGCGCCTGAATGCAGGGCACCTAAGAAAATCAGAAATCTAGAGGGAAACAGCTTTGAATTGCTCATAGATGCACAAACTCCTTTGACATAAACCTGAGAAAGCAGCTGCTTTGACATGTCAACCGATTTTGCTGAAGCAGCCGCAACATCCACACAAAGCAGAACCTGTAAATGGCACTTCAAGTAAGTTAACCAAAGTATGTATCATGATGTATGTTCCATGAATAAACATTCACTCTTTAGCTATAAAGTGCTGAAATATACGCTCGCAAGTGGAGCCAGAGGGGCACGAATTGCAAGTTTAAGGGCTTCATCCGGACTTGAAGCTCCTTCTGCAACACGAGATACGACATCGTCCACCTGAAGTTTCCAAATAAATCGATTTTAGGTATTTCTTCCACTTTTGAAAAACAAAGAACATTCTCCTTAACAAGCTACAAGATTGTCAAGTTGAATCTCAAACAAGTACTTTCCACTCGTCCTTCCACTTTCAAGATAGGAAGATGTATGCACATACAAGACTTATCCTGTGCTAACTCCATCACAACAGGGTGCACATATAACTTTTGAAGATAATCCTCACTTTCCAGAATAAGAAAAAGCTTGTCCATAGACTACTTCATGCTAGGTCTCAGATTCAGACCGATGCTCTGGCTACTGCTCCATCAACCCATTCAGCAAGCTGCAATGCAGCTTCATCTTCAGGTGATAATGCAAATCGATGTACAGCCTCCTCACCAAGATCATATTGAGCCCTCTGCACACACCTACATGAAAAGCATAAAACAGCATATAATATTAAGATGCCTGCATTTGGACCTAATGATCGGTAACGACCAGCGCAGCCATAAATAAAAGGTTCCGTATGATCACCTCAGTTCTCAATTACTACATTGAATCCTGAATGTTATAAAAGCACCAGAAAGTCTCTTATAGGAACGCCACCTCATGCGGATCTTGTGCACAACTTATTTGTATTGGAAATATTATGACAGAGAAAATTACAATCCTCTTTCCTTCTCTTGATTCAATCATGCTGGGTTGTTCATTGGCAGGGCCAGCATGCATAGGAAAACGTCAAATGTCACAGACCAAAATGCTTGGCAGCATGTCATCAGTCCTTTTGAGCAATGAAACCCACCTCTAAAAACAAAATGAGCTGTGCAGTTTTAATGTCATGACAGTCACCACCAAGGTTGGAAACCACAAACTTCATGAGGCATAACAAGAATTGTTGACTATGGCATCCCACCGAAGTCATGGGTACCGAACGGTGAATGCAGATCATAGTCAAATATATGCTCTCACGCATACCTATACATGCACTAACAAACTTACAAAAAATTTCTTGGTCCAACCTATATGTTTAAATACCCAACCATTAACAAGGGGAACATAATTAGGCATGTGTGAGACTCGGGAGGCATAAGCCAATAAATAACTGCAGGTTTTTAAAACCTTGTAAAAGGAGGCAACAATCAACCATAGTGGTGAAACAAGTCCCATTGATCATGATCACATTATTATTGCAAAGTCAAGAAGATCTTACATCTCCGAGCACAAAATATTGCATCACAATCCTCAAGTAGACTGCAAGGAAACTTAACTGAAAGCCAAAACACAAATGTCTTGCCACAAAAGCCACAGGTGCATGCCAAATCCTTAAGCTTCCAAAGACACATTTCAATTGATGTGAGACAACAAACCACAATACTCACAAGTTTAATAGAGTGGAAGGGGCGGCACGCAAAACAGCCAAGGCCTCCTTCCATTGCCATTGACGCTGGGGAGATGGGGCCAATCGTTGCAACACTGCAAGCCGCCACTGCCAGTCATCGATAAAGTGCTGCAGTATAGATGCTCTCCACTCCCAAGCTTCTACACCACCATGACTGGTGAATCCCTTCGGAAAAGCACATTTTGCACTCTTATCTTCGAAATCAGTTGCTTGAAGGGGCAAAGATTTCCGTAAGATTTCAAGTAAATGGCCAACAAATCCAACTGCAGTCATCATATTCACACCATCTGAGTCTCCTGTTTTAGCCCTGTCGTCTAGCAGATGCTTCAGCTTTGCTCCCAATCCATTAGGTGGGGATTGCGCAGACAAATCATCCATGTGAAGTAGAGCAACGATTATGCTCATGAAAAAAAGCTGTTCAGAGTTCCCCAAACCCATCCATCAGTAAAACACAAAGCACTGAAATTTGAAATAACTATCAATAAGAGCTGACAAGTAGCACACCATGCAAGACGTTTCTATTGGGGCAAAGTGCAAGATAGTAGATCATGACAATAAAATCTTTAACCATGCAAGGAGGTTGACATTTTTCTGATGATCACAAGTACAAGATAGTAAAATCATAGTTGATAGAACAATTCTGTGCACACAGATTCTGTACAGATAGACTACGACTTTTATTCAACAAGGTAGATGATATGTTGATCTAAACCACATTCTACCTTCATGCTGCTCATGTGCCCACATTAAGGGCCTTGGAAACCATGCACCCAAAAAGCCCATCTTTTTGCTTTCCATGTTTACGAGTGCTATCCAAAGAAGGATGGCTTCGGCATAGATTTCATCCTCAAAATAATTTATGCATATGCACGTCAAGATCAGTACAAATATCAAGATACATTTGAGGATGAAAGAAACAAAAACACACTCATATAGTGAAATAATCGAGCAACACCTCCTCTTTGTGTACGTCATACATATATGTATGCATTACAGATCCTCCTGTACAATCAGCAGATTTAATGATTAACGGTATGTTTGAGAATGTCAACAATGCCAGGTCAACAAGCAAAACATCTGCAACAAGATGGCTTGCTACATCCGTTCAAAATTCTAGGAGAATGAAGACCACAAGTTCTGCTCCACAACTAGCACAGTTATTTCTGAAAAAGTTATTCAGTTTGTGTAGTTCACCAATTGAGATCCTCAGTGATCATGATCCCAAGTTTATGGGTCATTTAACACGTGAGGTGTTCAAGACATTGGACACAAAGCTAAGTATTATCTCAATCAATCATCCTAAATGAGATGGACAGACAGAGCGTGTGAATCAGATTCTTAAGATATGTTGCGAGCTTGTGTCTCATGGAAGCAATATGATTGGGAAGAGTATCTTCCAATGGCTGAATTTGCATACAATAGTGTGAAGCATTCTACCACTAAACCTCAGGCTCCATGGAGTATTGAGCTACAAAACATTAAGGCTTGAGCCACTGCCGATTTTGTGCCATTGCAGCACAGTATGTTTGCGAAGAACCTTCACGCTGACCAAGATAGAGCTCAATTTTATGCAACTCAGACGTGCTCACCCTGCGTGTTTGTAGCTCGGCACGTTAGTTTATTTGCGGACCTCTAAGGATACTCAAAGACTACAAATTCTCAAAGTTTAAAAACAATAGCTTTGCTCATCTCTTTATGAACTAAACCTTCCTCAAGGAAGTTCAAAACCTTACCACACAGGATATTGTGGGGGTTTCCTTTATTAGATCAATACATTATTATTGAACAAGGCTACTGAACTTTATTGCTGTTGTGGGGCTGTCAACTGTGAAACATATGGTTGAAAAGGAATGCTTGTGTTTTCTATTCTGCAAAGGTTGGACTCTTGGCAACTAGTGGAATGCCTAAGAAGACAAAACTGGTGAGTTCCCATCTGTATAAAGAAACAGATTGACTTGGCAAAAGAACACCTTAAAGCAGCTAAAGGTACGTGGTGTTTGATACATGATAATAGTAATGTCATCATACCCCAAACAGAAGATACAACCACACAATTGGTGCGGGGTAGAGGATGTAGAACAGAGATAGTCTCTGGACAAGCGTCTATAAGCTTCAACCATCGAGCCTGTTTTTAATAGATTCTTTTTGGATCTTAAATCTAAGGTTCAGCTTTTGAACAATCACCATTTTAAGGCATTGCATGTAAATAGTTACTTCCTGTATAAGTAATATTTTTCCAAAAAAGCCAACGATATCTCTATGTTTCTATGTGGTCTCCTTCCATGGACTAGATCATTCTTTGAAATAAAAATCTCAATCTCAATATGGATGCTTAATTTTCCACCTTCCTTGGACTATCGAGCACCCCTAACCTTACACTTTGCCCTATGAACCTGAATACACATATTTCTCCACATTGAAATTCATGTCTTACTCTTATTTCCTCGAAAAGAAAGTCAATTGTATCTTAAACCATTTTCATCTAACTCTTGGCGATCAGACCAGCAATGCAGGCCAGACTGAGTAGGGGATACGCTTCACTGGCTCGGCTAGAGAGACAATGCTTCCATTCCCACTTCCAAGACCCTCGGACCAAGGCTCTTCTCTTCGACTCCTTGGTCCGACCAGCCGGTATGTATGGCAGTCCATGTTGGGGACCTGACATGTCAGAGATAGAGTGGACACGGGTGGAGCGCCTGCAGATCCTCATGCTCTAACGGATGATCCGGGGGAAACCGTCTGTACCACATGACATCGTTCAGGCCGAGTTTGGTGCTTCTCCACTCCAACTAGATGCAGCCTTTCAGACCATTATATATATCTACACCGGGATAGATCATATGGGGACTGCACATCAGGGAGACAGAGGTTGCCATGGTTGGCTCTCAATTCCTCCATGAGGTTGGCAGCAGAGGGAGACGAGCGATGCTGGTATGCACGGACTCACAAATGGTTTGTGAGACTAGGGTTCCACATCGATAGGATACCTTCTTTTCAGTACAGTTTAGACGCCCCTCCGGTACTCCCATCCACCATTCCGATCGGGCCACACACCAACCAGGTCATTCGTGAGGATCTCCTGCAACTACACACCTTTAGGACCTGGTTGGAGCCGAGGGAGCTTCCAGTGAAGCTTAGTTTCTACAGAGATTACTATCTTCGTATTTCGGAGGAGGGATTCATCACACCACCGGGGTACATTGAGCTTCATATGCCTCACTCACTACGGATCTCCATCGGACAGTTTCGGGTATCATCACACCGCCTCCGCATAGAGAGCGGCAGAGCAAAGGGGATTCCTAGGGAGCATCGCTTATGCATATTGTGCGGCTATCAGAAGGTCGAGTCGGAGGAGCATTTTATTTTCAAGTGCCCAGTGTACTACGAGATCCGAGGTCGCTACCACTGCCTCTTCAGAGATAGCTCCGGGCTACTTTCCAGATTCCTCGCCTACCCAGATCAGAGATGCCTTGTGGCCTTCATTCACGAGGGGGTCCGACACAGAGAGTACTTACTCAGGCGACGGGGCTTGGTCACATCATCAGACACCTCTCAGAGCAGGATCACAGAGTTCTTCTCATCGAGTGACATTGATCATCCAATCTCTAGCCGCAGACGTGACAGAGACCCCGACCCGACGACCGCAGCATGACACACGAGACATCGGAGGATTACCAAAAGGCGAGCGACAAAAAGCGGGCAAGCCAAAAAAAGCGAGCAATAAAAAACAATAAAAGATTTATAAATCCCCCATTTCAGTAGCAAAAAATAATAACTTATTCAAAAGTCCATATGTTTCCTCAATGCTAGAAGGTTTCACATCATCCATGAGATAGTTTGTATGTTCAATTTCCAATTCATTGTTTGTATTAAAGACAAACCCTACAGTAACTGCAATCAAGTTCTCTCTTTCCACTAGAGTAATTGAGATCATCAATGCAACCTTCCACACAGGTGGGGTGTTTCCAAGGACTCCTTGCATGGATTAGTCTAGATTCCATGCATATGTAAATGCTTAGCTTTTTTAACTCTGTTCACTCTTGGAATGAAACCCATGTTTCTTTGTTACTGGAAAAATATCCTTCCCTAATGATTTATTCTTACCTCCCGCTAATCTAACCAATGCAACAAATTAACCACAAATTCATATTTTGGTGCATTAAATTTTACTAGATGGTGCACAAAGACCTGATAATCATCTAAAGTACGCCTTGCCATTTGATTTGATATGTAACATGACCCTATTTGGACTTGTAAATCAAAAGATACAAGGATGTGAAAATGTCCTCTTTTGGGCCAAAATAGGGAGCGCGTTAACGCGCTCCCTGTTTTGGCCCAAAAGAGAACATTTTCACATCCCTGTATTTTTGCAAGATGTCAACATATGATTCTTTTGGCCCAAAAGATCATCCCTACATCTTTTTATTGTCAAATATAAATGGCATAATGTTACATATCAAATCAAATGACAAGGCATGATTTAGATCAATATCATGCCTTTTTGCACCATCTAAAAAAATTGTGTGCATCAGAATATGAATTTTGTGAAATTTTGTCTAATTTTTTACATCTGACCACCTTGCAGTAGCCAAAGGATCATGGCACCAAGGGGAGGTGTTGAGATATGGTGCCAAATGTTTAAAGCAAGGTTTCCCATAATGGGAAGCGAGAAGACACTGTCTATTTTGGCAAGAAAAAAACCAAAATAACTACCTTTTAATTGCACTCTGGGGATTACTCTTCATAAACCCATAAAGCATGTGCAAGCAAGCATGTATTAAAAATTACCCCTATTCTTGCAATTTACATTTTGTGATGTAAATGGTTGAACCCATGTATGTGTTTACATTTTAAAATATCTACATATATAAATTACATTAAGTTGCTATTTATAAATCCCCTCATGCACACAAACAACATGTAAGTCCCCCCCACTAAAAAATACCCCTCAATGCACAAAAGTGGTACGTTACATGTTTATGAGTAACCCCCACGGATAATTGCCAAACCCAAATGGAGTCATGTTACAATAGTCCTTAACTTTAGACTACTCAATTTCAAGAAATGTGACACATAACCACTCTTTTGAATACTTTATACTTCAAGCAATTATTTTATAAAAAACGTAGATTCTTTCTTTGCTTGCTTGATTTTCCAATCACTTCAACTAATTGTCGCTCGCTTTTTCTCGCTCGCTCTATTGACTGCCTCGAGACATCGAGGGGACACACAGATCACTCTGGGGGACCTCCCATCATTGTTTAGACCCGGGATACGTCCCACGGGAGTCACGGTGGCTCTGGTCTTGCGTCGAGCCTCGTCCACGAGACCGAGACGTACAACACTCCTTGACAGGCACCAACATCCCATCACCGGCTATGCACCAGCTAGGGCGACATGACATACGGAGGATTCCGCTCCGCTCCATTCCTTTTCTTTTCATTGTTACATCTAGATGTATTTGATTTGATTATGTATGATCAGACTTAGGATTTACCATGGATGATGATGCTCATTTCAGTAGCTCCACCCTTACTGTGATTTGTATTAGGTTTTCTTTCAATCTCAAAGACCCATCGGTCTTTCAAAGACTCTAATAAAATTTTTCTTTCTTTCTTTCTTTCTTGCTTGCTCAGATTCGCCCTAAACACCTTAAGGGAACCACCAATACCCAAACTCTTGTCTTTAGAGCTATAATTTTTTCAAATCTCTTTGCCAAGTGCATAGCTTGAAGGGGTATAGACTTGATGCAAACACATTACAAGCAAGGTTTGAATGTAACCCATGAATGAATTCAGCCCTTTCCTCAATAAGTTAAGAAGGAAGAATATTGTAGATGTATAATTTTGATTTCCAAAACAAACCCGGTTCTTAAAGAGAAAGTCAATCCTACACTCACTCGACGTGGAATGTTTGAAATAGCCTGAAGATGATCTTGAAACTCTTCCAACAAGCTTGTGGCAGTAGATGACATTTTTCCACTCTCAGTCTCAATCATTGTTCCTTCCATTATCCCTAGAGCAAGGACAGCAGCTTGTATCCCATAATGCAACTCTAATAACTCAAGGTCCTGCATTCTGCACAGCATCCAAAGACCGATTCAGAATATCAATGCCGGCACTCAAATCATCCCCTTGTCCATAATGCAACAATATTCTCTCTCTCTCTCTCCATAATACAACAATTCTCTGTGTGTGTGTGTGTGTGTGTGTGTGTGCGTGCGTGTGCGCGCACCCCACAGGGGAGGTAGAAGCTGAACACTAAGCTGTAGATCCTACACACACATCACTGAAGGAAATTTGAAAATCTGTTGGAACAGCCAACCAAAAAGCTAGGAAGTTACTTAAAAGAAGTTTTGGAACACCACGACAAGATACTCAAGCTAGCACAACAAGTACTAAATGCATAACAATTTTGTAAGAAGTTTGTTTCACTGGATATAAAAGACCACCATTAGTTTAATAGTGGTCACTAGTCCCATGGATCCTAAAGGATCTCACATGGACTTTAATACAATCATATCATATCATACTCTCTCTCTCTCTCTCTCTCTCTCTCTCTCTCTCTCGCCCCACCAACCGCTCACCTCACCTTTGCTCAGATTTGTACTCTCATAGCAGGAGGCAGAGTCGATGGACAGGATTTCCAGTATTATTTTGGTTCTCAGACTCCGTGACACCTGGACTTGTATCTTTGCATTGGCATATTGTACTCATCCCCCCATTTTGCACCCAGGGGCGGTTTCCTTGCATCTAGTTTACTTTGTATTTAGGCTCAGATTTGACATTATGTACTTTCACTTGCATTGTATTGCGTAGCACTTAGATGATATTCGGCGATGCCTCTTCTTTGTGGCACGTTGATTTTGTGCTATCTTGTATGCAGAGTTCTTGATGTCCCATGGGCCCATTCTGGCCTTTAATGGACAATAATACACTTTCTTTCTTTCTTTCTCTCTCTCTCTCTATTCTTCATGTCTCCTCCTCCTCCTTCACCCTTCCTCCCTACATACATACATGTATTAAGTGTGTAAGTGTATTTACGATGGCCCTGCCTTGTGGCATTGTGAAACTGGCCTCTAATCACTCAAAGGGCAGTGGAACAAACAAAACCACTGAAAAAGGGATGGAGGCTAGAATGCCCCTGCTCAACAAACATAGACAAGTGCACCCGATTGGCCCCAAACACCGTGGCGCCCCTTTCGGTATTTCTTTATATTTCACAGTGAAATGATTACAAGTTGCATCTGGGAGACCTTCCCTGCAACTGAGCACGCAGCCCCAATTCACTAAGCCTTCGCAAGGCTTTCAAGCATAGAACACCATCACATAAGTGCACTTAACCCATAGGCTCAATCCAAAGGCATTCTCTTTTTCGAGTGCAATTCCATTGGCTGTCCAGATGCAATCACACTGCACCCCAGCTGCACTCTCTTTGAGTGGTTTCCAAATGGCATTCACAAAGCTTTTCAAAGCTCCAAAATAAAATCAGCAAAGTACCCAACCAAAGAATGACTCATGTAGCACTGCCTGGGCACCTGTGAGCCAAGAAAGAGGCAGCACACGAGGCCAACCAATAGCTTATGGCAAAAAGAAATTGCAGCAGCAAAATCACAACTCACCAAGCCCTGAAAACTCGAACCAAGTCCTCAATCGCCAAAAGGACGTAGTAGCCAATGCCCAATTGCATTCTCAGCCAAAGAGGAGTGCAAAGGCATGAAGAAAGAGCATTTACAAGAGCCGACCAGCAAGAATTTCACTGAAAAATGCGAAAAGAAGCACTTCTATCGCGAAGAAGTGGGAGTTCTTGGGCTCAAAAGAAGCGTGCTTCAAAGAGGAATGCATTGAGAAGGTTTTGGAGAAGTTTCATCACCGGAAAGTCCTCCAAAATTGAGAAAAACCAGTCAACCAGCGCATGGGACCACTCGAAATTCAACAGAAAGCTGTAGCTTTGCAAGAGGAGAGGCCCAGGAGGCAGTAGAAGCAAAAAGGTCCAAAAAAAGCCACTTTTGCAAATTCGACCAGCAAAAGAAGTGCTCAACTCTGCCCGTTCTACCAAACGCACGGAGGGAAAAGCATATCACTACAAAGGGGAGGCAGAGGGGAAGCCATTGGGCCAAACGGAAGTCGAGGAATCCAAATGGGTGAGGAATTATGAAGAAAAACGGAATTCAGCTGAAGAAGGCTGAAAAACCAGTCCAAAATCTCAACAAAGGGAGAAGATGAGAGAGAAAACCACACATGTGAAGTTTAGAAGGCCCAAGAAGGTCCAGGAATGGCAAAGGAGCATGTAGCAGGAACTAGAGCTACCTGGAACCCTAGGGGGGTCACTGAAGGTACATGGCTCTCTAGGGGGCCCATTAAAAATGCCACATCATCATTTCCTAACAACCACTCTTTTAATTCCTTGGAATGCCTTTGGGCCTAAGGATTAATTAGGCTTATGTGCTAGGCACCATGCCGCGTTTAATTACACATAATTAAGCCCATGCTTGGACTTTTAAAACCAAAGTTGTCACGGTCTTGTAGTACATTAAAGTACTTAGAATTTCACGCCCCCGTGACATACCCCTCTCTTGAAACAACAAACCACAGTTTGCTGCCCCAAAACACAGGAGCAAGCATGAAATATAGCATAAAAGAGTATACAAGAAAGCCGCAGCTATAGTACACAGAGATAGTGAAAATATGGCTAGGAGAGGCATGCATCCATCCATATACACTACTCAAAATCTATGTGATCCTCGGCGATCAATAGTCAAGATGCATCAATATCATGAAGTCTCACAGCAAAAATATTGTCAGCTCAGTATCTCGGATGAAACATACAGTGTCATCAAGCGACCTCATGAAATCACGGTGAGCCCGTCTGTACTGAGGGAGTGGAGGTGCTACCCCCCTCTCGAACACTAGGTAATGCTCCAGATGCTCGCTCTGCTGAACTACCTGTAAGAGCTCGGACCGCAGTCGGCTCTAACTGGAAAGCATCAAGGTAAAGCTGCAATATCCCAGGTGAATTTGCCAGTTCACCTTCCTCCATCCATTTCGCATCAAGTGATGGATAATTTTGAAATTTTACCAAGAAGCGACGGATAACTTTACCCTTGAGCTTTCTATCTCTGTGTGCCAGAATCTGCTCTGGGACCATAACTGCATCATGTTCTTCCACTTCAGGCTGTACCTCATCAGGTAAATCCTCGGGAATATCTCCATGATATTGCTTTAATAAGCTCACATGAAAGGCATTATGTATCTTCCAATGCGGAGGCAACTTCAGCATGTAAGCTACCTCGTTTATCTTTTCAGAAACCTGGAAAGGACCATAGTAACGCATGTTCAGCTTTGTGTACAACCTTTCCTTGCCTTTCTTATTTTTGAGCCTTGCCTTCTGAAAACGCAGCAAAACCCAATCACCTTCTGTGAATACCAATTCCATGCGGTGCTTATCTGCTGCTCTTTTCTGCTTGTCCTGACTTCTTTGCAAGGCATATTTGATCTTCTTGTAAATGTCTTCAAGGCTTTCCACAAAACAATCAGCTTCGAAGATTTTCTTTTTTGTATGCAAAATGGGAGGTATCTTCCTGGCACCTTCCACTATTTCAAAAGGTGCTTTACCTGTGGATGTGTGTACCGTATTATTGTAAGCATATTCCAGCAAAGGCAAATAATGCTCCCATTTGCTTTTGTGGTCTGAGACATAGCATTTAAACATATCCAAGATGGTAGAGTTTTCCTGCTCCGATTGTCCATTAGACTGAGGGTGAAAAGATGACAAAAAATTCAGCGTAGTGCCCATATTTTCAAACAGCCCTCTCCAAAAGAGGCCGGTCATCCTCAGATCTCTATCACTGATTATGGATTCAGGCATCCCATGATACTTGAAGACATGCTGCAGAAACAATTTGGCCATTTGATCTGCTGTAATTTTCTTTCTTACTGGCACAAAGTGGGCTTGTTTGCTAAACCTGCAAATTATTGTCCACAATCCATCATGTCTACTAGTAGGAGTACGTGGAAGATCAAACACAAAATCCATAGCTATGCTTTGCCATGGTCTATCCGGAATTGGCAAAGGGTGTAACCACCCAGGTGCCTTCTGCCTGTCAAACTTTACTTTCTGACAAACCATGCATGTTCTCACATATTCTTCCACATCTTTCCTCAAAGATGGCCAATAAAAGTATTGCTCCACTGCTGTAATTGTTGCTGTAATTCCCCTATGTCCTGCATATGGAGGAGCATGACTTTCCATTATAACTTTCTGTCGCATCTGATCAGTGACACAGAGTCGTCCATGCATCAAAATGAAACCCTCTTTCAACATATAGTAATCATGCCTTTGACCATCACAAAGCTGATCATAAATAGTTGAAAAATCAACATCATTAACATATTGATCTTTCATCACATCTAACACATTGTTGTAAGCAATGCTCACTGCTGAAACACTGGGTTTCTTGGAGACTGCTTCCGGCTATGGTTTCCTGGAAAGTGCATCAGCCACGACATGTTTGTTACCCGGCACATGTACAATTTGAAAATGAAACATTGAGAGAAAGTTAGCCCATCTCATGTGCTTTTCAGATAATTTTCTTTGTGTGAGAAAATATCTGAGTGACTGATGATCTGTCTGCACATAAAAATCAGCTCCAAGAAGGTAATGTTTCCATGTGGTCAAAGCATGTATCACTGCTGACATTTCCTTCTCGTATGTCTACAAGTACAATTCAGCATCTTTGAGAACTCTACTCTCATATGCAACCACTCTGCCATCCTGCATTAAAGTGCCTCCTATGCTGTTCCCACATGCATCACAAGTTACAGCAAAGGGTTTTGCAAGATCTGGCAAGATAATAACGGGTTCAGAACACAACTTTTGCTTCAGGTCTTCAAAAGCTGCATTTTCCTTTGGTCCCTACCGAAATGGTACAACTTTCTTTTGTAAAGCATGCAAGGGAGAAGCAATTTCTGCAAAGTACTTTATAAACCTCCGCTAGTATGAACACAACCCAAGAAAGCTTCTGACTTCATGCAGATTTTCAAAATTGGCCAACTCCTTATGGCCTCAACTTTTGCAGGATCCATCTTGACTCCATCCTTTGACACTATATGACCGAGAAAATGAATCTCATGCATAAAGAACTCACTTTTCTTGGTGTTTATTAATAGCTTGTGTCTTTTCAACTCTTGAAACACAATAGTGAGGTGTTTCCTGTGCTCCTGCTCATTTTTAGAGAATACAGTGATGTCATCGAAGAAAGTGCCCACAAACTTTCTGTGTGTTCTAAAAATTCTGTCCATCATTCTATTGAAAGTGGCATGTGCATTAGTCAAACCAAAAGGCATCACAAGGAACTCATATAAGCCAAATGAAGTGCGGAAGGCAGTCTTGTAGACATCTTCAGGCCGTATCCATATCTGATGGTATTCACTTTTAAGGTCAATACGACTGAACATTGAGGAACCTTCCAACCGATCCAATATATCATCAATGCGTAGAATTGGAAATTGTGACTTTATTCAAAGTCCTATAATCAATACACATTCTCCAACTGCCATCCTTCTTTTGCACAAGCAACACAGGGGAACAGTAAGGAGAATTACTTGGCTGTATTAATTCCTTTTCCAAGAGTTCCTTCACTTGTGACATTATCTCTTCCTGCTGTGCCTTACTGACACGATAGGGAGGTGTGATATGTAGAGGGCTGGCTGGCCCAGCCTGGCCACGTGGCAGGGTGCATTTGACCCTAGGCTGGCCTGCCCATCCCCGACCTGTTCCAAGGCCTATATGGCCCCCAAACCTGCTGCAAGCACTGAGCCTCCAGGCCCTACTGGTTCTGCCTTTGATCAGGTCTCTTCCAAGCTCCAAAACTGCTCCGTACACAGCCGTACAGCCTGCTGACGTCATCCGTACCTTTGCTGATGTCATGACCAACTCATCGCCCTGTTTTCCTGCTGGGAACCCTGCGCAGATCTGGCCTATCCAATCGTGGACAGCTACGTGGCACGTCCATACCAGTTCTGCCCACCGAAGTGGCTTTGCTCTGCCAAGGATTTGTTTAATACTTGAACATGCTAGAATGCATCACAAGAATTATTAATAAAATAAGCTTTTCAATATTAATGTAAACCTTCTGCAAGGCCTTTGATATAGTACCAAGGCCCGCCTCATTCAACGATTGCAGGAGTTAGAGGCTACGTACAGGAAATTACTTGGGCTGTCACGGCACTTTATGAGAGGGTTTTGAGCAGAGTCCGGATTGGGGTTGGATGGTCAAATCAGGTCATGACCACTATTGGGGTCAAACAAGAGTGCCCCCTCTCACCAACCTTGTTTTGGCCTCTATATAGATGAGCTCAAGGCTTTTATGCAGACTCTCGGGCGGGCTGGATGCTCTCTTATTGGTGCTATGATGCAGGTTTTACTATACACAGATGATGTGGTGCTCTTATACTCCTCTGCAAAGAGCCTCCAAAATCATTTAGATGCATTACAGTCCTTTTGCGAGTCACATGATTTAAAGGTCAACCTTGGTAAGACTAAGGTTATGACCTTCAATACATCTCAAGCAGCCATGTACAGAGAGCGTTTCACCTTTGATGGAGCGCCGGTTGAGATTGTCTTGTCCTACACATACTTAGGGGTGCTCTTTTCTGGCCCTATTTTTATGATGAGACCAACGATGCAGGCTTGTCTGAGCAGAGGATATGCCTCGCTAGCCAAGTTAGAGAGGCGGTGCTTCCACTCGTACTTCTAGGACCCCCGGACCAAGGCCCTTTCATTTTGATTCATTGGTCAGACCAGTTGGGATGTATGGTAGCCCTTGTTGGGGGCCAGATCTTTCAGATGCACAGTGGTTTGTGTGGAGCATTTATAGGTTTTCATGCTCTCACGGATGATTCGTAGTAAGCCGTCGGTTCCCCACCAAATCATTCTCTTGACATGGCTAGATGGCTCTCCAAACCTAAGTTTTTTTGGGTTGGGGAATTGTGTTTACATTTCACTTTTTTTGGTGTAGGACTTCCATGTCTAATGCTATTCTTTCTATTATTGGTATCTAGGAGTATTATATTGGCCTCAATGAGAGATTGGAGGGAGAAAAATGACAACTACAACTTGTCAAGGATTCAAGGGATAAGGGCCACACTAGTGCCATTTTCCCCTTGCCCCCCAAATTGGAACTATGTCTGAGTGACATTGTCATGATGGAGTTGAGTGACTATGTTGCCTATGGAATTCATGTTTCAATAGACAATGTCAAGCACTATACATGTTGCCTTGCCACCACATGTTGCACCCACTATGTTTTGTTAGCATTGTAGTAGCTGGTGGCGAGTGCATGCAATAGGGATTGCAATCAAGCCATCCCACCTGAGGTTAAGAAAATGGTGTGCATGCCAGTTGGACAATCGGAGAAGAATTCAGGAATGAGCACTGGTACTTGTTTTTTATTCTACACTTCATAGGCTTTAACGTGCAGCTTGAAGGATTTCAAGTGGACATAGGCTTCCATGCAGTATATAGGTTTTGAAGTAGACATAAGCTTTCATGTAGTATGTAGGCTTCCAAGCAGTATAGAGGCTTTAAAGCGACTCATAGACTTCTAAGTGGTACCTAAGCTTGAAAGCATAGACCATGCTTTAAAGTGATGGCCATGCTGTAAAGTGGTGACCACACTTTAAAGCAATGGCCATGCTTATCACCCTCTCTTACCAACCATCCAAGTGGTTTCCATGGTTGAAACACCCATAATAGTAGAGCAATAGGTTGCATACATAGCTTCTTACATTGAGCAATTGAATGCTCAATTGTGAAGTACCATATACTGTGAGGAATGGAGAAAAGGCCTCCATGGGATAAACCAAGCACTGTGAACTGCAAATGTGTGTAAACTCACTGCAATGCACAAGAAGAGACTCCCCAATCCACATGCTATAGTGGATTAGAGGTTGCTTTGTATCTTGAGCTATACAAGGAGTCTAAAAATGCATGAGAAAGTTATGATTCTCCCCCTTGGAGAGGAGGTAGGCCTAGGAATATTAATATTCCATAATTTTCCAAAATCATTTCACCAACTAGAGCACAATGGCTAGGATATGAGGATGCCATGCGATAGAGGTTGCTTAAATAAATATAGATTAATCATGGGGCACTTGAAAGACCATTTGTAAGTTAAAAATGATGCTAGGGCCTCTCATTTGAGGAGACTACTTGATGGCCCTAAGATGAATGAAGCTGATTCAATGTAGCAACACCTAACAAACATCACAAGTCTCATCATAGTCTTGACCATATTGTTGTGCAAATCCTTTTGCAACTAATCTAGCTTTATATCTCTGAATACTGCCATCTGGATTGTACTTCACTTTGTATACTCATTTGTTTGCTATGGCCTTCTTTCCTAGTGGAAGGTCGCATAATTCCCAAGTATTATTCTTATACAAAGCATCCATTTCTTCATTCATAGCAGTTTGCCATTCTGGCTTGTCTACTGCATCTTCGAAGTACACTGGCTTTTCTGTAACCATGATGGTAGTCATAAGAGCATAGTTGGTGGTTTCCACTTGAATTGCTTTGTCTTTCTGAGCATATGTCAATCTGGCTGGAGGTCTGCTTTCCCTAGTAGACCGTCTGAGCTGCTGTGGCGCTGCTTGGGGTGTTGTTGGCAATTCTTGCTCTTCTTCATCAACCTGTTCTATAGATGACTGTGAAGTCGATGCTTCTTTATCGTTGAAAAGCAAAGGCAACGTGCATCAATTGCATACACAGTGTGTGTGAGAAACTTGCAAAGCTCAGACAAGTTGAAGGAGAATGACTCAATCACCTATCCAGTGGGATTCACAAGATAGGGATGCACATCCAAGATAGAGAAGTGTGCAGCAAACTCAGCAAGAATTTGAGCAGATGGTACGCACTCGTATGCAAGAGATGAAAAATCTCAGAAGGGATCCAAGAGTTCAGCATTTGTTTCAAGCAGAAACTATGCCTAATGCAGCTTATGATGTGCCAATGCCAGAGGCACACTCTCATGTACAGCCCGAGAGAGAGAGATCTCATAGGGGACGGTCTCATAGCAGGAAGAGATCGAGGCATCATCACCGATCTCCAAGCCCTTCACCGTCTACCTCGAGCTCGACTTTTGTATCTTCTTCTTTATCAGATAAACCATCTACGAAAAGAAGGAAACACAAGAAGTCTAGAAAGAGTAAGTCTTCCAGGGAGACCAAGGAATTCAAAGATGGAGGTAAATCTGTCAAGTCTATGACCTATAATGGACAATATGGTCATACAGACAAAGCATTGCAGTTCATCAGGCAGTTTGATGCTGCATTCGGTACAGAAAAGTTTTTAAAATCGTCCAAGTTGAGAATGGTCCAGTTTGCACTTGACAGCGACAGCTAGTGCATGGTGGAGTGCACAAACCACAGATGGGTCAGCCCCAAGGAGGTGGAAGGGCTTCAAGAAAGCCTTCTACCAGCAGTTCATGCCTAAACAGTTTAGAGATCATGTTCTTCAAGATTGGGACAGTTTGCATATGGATGCAAGAGATACAGTGGATGTGTACAACCAAAAGTTTTGGGATGCTTAGTTGAGGATTGAGACAGTGAGAGCCACAAGTGCACCCAAGCGCAGCGGATCTGTAGACTATTCACCTTGGAGGAGGTGTAGATAGAGAAGCACGCCCGCTACTGCCGAGAGAGAGACTATCCGACACACAGATACGAGCTATTTCCACGGCTCATAGGAGAGCCACCCTGGCACCAGGCTAAGTATTTTGATCTTGAGTTTGAGTACAACTTTGTTTTAGCTTAGTGCTCAGTGCTCTGCAAAGAGCCCGACCGAGCCCTCTGCTTTAGCCCACATTGGCTTGTATGGTTACTCTTGGTGATTGTCCTTTGTCTCATAGGCCCATGAGGCCTCCAGAAGACGTTAAAACTGTGAGAAGTGAGCAGAAGAAAGAGAGAGAAAGAAAGAAAGAAAGAAAGTGTATTATTGTCCACTAAAGGCCAAAATGGGCCCATGGGACATCAAGAACTCTGCATACAAGATAGCACAAAATCAACGTGCCACAAAGAAGAGGCATCGTCGAATATCATCTAAGTGCTAAGAGAGAGGGAGAGAGAGAGAGAGAGCACGCCTCACACACACCACACTGAGAAGGAGAGGAAGGCACAAGATAACTGCAAGTGATCTCTTGCAAAAGCCCTGCTACAACCAACAACCTCAATCACTGAAGGCACGTTGAGGTGGAAGAACTGCTCCACAACCCTGCTCCAGGACTCACTCTACAAGGTTGGCTATGCGGAGAATGATGGCTGAGGGGGGGCCTATAAAGAGCCCCCAACCCTCCCTAAAAAACCAACAAACAAGGGGGCATATAGCCAACTCCCTGCCGTAGATGGCCGACCAGCAAAGGGAAGGTGAGCCGACCCACCTCTGCCCTATAAAAGGGGCCTGGTAGCAGCCCTCCAAGGGGCTGGTCAGTGCGCCTACATGGCTGAATACCTTGCACTCCACACTGCATTATAAAGGGCTCAAAGACAGGCCAAGGAGAGCCTCTCCTCCTGCCCAACAACCCCGACCAGACTGCTACTGTTTGCAGCCCTACAGGAGGCTGGCACACTGCCACGTAGCCTTCCCTATGCCTCCAAGTCTGGGCAGACACATGGTGACAAACATACACTACCCTCACGGGGGCCGGCACACTCACAACAAAGGCCCTCACTCATCTACCCTCGCCTCATTGGGCGGGCACCCCCACAACACAGGCCCTCACTCATCTACTCTAGCCTGGGTGGGCACACCCACAGGCAAGGCTAGGTGACATCAAGAGATGTTGACCTCCAACACCCCCTCTCAGCTCCTGGAACAAAGATGCCAAGGAGCTAGGTGTGCCGCTGGAACAACTGGACGAATCCATCGTGTGATACTCCATTGCTCAAGACCGCCACAGATACTGTCGAAGAAGGCCCCTCTTGGTGTGAACCGCGTCTGCACAATCACAGGTGTGGAGGTACACTCCTCTGGTCTGAAACTGTTGCTTCCAGACCACAGGTGCTAGGTACACTCCTCTGATCCGAACCTGGTACACTGGGTCATTTGGTACAACAATCCTACTGCTAGTACTAGTACATCACTCCAACAGAAAGTACTCAAACAATAATCAAACAGACACTGCCACCGGTGCAAGGTCTACTTCCTTGCATGGGCACTTATATCTCAGAGCTAGATAGCCTCCTCTCAAGCCCCCTCTCAAGTCCAAACTGGTACACGGTCGCTAGATCAATGAACTTCAATGCGCCAATGACAACGGCATATTACAGCTCACAAGGATCAATCAACTATGTCTGGATTCCCACACTGGCAATCTGCTGACCCATCCGGATCTCCAACAGCATCAAACAATAACTGCAATAGAACACTAGGAGACCCCCTCTGGATCTGCCAGGTCATGACGTCCAATCAAAATACATACAAATAACATACTGCCACCTGAGTCAGCGGGAACAACTCCTCGTGGCTCGAGGTAATGCCTGAAAACCTGCCTCGATCAATGACTCCCTTTCTCTCACACCTGATTGGCAAGTCGTGCTGCCACAAACAAAACCAATCCTCCATCTAGATCCGGAAATCTTGCTGGCAGCACTTGCCTCGTGCTACTAGTAAGGCTGGAGTATATGTCGTCACGGCGATAACACTATTGGCCAACTAGTTACCGGGCCCCTCATTGGGAACACAAACGCCAATAATGACCTTTCTGGCCACATCGTTTACACGTACGGGATGCCTTGAGTGCTTCTCGTTCCTCAACTGTCAATTGCTTCCTACCTTTCTATTCAGCTGCCGAAGCCTCAAGCTGACTTTCATAGGTACGATTTACAAAGCTCTCCTCCTAGTCAAGCACTACCGGGACCAATTCCTCCCAAGTCAACTCATTCATCGGACCATTGGTGATCAAGGATGAATAGAAGGCCCCATACTGAGTGGATAACTAGGACAATAGAGTTATGGCCATTTCCTCGAATGATATTTGCTTCCTTTCCTGAAGGATCTCCTGCTGAAATTCCTGTAGCATTGGTTACATGCACGGGATGCCTTGAATGCTTCTCATTCCTCATTTGTCAATTGCTTTCTACCTTTCTATTCAGCTGCCAAAGCCTCAGGCTGACTCTCATAGGTACAATCTACAAAGTGCTCCTGCTCGTCAAGCACCACCAGGACCAATTCCTCCCAGGTCAACTCATTCATCCTACCACTGGTGATCAAGGACGAATAGAAGGCCCCATACTGAGAGGATAATTGGGACAGTAGAGTTATGGCCATGTCCTCGGATGATATTTGCTTCCCTGTCTGGAGGATCTCCTGCTGAAGTTCCTGTAACTTGTTGATGTGGTCCCGCATCGGTGAAGACTTCTTGGGATCCAACAACTGCATCTGGACTTCCAAGGAAACCCTCTTCATGGGAGATACATGGATGCCAAATGCTCCCATATACGCTTGGCCTATACGCTTGGCCACTGTCATGTGCTTTACGTAATTAATCACCTGAGGAGTATAGTTAAGAAAAATAAGCGATCTTACCCTTCCATTGACACGGTCCCAAACATGAGACAAGGTCTCGTCCTCCTTTTGCACTAAGATGCCAAGGTCCTTCGCAAGGGGATATGGTCTCGCAACACCTACCAAGATGAAATCTGTTAGATCGTATGACTATAACACAAACAAAATTATCACCCGCCAGATGCCGTAATTGAGCCCATCCAACTGCCGGTCAACCAGGATTTTTGTCTTGTTCTCTGCCATCTCAAACAAAAACGCCATGTCAGAGTGAAGAGCAAGCTGAACTGAAAGAGAAGGTGGATGGATAGACGAGAACATAGGATTGAAGAAAGGAGAGGGCTGGAGAAGAGGATGAAGGGGTTTACAACACAATGTAATCTCACTCATCGCTATCTGTCCCTTGGGAACACCTCTTCTTTGATCCGGAGAGCTGGACACCCGAACAGTCCACTCGTCACACACGCTCCTCCTCAAAGACACCTCCAAACAACACCCTAAACCTCTTCTCTATGTGCTGGCTCAACACTAACTCCGCCCCTCGGCAACTGTGGCTCTGATACCAAGTGAAGTGCAACAGAAATGAATAGAAGAGAGAGAGAGAGAGAGAGAAAGAAAGAAAGTTTATTAAAGTCTTCGGAAGACCGATGGGTCTACGAGACTGTGAAAATCCTGATACAAGCTGTGGTAGTGGAGCTACTAAATGAGCATCCATACCAATGCAAAATGAAAAAATGCAGAAATGCAGTACTAAGTCCTAAGTACAACATAGTCATGTCAATGGTTGACTATATATCAATCTCAGCATCATCATCAATATCATCATCATCATCGGCAGCAGCAAAAAATCAGGATGGATGAGGCAGTGGAGGCATGAAGTCGGCAATAGAGTGATGTCGGCCACTCAGAAGTGCGGTCCTGGCACGTCTCCTGGTCATAGCTCTGCGTCTGACCAGGGCTACTGTGACTCCATCAATCAAGCTCACACACACCACACTACGAAGAGAGAGAGAGAGAGAGAGAGAGAGAGAGAGAGAGAGAGAGATTTTATCAGAGTCTTCGGAAGATCGATGGGTCTATGAGACTGAAAGAAAACCTAATACAAATCAGAGTAAGGGTGGAGCTACTGAAATGAGCATCATCACCCATGCTGAACCCTAAGTCTGATCATACATAATCAAATACATCTGGATGTAACAATGAAAAGAAAAGAAAAGGACTGGAGCGGAGTGGAATCCTCCGTATGTCATGAGAACTACACACCACACTGCGAAGGAGAGAGAGGCACAAGAGAACTACAAGTGATCTCAGGCAAAAGCCCTGCTACAATTGGGATAAAACCTCTGCACAACAGGCTGCTCGAGAGTTCTGCAAGACAGCTCAACAACCTCAACCACTGGAGGCACACAGAGGTGGAAGTACTATCCACAACCCTGCTCCAGGACTCGCTCTACAAGGCTGGCTATGCTGCTCCAGTGAGTGGAGAATGAAGGCTAAGGGAGGGGGCCTATAAATAGCCCCCAGCCCCTCCCTAAAGGACAAACCAGCAAGGGGGCATATAGCCGACCCCCTACCCTAGATGGCCAACCAGCAAAGGGAGGGTGGGCCGACCCACCTCTGCCCTATAAAAGGGGCCTGGTGGCAGCCCTCCCAGGGGCTAGTCTGTTAAATTACGCGGCGTAGAGGAACAGAAACTAAACAAAGAATAGAGAGTACACAGCAAACTAGAGAGGAACAAACTTTTCCTTCAATACTGATGTAGTACAGATGATGGCTCCGTCCACCCGTGCGCTCCCACAGTGGAGCTTAGATGGCAATCTAGACAGATATTAGGTGAAGAGCTACTAGCTCGAAGACCTGATCTGATTTGAACTGATAAGATGCAATGGACTGGGAAGGTCGCCTCTTTATAGCTATGAGGGTGGTAGTCGGATCAACGTAGTCGGTGGAGTCAACCAGTCGACCTAGTCGGTGGAACCGACTAGTCATCCATGGAATATTCAAAGAATATTCCCTATACCGTCGCCTCGGGGGCTCTCGCCCCCAAACCCCCACCAGGGGGGCCAACAGCCCCAGCAAGAATAAGGGGCTCCCACACAATCACCTTCCTATCATAAACGGTCTCATTGATAGACCTCATTTGACATGCAAGTCAAGATCGATCCAGTGTCCCGGGCTCACGCATGGCTTCTCCTCATATGGGGGCCTTACAACTTGAGCACCTTGGACCACTAATAGTTACCAAGAGGGTGGGGCATTGAGTATATCTAACACCCCCCCTCAATGTCCACCCGTAGGTGAACTACCTTCTCGGCCTAATGCCGAGTCTATGAAGATGACCCTGAAGCTGATCCTTCCTGAGTGCCTTGGTGAAGATATCTGCTCCATTTTGCTCTGTTGGACAGTAGACCAATTCCACTATCCCGTCCTCGATCAAATCACGCACATAGTGATACTGAATCTCTATATGTTTTGTGTGCGCATGAAACACTGGATTTTTAGCAATGGCCATGCAACTTTGATTGTCGCACCTCAGCACAGTTGCCTCATCCTCTTGCACTCCCATGTGCCATAAGATCCTCCTCAACCACACTGCTTCACATGCAGCAAAACATGCTGCCTTGTACTCAGCCTCGGCAGAAGACAATGCCACAGTTGGTTGTTTCTTACTGATCCAAGAGAAGATACCTGAACCTAAAGAGAGACAATATCCTGAAACTGATTTCTTGGAATCAACATCTCCAGCCCAATCTGAGTCACAATGACCAGCCAAGGAAGTGCCCGTACCATAGATGATGCCATAATCAAGAGTGCCCTTCACATACCTGAGCACCCGCATCCCTGCATTCCAATGATTCTCCCGGGGCTTATTGGAGAACTTGCTCAAAATGCCAATAGTAAAACTAATGTCCGGTCTGGTGTTGCACAGATAGATGAGACTGCCGACCAACTTCATGTACCTCCCAATGTCTGTTGGTGGTGAGGCATCCTCCATAGACAACCTCGCATTTACCTCCATAGGTGTAGCTATCTCCTTGCACTTGGACATACCAAATGCCTTCAAGATCTCCCTTGCATATTTCTGTTGAGAGATGAAGATCTTGCCTCGCTCTTGCCAGACTTCAATCCCCAAACAGTAGTGCATCAAGCCTAAGTCTGTCATCTCAAACTCAGTGCTCAACGCCTTTCTTGTCTGCTGGACCATGTCTTCATAGTCACCTGTAATAAGGAGATCATCCACATATGGAACAATAATAGCAGATTTTCCACCTTTCCTGTACACATACAAGTTAGCATCTGAGGCACATCTTTTGAAGTTTAATTTATGAAAGAATTTGTCTATCCGTTGGTACCATGCTCTTGGGGCTTGTTTCAGCCCATACAGATCCTTCTTCAGCTTACATACCTTGTTCTCAGAATGGGGGGGCCTCAAACCCAGGTGGCTGAGCCACGTATACCTCCTCCTTGAGGTCACCATTCAAGAATGCTGATTTAACATCCATTTGATAAACTGGCCACTTTTTATGAGCAGCCACCGATAGTACTGAGCGAAGTGGTCATTCTCGCAGTCGGAGCGAAAGATTCCTGAAAATCAAACCCTTCAACCTGCAAAAATCCTTGTACAACCAATCTGGCTTTGTACTTTTCCAAAGTCCCATCGGCCTTGTACTTTACCTTCCAAACCCACTTGGTGCCAATAACCTTTCTGTTAGGTGGTCGATCTACCAGCTCCCAAGTTTCATTCTTCATGATGCTGTCATGTTCTACTTGCATAGCGTTTTTCCAATCTCGGTCTGCAAGTGCTTCTTCCAAACTCGCAGGCTCCTTTACTTCTGCAATAATCTCAGCCATGAAGGCCATATTGACTATGTGAGTAGAAGCCCTCCTTTGCTCCTTGATTCTCTGCGACCGCCTTGGTCCATCTGCATGCTACTCAACAGACATAGGCATCTGATAATCATGGTCGTAGAGCTGCCTTACCCATCATGGCAATGGCTTTTCTGGTGGTGTAACAACAGGTTGGTGATTTATACCTTCATCATCTGATATTTCCTCCTCCTTTATAGCTCTTGGGACAGGTCCATAGTGAATTCTCTCTTCCCTTGATGATAAAGTGGAAGAGCTCTTCTCTGCCTTCACTGCATGTGGCTGCTCCCTGAACACCACATCGCAGCTCGCTATGATCTTCTTTTGCCTCTTGGTCATACAACTTATAGGCTTTCTTCTCATCACAATAGCCTAAGAAGATACATTTGGTGCTTTTTGGTTGTAGCTTGTTTCTCTCTTTGTCTGGTACATGTGCATAGCATTCACACCAAAACGTTCTGAAGTAGGAGACAGATGGCTTCTTACCGCTGTAAGCCTTCTGTGGTGTTTTACCTTTGAGTGCCTTAGTATAGCTACGATTAAGGATGTAAACCGCAGTATTGACAGCCTCAACCTAGAAGTGCTTTGGCAGTCCAACACCTTTCAACATACACCTCCCCATCTCCATGGTGGTCCGCATTCGGCGTTCAACAACCGAATTTTGCTGAGGCGTATGTGGTGTCATCATTTGTCGCTTGATCCCTTTGCTCTTGCAAAAATCACCAAACTCTGTAGAAACAAACTCACCACCACCATCCGATCTGATTTTCTTCACTTTTCTCCCTGTTTCATTTTCAACAAGCTGTAGCCATTCTTTAAATTTACCAAAAGCTTGAGCCTTTTCGCGAAGAAAGTACAGCCACATCTTCCTACTGTAGTTGTCGACAATCAATAAAAAATAGGAAGATCCCCCCAAGGCCTGTGTAGGCATCTTACCGCACATGTCAACATGCACCAACTCTACAGGAGTGTTTGCTCTATTCTTGCTTTCTTATGGGAATGCCTTTCTCTGTTGCTTGCCCATCATGCAAGCTTCACACAGTTCTTTGATTTCTACAACTGCAAGTAAGTGAGCAACCATACCTTGCTTCTGCATCTCCTTCAGCGCTGCAAATCCGATGTGGCCGAATCTCTCATGCCAAAGTCTGCTTGTGCCCACTCCAGCGGTGGCTGTAAGAGCACTTAGCTCATAGTTGTTCCTCCTTACTCCTGTGCCAACAAGATTGCCTGCACTATCCAGAATTTTTGCTCCTGTCTTGTTGAATCTCACCTCATGGTCAAGGTCAGTTATGGAAGCAACTGATAGGAAATTTCTCTTGATTTGTGGAACATACAGCACATTAGATAGTTTCCATTTACAGAAACAAATGAAACCGTACCTGTACCCTCAACAAGGCATTTTGCGTTATTACCAACCGTCACGATGATGGGTTCCTGTAGAGGCTGCATGGAACAATATAGACCCTTCTTGCAGATCATGTGACGGGAGGCACCACTATCCAACACCCATGAATCAGTGGTTGAAGCTTCTTGAACTTAGGAACACTCTTCCTCAATGGCCAGAAATAGATCAAACTCTGCTTCCGTTGTGTTAGCTGTCTCTTTCCCCTTATCTGTTTTCTTCAGGGTACCATTCTTTTCATCTGCTTTCTTGACCCGGCAATCTGCAATCATATGGCCCTTCTTCTTGCAGTAGAAGCATTCTCCCTGAAACTTCTTCTTGCCGCCCTTCTTTTTGTCACCACTAGTAGAGGACTCACCTTTGGTGGAGGAACCACCTTTGCCTTTCGCAGTGGCAGAGAACGCAGCATCCCCATTGCCACCTCCATCTCGAGCTTTAAGCCTCAATTCCTCCTCCATAAGTAAAGCACGAATTCCTCAAATGACAATGGCTGGGGCCTTACCTGAGTGTTAAGCGCTGTTACCAGCCCATCAAACCTTGGTGGACGTATCCGGAGACACCGCCGAGCTAGCTCTTCGCTAGTCTTTTGTATCCCAGCACCAGCCATCTGGTCACGTAGATTTTTGATTCGGGTTATGAACGCCTTCGCTGTCTCTCCTTCATTAAACTTTTCAGCTACGAGCTGATTCGCTAGGTTCTAGATCCTTGTCTGATTCCGCGTCTCATACTGACTCTTCAATATGTTCCAGGCCAATTGCCTTAGATGTATGCTGAATCAAGGTCAAAACACTATCAGTAGTACTTGTAACCAGGGCACACAAAGCATTTGCATTCCTGCGTTTCCAAGCTCGTAGAAGGTCGGCACTAGGAGGTATCATACTCCCCGGATTTGCTGGGTCGGGGGTTCCTTGTGGTTTTGGGTCAGTCCCTAGTACTGTCTCCAGAAGCTCATATGCATCCAAAATAGCAGTAATTTTAAACTTCCACAGAGTGTAGTTCGTACCATCTAGCTTGCCTTCAGTGAAGGCTGGTGGGTGAATCCTCAACGCCTGGATTGTTGATGCAGCAGCAGCTGCTGAACTCGAGCTGCTTCCTGTTGAGCCGCTTTCTGTTGCCATCACTCCATATGCTATTGAAGCCCTCGCCTCTCTTCTATTCTTCGATCCTTAGAGCTGCCTGGGCTTTGATACCATGTTAAATTACACGGCGCAGCGGAACAGAAACTGAACAAAGAATAGAGAGTATACATCAAACTGGAGAGGAACAAACTTTTCCTTCAATACTGATGTAGTACAAATGATGGCTCCGTCCACCCGTGCGCTCCCACAGTGGAGCTTAGATGGCGATCTAGACAGATACTAGGTGAAGAGCTACTAGCTGGAAGATCTGATCTGATTTGAACTGATCTGATGCAATGGACTGGGGAGATCGGCTCTTTATAGCTATGAGGGCGATAGTCGGATCAACGTAGTCGGTGGAGTCGACCAGTCGACCTAGTCGGTGGAGCCGATCAGTCAACCTAGTCGGTGGAACCGACTAGTCGTCCATGGAATATTCAAGGAATATTTCCTATACCGTCGCCTCGGGAGCTCTCGCCCCCAAACCCCCACCAGGGGGGCCACTGGCCCTCCTAGGACCCCCCAGGCCCTAGCAAGAATAAGGGGCTCCCACACAATCACCTTTCTACCATAAACGGTCTCATTGATAGACCTCATCTGACATGCAAGTCAAGATCCATCCAGTGTCCCGAGCTCAATCACCCATGGCTTCTCCTCATATGGAGGCCTTACAACTTGAGCACCTTGGACCACTGGTGGTTACCAAGAGGGTGGGGCATTGAGCATATCTAATGTCACGGGGGCGTGAAATTCTAGGTACTTTAATGTACTACAAGACCGTGACAACTTTGGTTTTAAAAGTCCAAGCGTGGGCTTAATAATGTGTAATTAAACGTGTAATTAAACGCGGCATGGTGCCTAGCACATAAGCGTAATTAATCCCTAGGCCCAAAGGCATTCCAAGGAATTAAAAGAGTGGTTGTTGGGAAATGATGACGTGGCATTTTTAATGGGCCCCCTAGAGGGCCATGTACCTTCAGTGGCCCCCCTAGAGTTCCAGGTGGCTCTAGTGCCTTCTACATGCTCCTTTGCCATTCCTGGACCTTCCTGGGCCTTCTAAACTTCACATGTGTGGTTTTCTCTCTCATCTTCTCCCTTTGTTGAGATTTTGGACTGGTTTTTCAGCCTCCTTCAGCTGAATTCCGTTTTTCTTCATAACTCCTCACCCGTTTGGATTCCTCGACTTCCGTTTGGCCCGATGGCTTCCCCTCTGCCTCCCCTTCGTAGTGATATGCTTTTCCCTCCGTGCGTTTGGTAGAACGGGCAGAGCTGAGCACTTCTTTTGCTGGACGAATTTGCAAAAGTGGTTTTTTCTGGACCTTTTTGCTTCTACCGCCTCCTGGGCCTCTCCTCTTGCAAAGCTACAGCTTTCTGTTGAATTTCGAGTGGTCCGACGTGCTGGTTGACTGGTTTTTCTCAGTTTTGGAGGACTTTCCGGCGATGAAACTTCTCCAAAACCTTCTCAATGCATTCCTCTCTGAAGCACGCTTCTTTTGAGCCCAAGAACTCCCACTTCTTCGCGACAGAAGTGTTTCTTTTCGCATTTTTCAGTGGAATTCTTGCTGGTCGGCTCTTGTAAATGCTCTTTCTTCATGCCTTTGCACTCCTCTTTGGCTGAGAATGCAATTGGGCATTGGCTACTATGTCCTCTTGGCGATTGAGGACTTGGTTCGAGTCTTCAGGGCTTGGTGAGTTGTGATTTTGCTACTGCAATTTCTTTTTGCCATAAGCTATTGGTTGGCCTCGTGTGCCGCCTCTTTCTTGGCTCACAGGTGCCCAGGCAGTGCTACATGAGTCATTCTTTGGTTGGGTACTTTGCTGATTTTATTTCGAAGCTTTGAAAAGCTTTGTGAATGCCATCTGGAAAAAACTCAAGGAGAGTGCCGCTGGGGTGCAGTGTGATTGCATCTGGACAGCCAATGGAATTGCACTCGGAAAAGAGAATGCCTTTGGGTTGAGCCTACGGGTTAAGTGCACTTATGTGATGGTGTTATATGCTTGAAAGCCTTGCGAAGGCTTAGTGAATTGGGGCTGCGTGCTCAGTTGCAGGGAAGGTCTCCCAGATGCAACTTGTAATCATTTCACTGTGAAATATAAAGAAATACCGAAAGGGGCGCCACGGTGTTTGGGGCCAATCGGGTGCACTTGTCTATGTCTGTTGAGCAGGGGCATTCTAGCCTCCATCCCTTTTTCAGTGGTTTTGTTTGTGAACAAATGGGTAAATGCCAAATGGTGATCATGCAATGGTTAATGGTTGTGATATATGCTTTGTGAGCTGTAAATAAGTGCTGAAGTGATTAAAGGTTTAGTTCCACTGCCCTCTGAGTGATTAGAGGCCGGTTTCATTGGTTCCATTGCCGGGATACCACACACTCTTTCTCAAGAGGTGGGCCTTGGTAGTTTGGTGGAAGGATATCTTTGCTGCACTTTTTGACAGCTGAATATTACAACCATGAACATGGTGAGTACCCATGAGCAAGAGAGCTCCACAACTCCTCAAAGGAGAAGGCAGGAAAGCCTTAATGATCCAGCTAGTGTACAGCTGCAGGAAGCACAACAAATGCCTTTTGAGCAGGCCACACATGAAGCTACAACTGAGCTCAACGGTGATACTAGTTCTAGCAGTGAGTCAGATGATGCTACTATGTTGAATGCACAGCTTGCAAGTGCAGTGACTGCTTTGACTCAGCTGGCTCAAAATTTGGCTCAGATTGTGCAAACAAATGCCAAGAAGAAGAAGAAACCAAGAAAGCACAAGCACGGAAAGAGTGAGTACACACATGCATCGGTTTCCCATGAGGGACAGCCATCAAAAATGACTCAGAAAGTGACTTCCAAGAGAGAGGAATCGCCCAAAAGAGCACTTGAGAAAGAGGTACAAAAAGTACATCCAGTGCAACAGTATGAGCAGCCAGCACAAGGCCTTGTTTGGGTATTTCTACTCCTCAAAATAATAATGTGCAGTCCATAAATGTGGCTCAACCACCTCAGCCATATTTGAGGCAGCAACCTGAATATTTTGGTACAGATTCTATTTTTGATGCTATGTTGATTTCACCGCCAATTGGGCATAGAAAACAAGCCATGTATGACAATGTGGGAATGCAGCCAGGCATGCAAGCCACAGCATATGCTCCCATGCCTAATGTTCAGCCAAGCATGGCTCTCCCTAGTCAAGGGAATGCTGCAAATATACAGCCATCTTTGGGACAGCCAATATCAAATGTATATAAAGAATTTAAGGATGGTGGTTCTCATGTCAAGTTTGATACATATAATGGAGTACAGGACAGGTACAAAGCCCTCACATTCCTTCAACAGTTTGATGCTGCATTTCTTGGGGGTTTGTTTACAGAAGCATCCAAGATGAGGAAGGTTGCCACATTTTTGAAAGGCAATGCACTTAAGTGGTACACTAACCTTATGCTTCATGGAGATGCGCCTGCTACTTGGCTGGAATTTAAGCAAGTGTTCTCTTCTACTTGGCTTACTCCAACTTTTGAAGTTGAAGTACTTTCACACTGGCATGACTTGTCATACAAACTTTGCAAGAATCTTGATGATTACACCCAGAGGTTTTGGGATGTTTTGCTGCCATTGAGCTCTTACAGGCATGTTTCTTTGAAAGAGCAAATAGAGAGGTACTGTTGTGGATTGCCTAGTGAGCTACGTGATTATTGCATCAAAACCAAGGTGGGTTCTATGACTCAATTAATTGAGAATGCAAGGACAGCATATGCATGGATGCAGGAGAAGAATTTGGGCTTTATGGACAGCAAGAAAGAAGACAACAAACGGGCTGCCAAACACCAGGATAAGGACATCAAATCTGAAAATAAAAATTATGGCAAACGACCGTTTCAAAAGGGAGGAAAAGCCCAATTCAAAGCTGGTCAAAGGCGTGGACAGCCTAATAAACAGCCCCGTACCAAGTTATCTGATGAAGAGAAAAAGTCACTCATGGAGCAAAACAAATGTTTTATATGCAAAGAAGAGGGACACCGCTCTTATGATTGCCCATTCAAGAAAAGAGACAGGTCAGATGATGATAAGAATGGTGATAAACAGGCTGATCGGAAGGGCAAAAAGCCTAAACCTTCTGCAGGACTTCTTCCAGATGTGATTGGGAGTTTGCCACATGCACATGATGAAGAGGAAATGAAAAAGACTGAGATGTGCAGAGCATGGGGAAAAATCAGAAATCAGAATTGTTTGTTTTTCTTTGATTCTGGGGCAAAGGCAAATTTCATAACTCCTGATATGGCAGGAAGGCTTGGCATCGAGCCTGAGGAAATGGGGCCATCCGGCATGTGTGATATGGCCAACCCTGAACTCAACACACCTGTCACTCCTATCATTGGCAAGTTGAGGATGCATATCCAGGGATATCAGGATGCAGAGGACTTCTACATTATGCCTTTGCCAGAGTGTGATGCTTTGCTTGGGATGCCTTGGATGTACAGGGTGGGGGCTGATGTGCAGATGAGAAACAAGAAGATTTCTTTAACTCATAGAGGCAAAAATCATGTACTTGATGTAAAGTTGAAAGGGGAGTCCATCCCTGTAGTTTCAGCTTCTTGTATTTCCAATGTAATAAAGCGTCATATTTCAGCGTACTTGATTTTTGTCAAAGAGGACAGCCAACCAGTTCAGGAGGGCTCTACTCTTTCTGCTTTAGATAGAGAAAGGGCTGCTTTTATTTCAGATTTTCAGGATTGTTTCTCAGATGCACTTCCTCAAGAATTACCTCCCAAGAGGCCCGAGGATCATCAAATTGATATAATTCCAGGAAGCTCACCGCCTAATATACCTCCCTATCGTGTCAGTAAGGCACAACAGGAAGAGATAATGTCACAAGTGAAGGAACTCTTGGAAAAGGAATTAATACAGCCAAGTAATTCTCCTTACTGTTCCCCTGTGTTGCTTGTGCAAAAGAAGGATGGCAGTTGGAGAATGTGTATTGATTATAGGGCTTTGAATAAAGTCACAATTAAGAACCGTTTTCCAATTCCACGCATTGATGATATATTGGATCGGTTGGAAGGTTCCTCAATGTTCAGTCGTATTGACCTTAAAAGTGGATACCATCAGATAAGGATACGGCCTGAAGATGTCTACAAGACTGCCTTCCGCACTTCATTTGGCTTATATGAGTTCCTTGTGATGCCTTTTGGTTTGACTAATGCACCTGCCACTTTCAATAGAATGATGGACAGAATTTTTAGAGCACACAGAAAGTTTGTGGGCACTTTCTTTGATGACATCATTGTGTTCTCTAAAAATGAGCAGGAGCACAGGAAACACCTCACTATTGTGTTTCAAGAGTTGAAAAGACACAAGCTATTAATAAACACCAAGAAAAGTGAATTCTTTATGCATGAGATTCATTTTCTCGGTCATATAGTGTCAAAGGATGGAGTCAAGATGGATCCTGCAAAAGTTGAGGCCATAAGGAGTTGGCCAATTTTGAAAAATCTGCATGAAGTCAGAAGCTTTCTTGGGTTGTGTTCATACTATCGGAGGTTTATAAAGTACTTTGCAGAAATTGCTTCTCCCTTGCATGCTTTACAAAAGAAAGCTGTACCGTTTCGGTGGGGACCAAAGGAAAATGCAGCTTTTGAAGAGCTGAAGCAAAAATTGTGTTCTGAACCCGTTATTATCTTGCCAGATCTTGCAAAACCCTTTGCTGTAACTTGTGATGCATGTGGAAACAGCATAGGAGGCACTTTGATGCAGGATGGCAGAGTGGTTGCATATGAGAGTAGAGTTCTCAAAGATGCTGAATTGTACTTGCAGACATACGAGAAGGAAATGTTAGCAGTGATACATGCTTTGACCACATGGAAACATTACCTTCTTGGAGCTGATTTTTATGTGCAAACAGATCATCAGTCACTTAGATATTTTCTCACGCAGAGAAAATTATCTGAAAAGCACATGAGATGGGCTAACTTCCTCTCAATGTTTCATTTTCAAATTGTACATGTACCGGGTAACAAAAATGTCGTGGCTGATGCACTTTCCAGGAAACCACAGCCTGAAGCAGTCTCCAAGAAACCCAGTGTTTCAGCAGTGAGCATTGCTTACAACAATGTGTTAGATGTGATGAAAGATCAGTATGTTAATGATGCTGATTTTTCAACTATTTATGATCAGCTTTCTGATGGTCAAAGGCATGATCACTATATGTTGAAAGAGGGTTTCATTTTGATGCATGGACGACTCTGTGTCACTGATCAGATGCGACAGAAAGTCATAATGGAAAGTCATGCTCCTCCATATGCAGGACATAGGGGAATTACAGCAACAATTACAGCAGTGGAGCAATACTTTTATTGGCCATCTTTGAGGAAAGATGTGGAAGATTATGTGAGAACATGCATGGTTTGTCAGAAAGTAAAGTTTGACAGGCAGAAGGCACCTGGGTTGTTACACCCTTTGCCAATTCCTGATAGACCATGGCAAAGCATAGCTATGGATTTTGTGTTTGATCTTCCACGTACTCCTACTGGACATGATGGATTGTGGACAATAATTTGCAGGTTTAGCAAACAAGCCCACTTTGTGCCAGTAAGAAAGAAAATTACAGCAGATCAAATGGCCAGATTGTTTTTGCAGCATGTCTTCAAGTATCATGGGATGCCTGAATCCATAATCAGTGATAGAGATCCGAGGATGACCAGCCTCTTTTGGAGAGGACTGTTTGAAAATATGGGCACTACGCTGAATTTTTCGTCATCTTTTCACCCTCAGTCTGATGGACAATCGGAGCAGGAAAACTCTACCATCTTGGATATGTTTAAATGCTATGTCTCAGACCACAAAAGCAAATGGGAGCATTATTTGCCTTTGCTGGAATATGCTTACAATAATACGGTGCACACATCCACAGGTAAAGCACCTTTTGAAATAGTGGAAGGTGCCAGGAAGATACCTCCCATTTTGCATACAAAAGAGAAAATCTTCGAAGCTGATCGTTTTGTGGAAAGCCTTGAAGAGGCTTACAAGAAGATCAAATATGCCTTGCAAAGAAGTCAAGACAAGCAAAAAAGAGCAGCAGATAAGCACCGCAGGGAATTGGTATTCACAGAAGGTGATTGGGTTTTGCTGCGTTTTCAGAAGGCAAGGCTGAAAAATAAGAAAGGCAAGGAAAGGTTGTACACAAAGCTGAACATGCGTTACTATGGTCCTTTCCAGGTTTCTGAAAAGATAAACGAGGTAGCTTACAGGCTGAAGTTGCCTCCGCATTGGAAGATACATAATGCCTTTCATGTGAGCTTATTAAAGCAATATCATGGAGATATTCCCGAGGATGTACCTGATGAGGTGCAGCCTGAAGTGGAAGAACAGGATGAACTTCTGGTCCCAGAGCAGATTCTGGCACACAGAGATAGAAAGCTCAAGGGTAAAGTTATCCGTCGCTACTTGGTAAAATTTCAAAATTACCCATCACTTGATGCGAAATGGATGGAGGAAGGTGAACTGGCAGATTCACCTGGGATATTGCAGCTTTACCTTGATGCTTTCCAATTAGAGCCGACTGCGGTCCGGGCTCCTACAGGTAGTTCAGCAGAGCGAGCGTCTGGAGCATTACCTGATGTTCGAGAGGGGGGTAGCACCTCCACTCCCTCAGTACAGACGGGCTCACCGTGATTTCATGAGGTCGCTTGATGACACTGTATGTTTCATCCGAGATACTGAGCTGACAGTATTTCTACTGTGAGACTTCATGATATTGATGCATCTTGACTATTGATCGCCGAGGATCACATAGATTTTGAGCAGTATATATGGATGGATGCATGCCTCTCCTAGCCATATTTTCACTGTCTCTGTATACTATAGCTGCGGCTTTCTTGTATACTCTTTTATGCTATATTTCATGCTCGCTCCTGTGTTTTGGGGCAGCAAACTGTGGTTTGCTGTTTCAAGAGAGGGGTATGTCACGGGGGCGTGAAATTCTAGGTACTTTAATGTACTACAAGACCGTGACAACTTTGGTTTTAAAAGTCCAAGCGTGGGCTTAATAATGTGTAATTAAACGTGTAATTAAACGCGGCATGGTGCCTAGCACATAAGCGTAATTAATCCCTAGGCCCAAAGGCATTCCAAGGAATTAAAAGAGTGGTTGTTGGGAAATGATGACGTGGCATTTTTAATGGGCCCGCTAGAGGGCCATGTACCTTCAGTGGCCCCCCTAGAGTTCCAGGTGGCTCTAGTGCCTTCTACATGCTCCTTTGCCATTCCTGGACCTTCCTGGGCCTTCTAAACTTCACATGTGTGGTTTTCTCTCTCATCTTCTCCCTTTGTTGAGATTTTGGACTGGTTTTTCAGCCTCCTTCAGCTGAATTCCGTTTTTCTTCATAACTCCTCACCCGTTTGGATTCCTCGACTTCCGTTTGGCCCGATGGCTTCCCCTCTGCCTCCCCTTCGTAGTGATATGCTTTTCCCTCCGTGCGTTTGGTAGAACGGGCAGAGCTGAGCACTTCTTTTGCTGGACGAATTTGCAAAAGTGGTTTTTTCTGGACCTTTTTGCTTCTACCGCCTCCTGGGCCTCTCCTCTTGCAAAGCTACAGCTTTCTGTTGAATTTCGAGTGGTCCGACGTGCTGGTTGACTGGTTTTTCTCAGTTTTGGAGGACTTTCCGGCGATGAAACTTCTCCAAAACCTTCTCAATGCATTCCTCTCTGAAGCACGCTTCTTTTGAGCCCAAGAACTCCCACTTCTTCGCGACAGAAGTGTTTCTTTTCGCATTTTTCAGTGGAATTCTTGCTGGTCGGCTCTTGTAAATGCTCTTTCTTCATGCCTTTGCACTCCTCTTTGGCTGAGAATGCAATTGGGCATTGGCTACTATGTCCTCTTGGCGATTGAGGACTTGGTTCGAGTCTTCAGGGCTTGGTGAGTTGTGATTTTGCTACTGCAATTTCTTTTTGCCATAAGCTATTGGTTGGCCTCGTGTGCCGCCTCTTTCTTGGCTCACAGGTGCCCAGGCAGTGCTACATGAGTCATTCTTTGGTTGGGTACTTTGCTGATTTTATTTCGAAGCTTTGAAAAGCTTTGTGAATGCCATCTGGAAACCACTCAAGGAGAGTGCAGCTGGGGTGCAGTAGTGTGATTGCATCTGGACAGCCAATGGAATTGCACTCGGAAAAGAGAATGCCTTTGGGTTGAGCCTACGGGTTAAGTGCACTTATGTGATGGTGTTATATGCTTGAAAGCCTTGCGAAGGCTTAGTGAATTGGGGCTGCGTGCTCAGTTGCAGGGAAGGTCTCCCAGATGCAACTTGTAATCATTTCACTGTGAAATATAAAGAAATACCGAAAGGGGCGCCACGGTGTTCGGGGCCAATCGGGTGCACTTGTCTATGTCTGTTGAGCAGGGGCATTCTAGCCTCCATCCCTTTTTCAGTGGTTTTGTTTGTGAACAAATGGGTAAATGCCAAATGGTGATCATGCAATGGTTAATGGTTGTGATATATGCTTTGTGAGCTGTAAATAAGTGCTGAAGTGATTAAAGGTTTAGTTCCACTGCCCTCTGAGTGATTAGAGGCCGGTTTCATCTAACATGGTCAACTCAGAGCGCCTACATGGCCGACTACCCTGCACTCCACGCTGGCCTATAAAGGGCTCAAAGACAGCCCAAGGGGAGCCTCTCTTGCCCAACAACCCCAACCAAGCTGCCACTGCCTGCGCTGCCACATAGCCTGCCCTATGCCTCCAAGTCTGGGTAGGCACATGATGACAAACCTAGACTACCCTCACGGGCGGCCCGCACACCCACAACACAAGCCCTCACTCATCTACCTAGCCTCACATGGGTGGGAAAACCCACAAGCAAGGCCCTTTCTCTCTAAGTGACATCAGGAGATGCTGACCTCCATTAAATACATCTTTCTATTTTGATGACAAATGATCTGATGATGATAGTGATAGTGATGATGTAGGGGATTACTTGATAGGAAAATGTAGCATTTAGCTTTTGTTTTTTGTGGGTGTTGATGCTCGGTTAGTAGCTCCACCCTTTCAGCTTGCTCTCTCCCCCGCCTCCCTGGACCACCAAACCGTTTTCGGTCACGGACAGCCTCTTTTGGTCGCAGCAGCTTCAAAGCCACTGAGGGATAAGCGCAAGCTGCTGCGCCAAGCAGCAGACACGGGCCGTGTCACATGTGCGCAGCAGCAGCCCCCACAGGTCGTCATCACGGGCAGATCAGCATGCAAGTCAGTGTAGCAACAGTTTGCACCGCCAGCAGCCCTTTCTAGGTAGTTCATACAGCACATAGTTAAGGGCAAGTCGAGCACAGCAGTAGCAGCAGACCCCAGGTTCAAGGGGACTCCAGGTTGAGCTGAAACCCCCAAGCTCATCTCAGGGATGAAACTACAACAGGAGGGGGATTTTCCAGCTTGCACAGGCTGATATTATAGTGACACCCAAGATTAATATGTTCACCCCTGCGAAGCCCTTGTATTCGTTTGTTGCAGGTTTTGCCTCGATTTTGTGAAAACATGCCAGAAATGAAGCCCCGCAATCCACAAAAACATGTATATTACTTAGAGCTTGAAGTCCGAGAATTCAAGCTTCGGCTTGCGGCTCTTGAAAGGAAAGTCCACGACATGAAGGGAAATGGAAAGCAATAAGTCATCGAAGAGGTGCTGCACAAATGCAATGCATCTCCACCACACCACAGTTGGTTTGTAGAGTGCAGCAAATGGTCAGCATTCAGGTGAAATCTATAAAACAAGAGATGACAGCATATAGAAACAGCAAATTGAACAAACCTAACCTCTACAAAGAGTGAAAGAGCAGAAAATCTAACAAGCTGATCCTACACATGGGGGGACTACCAGATGGCTGCCAAGTCACAAGGACATACACAGAAGACAAAATCGAATACCTCAAGGATAATATACCACAAGTGGAATGGTATCCAGATGCTATCTAGAATATCCAACAAAGGGGGACACAGATACAAGTCTCTCTCAAATATCCAACAAAAGGACACAAATACAAGTCTCTCTCAGTGACAAGGCAGCAAAGATCAAGATTCTACAACAAACACATAAGCTGAAGGGCTTGAAGATATGGATGTCTGAAGAACTCACTCCGATTCAGCTCAAGCAAAGATCTATTGAACTCACTAACGTGAAAAAAGCCACGAAAGCAGCCATCTACCGTGAAGGGCAAGCATTGATTTGAGAGTTCAAAAATAAGCTCAAAAACTCTTAAACTGATGATAATACTAGAATATAGGTATTACCTATAATAATTGTGAGTTGCTTTATGCACTCTCTAGGAGATGCATTGTGCACTCCCTCTCTCCTCAAAGATGTAGTAGTTTCTGTAGAAGAGTGTGGGATAGAAGAGATGCATCATGGCACAAAGAGTGAGAGCACAAGTGAGGAAAAATCCATATTTAGAATGAAGGAATGACCTCCATTTTATAGAAAGAGAGGATGGTGTAGACACCTCCCCTATATCAGTGGCAATCAGCCCCTACATCAGTGGGATTGGCCTAAATCAAAGGAGCCTCCTATGTGGGGGTCTTTGGCTTACATCAACACTTAGGTCACACACTAGACACATCATAGCACTAGATGTGCCTCTACAACACACACACACACACACACACACGTGACTCCCCTAAATGCACACATGCACCATAGAGCAAGCCCTTGACCATAGTTATCCCAACATACCCCCCCTCAAGGGTTTGCCTTTGCAATGTCAAGGATACATCTAGTCTCATAGTTTCTCATGCGATCTCATGGTGGTCACACATGGCCATCTCATGGTGGTCAAGGATAAATCTATGTCTAGGATCTCATGCTAGCAAAGGTGCCCAAGGGTCAAGGTTTACAAAACTGGGATAGACCAAACACATATCACATGGCCTACATCATATGGTGACCAGAGGTGATTTACAAAAGACAAAACATATGACATTCTTTTTGGAGTACTACTCCAGGCAGAGAACCTCAAAATTTGACCAAGTGATGATAAACAAAAATTCAAAGACAAGTTGCTCAAAAGGCAAAGTCCTCGTCTTCTACTACAAAGTTGGATGCTTCTTTTGCTGATGGAGTTCTCTCTTCAACCAAATTTGACATAGTCCTCTTCTTCTCATTGCAAAACTTTTCAGAGTGATTATTCTTTCCACAATATGAGCAAGGGTTGATTCTATAACAATCCTTCTCAAGGTGATTGTTTTTCCCACAATGTTTACAAGCCTTGTACTTGCTCTTTGAAAACCTCACTGCAAGTGCCTCTGTATGCATTTTGCCCATTCTTGAAGTGTTCTTTCTTTTCTCTTCTTGTAAGATACTAATGATGCCTTTCTAATGAGGGTTGAGGAAGATTCTTCAAAGTAGTAACCACATAGTCAAAATCCTGAGGCATGCTCTTTAAAAGCACTGCCATAACATCATCCTCAGTGACAGGGGAATTAATTGAAGCTAGTTGTGTCATAATACTTCTCATAGTGTTGACATGGGCAGCAACATTATCTCCCTCCATTTTAAGTTCAAAGAACTTAATTTTCAGATTTAATTTGGAAGTATGAGAGCTAGCACCAAACAATATGTCTAACTTGTGCCATGCTTCAAGAGGGGATTCCAAATCTGAAATGTGGTGTACATAGTCATCACCCAAACCTAATGCAATGATGGCATAGGCTTTCTCAATTCTCTTTGCATCTGCAGGTGTAGAAGTAGAGTCAATGGCTTTTCCTTTACCTTTTGTAGTTGATTCACCTTCTTAAGAGGTTTGAGTTCCTTCCTTGACTAAGTCCCATAGATTTTCCTTCATAAGCATAAACTTTATCTTCATATGCCAAGTATGGAATCCTTGGCCATTGAACTTGTCAATTTTATAAGTAGCCATGAGAGGGTCTTCAGGCAGCATCTACTCTCTTACAACCAATATCTCTCAACACAAGTCACCTATCTTCAAAATGATAACTATCCCTTTGCAAATGGCACTCAAACATAGACAATGTAAACATCATCACCATAAATGACAAGTACCATGACACTTGTGGAGTCCATTTCGGAGTCAATACTTAGTTAAATAGAGATCTACTAGTGCAGCCAGCTAAAACAGATATAGAATAACATTTTTGACTGGTCAAACCTCTGGGATCGTCAAAGTTTGACCATATTTTGACTGTTTCCCCCAAATCGAACAATCTGAAGCTGGAGGGTGCAATTGAGGCTGTAGAGAAGGGCATCAAGGGGCTTTCAAAGACAAATGAAAGGCCTAACATCAGAGAAGATCCTCAGGAGAGGATAGGCGAAAAAACGGGTTGCATTGTCTGTGGGAGTCCCGCCTTTTTCGACTGGTCTTTTGCTCTGTTCTCAGCATTCTGTGGACCATTGTCCACCAAAATTCATCAGCACCTTCCCAAGAGTGTCGCCCAGCACACCCTCAGAGGAATTGATGAGATATGGCTCCAGCAGGCTGAATTGCGCGAAATTTCCACGAGCAGTCTCAGTGTCAGCATGGGCAGCAGAAGCCTAATTGCGCAGATCCCAACGGTGAAGACATGCGCCTTAACTAGATAAAGCTACAGCATGAAGCGTTCTAAAAATTAACAGTCGGATGTTGAGATATGGCACCTCCAATGGTCAGGCCATAAGAGAGCTCAAACAAAATGAAGGTGATGAAGAAGAGAAGATGAGATCTTGGGCTCTAGGTGACTCTAGGAGCTAGGTAGGATCGACCTTGCTCTCATACCAAATGTAGAAGAGTGTGGGATAGAAGAGATGCATCATGGCACAAAGAGAGAGAGCAAAAGTGAGGCAAAATCCATATTTAGAATGAAGGAATGACCTCCATTTTATAGAAAGAGAGGATGGTGTAGGCACCTCTCCTATATCAGCGGCAATCAGCCCTTACATCAGTGGGACTGGCCTAAATCAAAGGAACCTCCCATGTGGGGGTCTTTGGCTTACATAATCACTTAGGTCACACACTAGACACATCATCATAGCACTAGATGTGCCTCTACAACACACACACACACATGTGACTCCCCTAGCTGCACACATGCACCATAGAGCAAGCCCTTGACCATAGTTATCCCAACAGTTTCTTTTCTTGATATGTACCTTTGTCTCATAGGCCTGTGAGGCCTTCTGTAGGCGTTAACCAATCTCTCTCTCGTATAACTACCGTTGATATACCAGAAGATGCATGTGAAATAAGAGAGATTGTGATACAGAAAATGGTACAAAAACTATGGCAAAACCTAGGGACAAAAATGCAGTTTTATAAACAAGAAATCAACTCAAGGGACACTGTGACAGTTATGGAATGCAAAAATACCTTGGGGAAGACATAGCAACATTTAAAAGACATCTGATTTGAACTAGTTCACATGATCTCAAGGTAGAGAAAGAAAGAAAGAAAGAAAGATATATTAACGTTCACGAGACTTCGCGGGCCTATGGCTCTCTTTATGATGTCCCGATGCAGGTACCACCTGATATGTCCACTATGCCCAGGCCCACCACTTGCCATATGAGGGGCTACGGACTAAGCATTTCGATCATGGACAGGACGTTTTGGCTCCGGTACTAAACACATGTCACGGCTTCCCCCCCTCATGGAGTACCACCACCATAGTCCGATACATAAGGCAGGTGACCCCATGGATACTGGGAACTATCGCACTCTCATGATTGGCCACACACTGGCCAAGATCTATGGATCGATACTGGAGAGGGAGATCAGCAGCCATACAGAGGCACACGGGCAGCATGCTCTAGGGCGGGAAGGTTTTCGGAGACAGCACTCCACACTAGACCACATCTTCACCCTGAGGACTATCATTGAGGAGGCGAGGTCAAGACGCCAAAAAGTCTACGCTTGTCCTCCTGTCATCTTCAGCAGAGGGACTACAGAGACATCTACATGCCCTAGAGGTGTTTTGCAAAGAGAGAGACTTGATGGTTAACCTTGGGAAGACCAAGGTCATGATCTTCAACACCTCTTACACAGTGCTTCACCGACATAGCTTTACATACCAGAGTCAGCCAGTGGAGATTGTGCAGTCCTACACATACTTAGGTGCAGTCTTCACAGGGCCAGTTTTCACGATGACCCATGCAACCAGAGCACGACTCACATGAGGGCACGGTGCTTTGGCCCGACTAGAGTGACAGTGCTTCCAGGCGCACTTCCAGGATCCACCGACGAAGTGTTGGCTTTTCGACACTCTAGTGGGGCCGACTGCCATGTATGTGGCACCTTTTTGGGGGTGTGATCTTTCAGCAGCAGAATGGAGGAGATTTGAGCAGCTACATGTGATTATAGGCCCTAGGATGATTCGGAGTAAGCCCTCGGTCCCCCATCAAATAGAACAGGGAGAGTTTGCCATGAACCCTCTCCAGGTTGATGCCATTTTATAAACAGTGACTTTCCTCCACAGAGTTTGGATGGGACCTACCTTGCGATAGACTTCTGAGGCTGGCACTAGAGTCCTCCATACGACTAGCAGAGAATGGGCAGCATGGTTTGCATGCATCACCGCATGGTTTGCTAGTCACGGCATTCAAATGGATTGACTTCCACTGTTTTAGTATAGCATGGATGCACCGCCCGAGTTGATCCCACGGGATCAGATTAACTGCATCATACGGTTAGATCTCCTCCAGCTCCACACATCTCACACTTGGGGGGGGGACCAGGAGTTCCCCACCAAGACCCAGCACTACTATGACCGTTTTCTAAGAGTATCGAAGGATGGGCTCATCATCAGACCTCAGTATTTCGAGGATAGAGGAGTCTCACACGCACTGAGGATTGCCATCAGACAAATGCGGGTCTCATCCCATCATATGAGGATTGAGGCAGGGAGAGATGCACGCATACCCATAGAGCAGCGGACTTGCAGGCTGTGCACGATGGGAGAGGAGCACTTTCTATGTGTCTGCCCAGCCTACTATGAGATCCGAGGGCGCTACCACTGCCTTTTTCAGAAGGGGCACGGCTTTGGCCCACTCTCACGAACTGATCCACTTCTAGGACCAGGTCTATATTGGGCTCTACCTGATGGAGATGCGACAACACAGGGAGACACTACTACAACATATCAGAGAGCTGCAGGATGGGACCACCACACCACAGGGACTGAGGTAGACCGAGCGCAGAGACAGGTCACGGATTTCTATGCACTTGACTCGGCTCCAAGGCACTCTGGGGTAAAGGAGGAGGAGCTCACCGATATGAGAGATATATGGATCGGCATCGGCACAGCACTGCTAGGCGAGGGACACAGAGACTGTACATGGCACGACAGGCGACCAAAGCACACATGATCGAGGTTCGACCTATTTCAGCTCTCCTTAAGGGAGATCGACCAAGGCAAGGCGTCACCCTTGACATAGCCCGTTGGATCCACAGATCGAGGAGACCACGTCCTCCACCACCACGAGAGACAGCCCGACAGATGCATATACATGAGCTCTTTGCATCTCATCAGAGAGCCACCATGGAGCTTCGATACGTGGAACCGGTTTATGCACTTGGGACTCTAGCTCTGAGCACTTAATTTTTTCATGCCACCCTCATGCCATTTTGCTACTTTTTTGCTATTTTGTACTAGTATAGCATTTTAGTACTCAGCAAGGGCCTTAATGAGCCCTTTGCCCCGGCCCACAATGGTCTGTATGAGTTACTTAATTCCGTACTTTGTCCCATAGGCCCACGAGGCCTCCTGCGGACGTTAATATATCTTTCATTTCTTTCTCTCTTTAAAATGACGGGGCAGCAAGACTTTGAATGTGTTGGTCAGAGGTCTAACTGTAGGTGATAGCCCCATGTCAAATGTCAAAACCCTTTCCCCCAAACACATCATCCTATGCGCGCAAGGTCACCACTGACGGGCACAGCCCATATGAGACTATCCATGATGACATTAGAGAGTTCTCCAGACACGGGGACACTCTCCTCCTTGGTGACTTCAATGCACGTACTACAAACAGACAGGTGGGCCTGTTAGATTTCGATGAGGACTCCCTCATTGTACCGGAGATGGATGCAACAGATCCGGGGATCATGAGGTAGTAGGTAGATGCAGATGCACCAGTGATAGCATATGGGAGGCATCTACTCGGGTTAGGGGCTATACATGACCTGATCATATACAACAGTCTCCGTAGATGGACATCATCTGGAGGGCTCACTTGTTTCCCACATGGAGGGGGGAGTAGTACGGTGAACTACCTGCTCGGTCCACTAGCCTTTGCCCCACGGATACATGATTTTATTGTACCTCCTCTTCCACTCGGAGCCGACCACTCATACCTTACCTTCTGCATATCGTTCGCCACGCCAGCCATGAGGAGGGTGTGTTAAGCCATTTTCGACCATTATACCCCAAAATCAAGAGGCTCATTCAAGCTTAAGCAAGGGCTTTGCAAGCATTGCAAGTCCAGTAAATGAAATCAATCAAATTAGGAATTGCCAAACTCGATTTGGGAATGGTAAGAAATACTTTGTGTTTGAATAATGCCTTGGATCATGGGATGGGGTCCCATGAACCTGCTGCCTGTGATGACGAATGGTTCTGCCCTCAACTAAAGGTGACATGTGTAGTAGTAAAAGGATAGCCCTCATGGAATCTCTAAGGGGTCTTGAATTTGGCCATGATTTGCACATTCTAGCACTTGAGCCATACATCAATTTCCAATACTTGAGGCATATAGTGGCTTTGCCCACGCAACGTTTCCAGCTACAATCCAAGCATCAAGCAATCTCATATTCTGTATCCAGAGACATCACGAGGGGTAGAGCCTCTTTTTGGTAGTCTCACTAGCAATATGTATTGAGAAAAAAATGTATTCAATTATTATATTCTTCCTTGCTATATGAATGCTCTTAATGCATCCAAATTGTAGAACTACTTCAATACTACTTCTTAGTTATATTGTATAATAACCTCCAGATGTATACTCGTGAGACAACAAAAAAGAGACCTGGCAGGCCAAAAATGATAGTGCATTGGCGCGCTGCCATTTTTGGGATATTTTTAATGTCTCACGAGCATAAGAACAAGCACTTGTGTTCCTTACCTTTCTTTCCAATGGAGGTCTTGATTTTGGGGAGTGTATGCCAAAATTTGATAAACAACATTATTTGATGCATATAGTTTTATTAAATAGATAAAATAGGCATGAAAAGGCTCTTGCCATTCGATTTGATATATGACATGACCCCATTTGGATTTGTAATTCCAAAGATACAGGGTCTTACTTTTAGGGCTTGAATGCCTGAAATAGGCAGCACGTCAACGCACTGCCTATTTCATACATTTAGGCCTCAAAAGTAGGACCCCATGTAGGACCACATGAGGTCCTACTTTTGAGGCCTAAATGCATGAAATAGGCAGCACATGAACAGGCTACCTATTTCAGAAATTCAGGCCCTAAAAGTAGGACCCCGTATCTTTGGACTTACAAATCCCAATGGGATCATGTCCTATATCAAATCGAACGGCAAGAGCCAATTTAGATGGTTTTTATGCCTATTTTCTCCATCAATCAAAACTGTATGCATGAATATATACATCAAGATATGCATCAATATATGCATCAATATATACATATGTATGTATGTATATATGTATGTATGTATACATACATACATACATACATATGTGTGTGTGTGTGTGTATACACACACACACACACACACACACACACATATATATATATACACATATAGATATATATGTATGTATATACATACATATATACGTACATGCATACATACAGCAAAATTAGGATCCCATTGGTTGCCTATTTCATGCATTTTGTTGTCTCATGAGCATAAGAACAAGCACTTGTGTTCCTTACCTTTCTTTGCAATGGGGGTCTTGATTTTGGGAGGGGTATGCCAAAAATTGATAAACAACATTATTTGATTAATATAGTTTTAGTTGATGGAGAAAATGGACATGAAAACCATCTAAATTGGATCTTGCCATTCGATTTGATATATGACATGACCCCATTCGGATATGCAAGTCCAAAGATATGGGGTCCTACTTTTAGGGCCCGAATGCCTGAAATAGGCAGCGCGATTTCATGCATTTAGGCCTCAAAAGTAGGACCCCATTGGCAACCGCGCTGCCTATTTCATGCATTTAGGCCTCAAAAGTAGGACCCCATTGGGTTGCCAATGGGGTCCTACTTTTCTGGCCTAAATGCATGAAATAGGCAGCTCGTTTGATTTGATATATGACACGATCCCTTTGTAAGTCCAAAGATATGGGGTCCTACTTTTCAGGCCTAAATGCATGAAATAGGCAGCATAGCTGCCTATTTCATGCATTTAGGCCTGAAAAGTAGGACCCCATATCTTTGGACTTACAAAGGGATCGTGTCATATATCAAATCAAACGGCAAGAGCCAATTTAGATGATTTTCATGTCCATTTTCTCCATATATCAAAATTGTATGCATCAATATATACATCAGTATATACATATATGCATCAACATATACATACATACATACATACATACATACATATATATATATATATATATATATGTATGTATGTATGTATGTATGTATGTATGTATGTACATGCATATATATACATACATACATACATACAAACATCAAAAGTAAGACCCCATTGGTTTCCCATGTCATGCGTTTTGTTGTCTTATGAGCATAAGAACAGGCACTTGTGTTCTTTACCTTTCTTTACAATGCGGGTCTTGATTTTTGGAGGGTATGCATATATGTATGTATGTATGTATGTATGTATGTACATGCATATATATACATACATACATACATACAAACATCAAAAGTAAGACCCCATTGGTTTCCCATGTCATGCGTTTTGTTGTCTTATGAGCATAAGAACAGGCACTTGTGTTCTTTACCTTTCTTTACAATGCGGGTCTTGATTTTTGGGGGGTATGCTAAAAATTGATATACAACATTATTTGATGAATATAGTTTTAGTTGATGGAGAAAATGGACATGAAAACCATCTAAATTGGATCTTGCCATTCGATTTGATATATGACATGACCCCATTTGGATATGCAAGTCCAAAGATACGGGGTACTACTTTTAGGGCCTGAATGCCTGAAATAGGCAGTGCATTAACGCGCTGTCTATTTCATGCATTTAGGTCTCAAAACTACGACCCCATTGTGTTGCCAATGGGGTCCTACTTTTAAGGCCTAAATGCATGAAATAGGTAGCGCGTTAACGCGCTGCCTATTTCAGGCATTTAAGCCCTAAAAGTAGAACCCCATATCTTTGGACTTACAAATCCAAATGGGATCATGTCATATATCAAATCGAACGACAAGAGCCAATTTAGATGGTTTTCATGTTCATTTTCTCCATATATCAAAATTGTATGCATCAATATATACATATATGCATCAACATACATACATACATACATACATACATACATATGTATGTATGTATGTATGTATGTATGTATGTATGTACAAATGTCAAAAGTAAGACCCCATTGGTTACCTATGTCATGCATTTTGTTGTCTCATGAGCATAAGAACAAGCACTTGTGTTCCTTACCTTTCTTTGCAATGGGGGTCTTGATTTTGGTGGGGTATGCCAAAAATTGATCAACAACATTATTTGATGCATATAGTTTTAGTAGTTTTAGTACACATACATACATACATACATACATATGTGTGTATGTGTACATACATACATGGATGCATGCATACATACATATTGATGCATACAGTTTTACTAGATGGGGAAAATAGGCCCCACTCCGATTTTTGTGGAGAGACTCAACTAGACAAATAGAGCAAGTCCAAGGCGTCGCTAGGGACACCCCCTGGCAAATGGAGATGCCCGGTCTGCAATTTTAGCACCAATTTTGGAATGTAAGCTGCATAGTCATGTCCAAAAAAAGTTGTGTCAATTCTTGCATTAAATGTAGGGTGGTGAATATATCCTATTCCGTCATGGGGCCGGAGAAGACGGAGGTAAAAAATTAAACCTCCAAAAAGACTTCTTTTACCGGTCTATAGGGACCGGCTCTTACTAGTGTTGAAAGTGGACAAAACAGCTACTGTTGGTGTGATATGGGAATCTCCCAGTCTGCAATTTTAGCACCAATTTTGGGATGTAAACTGCATAGTCAAGTCCAAAAAAAGTTGTGTCAATTCTTGCATTAAATGTAGGGTGGTGAATATATTTTATTCCGTCATGGGGCCTGTAGAAGACAGAGGGAAAAAATTGAACCTCCAAAAAGACTTCTTTTACCGGTCTATGGGGCCCAGCTCTTACTAGCATTGAGAGTGGACAAGACAGCTACCGCTGATGTGATATGGGAATCTCCAAGTCTCAAGTTTTGGGGTCCATGAAATTCGATCATGCTAACGGTAACTCTAAGAGGTTCCAAAGGCAGGCAACACTCTTCATCATAGCTAACTCAAATGCAAGGCAGTGAAAATACCAGGAGAGTTGCTAGGTACCAATGATTTTGGAAAGGGATATGATGATACTTTGTTGTGTTATGTAGGATATTAATTTCCATTAAATTTGGGGCATGTTAGATATAACTTCATAAAATCCTAAGTCATGAAATTAATACATTACAAGTTCAAGCATAAATAATAGTCGTGAAGTTAATGCATTAAATATTCAAGCCTAAAGAAGCATTAATCAAGACCTAATGCATCATACCAGACTTTGGCCTTACCCTCATTCCATAGACTTGCCAACGTAAGGCCAAAATTTTCATTCTTAAGAATATGTGGAAAGACCTTATGTTTGGCTACCTTTTGGCGGAAAAATTTCATTCTAAAGAATAGGTGGAATGAAATTGTGTTTAATAAATACAAATCAATGCTTAAGTTTGGACATAAATAAAGGTATCCTTTTGAAGATACTGGAACACATGAGAGAAATAATATTGAAGATACATGAATTTTTAGACATACTATTAAAGACAAATGAACATATAATGGATGAAATCCTATTCATGATACATGAATTTTCAATAGAACTGTCATTCAAAAGATTTGATGGATTGAATGTAGCTTAAATACATTATCCCTTTTACAAGGGTGTTTGAGTTTGAGGCTTGAAACATAAGAATGAATCTGTGTTGAAGCCTAGTGGCTTGTTAAGGATATGTGAAACTTATCGTAAAAGTACTTACAATGGAAGGGATTATATCGAAGATCCCATTAAGGACATGTGAACATATAGTAGAATAATTCTACATAAAATCAGTGGATCAAACTTAATGGCTCAAAAGCAAAAAAGGATGAGGGGGCTACTCTACGGCACTATGGCAGCAATCTTTGTAGTTACTATCAAAGGTAGTGTAACTTTTTTATCAAGGAAAGAGACACAAACCACTCCACATGACCTAGATCTGTATGACCTAGGTTGCACCGACTTGTTTCTTTCATGGATAAAAAGTGACCCTTAGGTGATGCTATAGCACTCCCTTTTTTGGTCCATTATTATAGCACAATTGGGGCCTTTTGACCTAATACTAGCTACCCATCAGATATTTGTTGTAGATGTTAGGGGTAATTACCAAACTACTAGTGGTAGTTTTGTCACTACCATTAGTAATTTTATTAGAGTGTTCCTTAATGGTAGTTCTCCTACGTCTACATGCAATATTATTGATAGTAGTCCTAATCCCAATGATAGTACACATAATATTATTATGACCGTCCAACTTTAATCATCAATTATATCTATGAATGCATATATATTCTATATCTATACCTATTTAATCCTCATCCAATACGTTTGCATTTATTTTTGGTGCTTTGCTTGCTTTGAAACTAAAGATAATGTGATTTCATTATCGTTTGCATTCTTGTCAAACATGAGGAGCTGGAATGCATAAGAGTTGGAGGCACATTATAATTTGTGCAGATTTGAGCCATTGAATAGCCTATTGATTCTTATTGTTTTCTTTCTTATTAAATCCTTAATTTGGTTATTTCACGCCGAACATTGCCATATCAATTCATATATTTTTTGTTCTAGAAATGTCCTATCGATTCTGATCGTTTTTGTTCTTACTAAATCCTCGCAGTAGTTCACTATGAGCTGTAGCCGCAGCATAGTCCAGGGTCGATCATACAAGATAAATGGGTGCTCACATTTAATATATTTTTGAGAGTCAAAGTATAGTGGCTGTAGACAACAAAATCATCACTTTGAATAAATTTGGCAAGATTCTTCCGATATAAGGAATAATTTCTATTGCACTAACGATGAAAGAAAATTATGGAAAGGCTAATACAAGGCTCAAAATCACACTAGTGCTACTAGGCTTAATAGTCATAGGCTAGTCGTAGTACTAGTGTATTTACTAAGTAGTGTACGTGCCTCTCCTCATTAAAATTCATAGTCTTCAAAAATATATAATACATAAGTCAAAATATTCTAATTAGTTTTATCATCCTAATGTTGAAACTATACACAAGTTGCAGCTCCCAGAGATCATGATTTAGGGGGTCATGAGTCTGTATGAGTCCGTTAGAGAGAGGGTTATGTGCCCCAAGAGGCCTGTTAGACTGGGTTGAGAGCACTATCAGAGTAAAACAAGGCTGCCCCCTATCGCCTACTCTTTTCAGGCTCTATATTGATGAGATCAATTCTTTTGTCAATCGCCTAGGTTGAGAGGGTTCGCTTCTGGCTGACCTATTGGTGCAGATATTGTTATACGTCGATGACATAGTCCTCATATCTTCCTCAGCAAAGGGACTACAGAAACATCAGAGGCTCTGGAGATGTTCTGTAGAGAAAAATATTTGACTGTTAACCTTGGGAAAACCAAGGTTATGATCTTCAACACCTCACGAGCAGTGTCCCACTAACATAGCTTCACATACCATGACGAGCCTGTGGAGATCAGCTACAATCGATGCCTCAGGACACCCAGCTAGACCAAGCACAGACACGCGTCACTAATTTTTACGCATCCGAGCCAGCACCACATGAGATGGAGGAGGAGAAGCTCAAGGAGACGAGAGCACTATGGATCAGCAGTGAGGCCCGGCACCACGATGTGGCTGGACGAGACACACGGAGACCACACACGACACGTGGGACGACCAGAGCACGCACGATTGAGATTCGACCTATCTCAGCCCTCCTTAGAGGAGACCGCCAGAGACCAGGCATTACTCTCGATGTAGCCCATCGGATACAGAGATCCAGGAAAGCGCACCCCCCACCACCGCAAGAGACAGCCCGACAGACACAGATACATGAGCTCTTTGCATAACATCAGAGGACCATCAGGGAGCCGGGTTATATAGAGCCTCCACATGTACTTGGAGCTCTGGTTCTTAGCAATTGATTGCTCCTTTTTTTCCTACTATATATTTTGTACTAGCTTTTTGCATTTTTAACACTTAGTATTCAGCAAGGGCCTTAGTGAGCACTTTGCTTCAGCCCACAGTGGCTTGTATGGGTTACATATATCTTGTATCTTGTCTCATAGACCCAGTCGTGAGCTCTTTGCTTCAGCCCACAGTGGCTTGTATGGGTTACATATATCTTCTATCTTGTCTCATAGACCCGCAAGGTCTCCTGAAGACGTTAACACCTCTCTCTCTCTCTCTCTCTCTCTCTCTCTCTCTCTCTCTCTCCATTTTGGCCTTTAGTGGACAATAATACACTTTCTTTCTTTCTTTCTTTCTCTCTCCAACTTGATGCAGCGGAGAGGGATCAAAGGAGCTCATATGCTCGGACACGTGATAGACCCGCAAGATAACATTTATTATTTGCAACACGAAATTCATGAGCCGCAATCATGCAGACACTAGGAGGGGCTGGCTGCTCTCTTGCTGGCACTCTTATTTCTTGTTGGCACTCCTTGTTAGACGTAGAGCTGTGACCAAGAGACAGCATAGGATTGCATCCACAGGGAACCGGCAGCACTCTATTTCTAATTTCATGCTATTGCTCCCTCACTCTTGACAAGGAGTGGACCCTCAGTGTGTGTGTGTGTGTGTGAGAGGTGTGCTATCTCTCTCTCTCTCTCTTCCGTTCATTTCCGCTGCATTTCTCTCATGGTATCAAAGCCACGGTTGGCTTGAGACCCGAGGAGCGGAGGGAGAGCTGAGCCAACACACATAGAGGAGGATTAGGGTGCTGTTCGGAGGTGTCTTTGAGTCGAGGAGTGGACTGTTCAGGTTACCAGCAAAGGGGTGACTTTGAAGGGTGTTTTCAGATCAGAGAGGAGGTGTTTCCAAGGGACGGAAAGTGAGGTGTGAAGGCACATTGGGCTGTCAGCCCCTTCATCCTCTTCTTTCGCCTTCTCCTTTCTTCAACCCTCAGTTCCCTCCTATACCATCCATCTTCTCTTTCAGCTCATCATCCTCTTCACTCCGCCATGGTGACTTTGTCCAAGATGGCAGAGAACAAGACTAGAATTCCAATGTTGCCCACGTTCCCGGTTGACCAGCAGTTGGATAGGCTCAACTACGGCGTCTAGCAGGTGATGATGGAAGCTGTGTTACAGTCATTAGACATGGCAGATTTCGTCTTGATAGGTGTTGCCCAACCAGATCCCCTGGCAGAGGACCATGGCATCCTGGCTCGGAAGGAGACCGAGACTCTGTCCCAGCCATGGGACCGTGTTAATGCGAGGGTAAGATCATTTATATTTCTTAACTGTACTCCTCAGGTGATTAATCACGTGAAGCACATGACAGTGGCCAAGAGTATATGGGAACATTTGGCATCCATGTATAACCGAACGTGTCCCATGAAGAGGGTTTCCCTGGAGGTCCAGATGAGGTTGTTGGAAGTCTTCATCGATGCAGGAACACATCATGTTACAGGAACTTCAGCCAGAGATCCTCCAGGCAGGGAAGCAGATTTCATCAAAGGACATGTCCATAACTCTCATGTCCCAGTTATCCTCTCAGTATGGGGCCTTCTATTCATCCCTGATCACCAGTGGTAGGGTGAATGAGTTGACCTAGAAGGAATTGGTCCCCATGGTGCTTGATCAAGAGGAGCGCTTTGTCGATCGTACCTACGACAGTCAGCTTGAGGCTTTGACAGCTGATCCGAAAGGTAGAAAGCAGTTGACAGCTGAGGAACGAGAAGCTCTCAAGGCATCCCGTACGTGTAACCGATGTGGCCAGACAGGTCATTATTGGCCTTAGTGTCCCCAAAGGAACGCAGAGGGATCCAGTAACCAAGTAGCCAATAGTGTGACTCCTGCGACCACGATTACTCCAGCCTTTTAGTAGCACTTGGCAGGAGCTGCCAGCAGGCTTTCCGACTCTAGATGGAGGATTGCTTGCTTGTTTGTGGCAATTGGACCTGCCGTTCAGGTCCACCGAGTAGGGAGTCATTTATCGACGCAGGCCTTCACGAGGACCTCGAGCCACACAGAGTTGTTCCCCGCTGACTCAGGTGGCAGTATGTTACTAGTTTCTATTTTGTTTGGACGTTATGACCTAGCAGATCCAGAGGGGGTCTCCTAGTGTTTTGTTGCAGCTATTGTCTAATGCTACTGGAGATCCGGATGGATCCGTAGATTGCTAGTGCGGGAACCTAGACATTTGTTATATGCATGTTGCCATTGGAGCACTGAAGTTCATTAATCTGGCAACAGGTATACCAGTTTGGACTTGAGAGGGGGTTTCAGAGGGGGCTATCTAGCTCTATGATACAGGTGCCCATGCAGGGAAGCAGACCTTGCACTGGAGTCAGTATCAATTGGATTATTGTTCCAGGATCCTCTGTTGGAGTCATGTATCAGCACCAGCAGTTGGATTGTTGTACCAGTTTACCCACTCTATCAGTACCAGACCAGAGTGTACCTAGCACCTGTGGCCTGGGAGCAACCGTTCCAGGTTTCCAATGATCGTGCTGAGCCGGTTTGAGCCACGAGGAGACTTCTTCGACAGTACCTGTGGTGGCCTTCAGAAGTGAAGCATCACACGACAGATTCCTCTAGTTGTTCCAGCGGCACACCCAGCTCCCTGGCAACATCTCCTAATGTCACCATGTAGAGAGAGGGCCTTGCTTGTGGCTGTCCCCCCCCAATGAGTGAGGTTAGCGTAGGTAGAGAGAGGGCTTTTGTTGTGGGTATGCCCGCCCCTGTGAGGGTAGATCTACTTGTGTTAGCAGGTGTGTTTGGGCAGGAGAGACTAGGCCCCAACAGCCCCTTGTATAGGGTGTTGTCTCGGCCCTATCACCTGGCCTGGTTGACCATTAGGCGGGGGGCAGCCCCCTTATAGAGCTGCGTAGCAACCTCTATGTACAGGAGTGGCAGGTCGGTCCTAGAGGGCTGTTGCCTAGCCATCATATCCAGGTAGGAGTAAGCCCCTTATATGGGGGCAGAGGCAGCCTGGTCGGCCCTGTGTCAGGGAGCAGTAGGGTTGCTGCCAGCCCCTCTTATAGGCCTGTGGACATCCTAGAGGTGGGTTGCCCCGTCATACCTGGTTGGCTGACTTACAGCAGTGGGGTCGCCCCCTATGTACAGTAGGTCGGTGCCCTAGTAGGCTGACAGACTGGGGGGGTTGGAGGCTATATATGTGCCTCCCTCCTCCCATCATTTCTCGCTGGAGCAGTTCTTCCAGCATAGCATCCAGTGGAGCCTGGCAGAGGTGTAGAACGAAAGAAAGAAAGAAATATAAATTTTATTAAAGTCTTCGGAAGACCGATGGGTCTATGAGACTGTGAAAATCCTGATACAACAAGCTGTAGTAGTGGAGCTACTAAACGAGCATCCATACCAATGAAAAATGCAAAAAATGCAGAATGGTAGTACTAAGTCCTAAGTACAACATAGTCATGTCGATGGTCGACTATATATCAATCTCAGCATCATCATCAATATCATCATCATCATCGGCAGCAACAAGATATCAAGATGGATGAGGCAGTGGAGGCATGAAGTCGGCAATAGAGTGTTGTCGGCCACTTAGAGGTGCGGTCCTGGCACGTCTCCTGGTCGTAGCTCTACGTCTGACCAAGGCTACTGTGACCCCCGTCGGTCGGGCTCCAACTCTAAACAAGGGATGTCCCCAAGTGTGATCTGTGCGACCCTCTGTCTGAGCTGTCGGGTCACAGGCTCGGGTCACGGTCATGTCGAGGCCTCGTTTGGTGGGCGTCCATGTGATCTAGCTAAACGAACTCCGTAATAGAGCTCTGAGAGAGATTAGCCGAGGAAGACGTCTGCTCCTGTCTCCGTGCTTGGGATACAAAATTTATACGCGTCAATGGCATTGATACAGAGCGCTTCATGGCAATGAGTGGTGATGCTATCCTCTCGCGGTGTCTAAGTGCCTCATGAATGAAACCTACCAAACACCGCTAGTCTGGATAGGAGAGAAAACGGGCCAATATCCCATAACTATCCTTGAAGAGGCAGTGGAAACACCCTCGGATCTCATAGTACACAAGACACCTGAAGATGAAATGCTCCTCTGTCTCAACCTCCTGCATGTCACACAGTGTGCATATGCGCCTCTCCCTGGATAGTCACTCTGCTCTGCCGCTCTCGATGCAAAGTCTCTGTGAGGAGACCCAGAACTGCCCAAGAGAGATCCTCAGCGAGGGGGGTAGGTGAATCTGCGTGTATCCTGGTGGGTCGCTGAAACCCTCCGCTGTGATTTGTAAGAAGTGATCTCTATAGAAGCTAAGCTTCACTGGGAGTTCACTCGGTCCCAACCAGGTCCGAAATGTGTGTAGCTGTAGTAGATCCTCACGAATAACCTGGTTGACCTCGTGTGATAGGAGGGGAGAAAACGGAGCATCCATGCTGTACTGGAAGGGAGGTAGTCTATCCATGTGGAGCCCCAGTCGCTCAAACCATCTCTCTATACGTGCATACCAGCACCTCTAGTCTCCTCCTGTTGCAAGTTCCATGGAAGAGGATAGAATACAATAGAGCCAGCTCACAGTATCATCTCTTGGAGGGCCTAGCAGAGGAGCAGGGCCAGCCCTGTTGTGCACCAGAGGAGCAGGGTAGTGGAGCAGTTCTTCCACTCCCTAGTGCTCCCTTCACTTGGTTGTTGAGCTATGTGTTCCAAGCTCTCCAGCAGCTCTTTTTTTTTGAGATTTTCCCCCAGATGTAGCAGGGTTTTCTCCGGAGATCACTTGCAGTTCTCATGTGCCTCTCTCCCCTCTCTCTCCTTCTCAATGTGTGTGTGTGTGTGTGTGTGTGTGTGTTCAGTTGAGTAGTAGTTACTCCGCTTTTGAAGTAACTATGAATGTAATTATTTCAGAGCAATAAAATATTTCTTCTCATAAAAAATGTGTGTGTGTGTGTGTGAGGCGTGCTATCTCTCTCTCTCTCTTTCATTCATTTCCGCTGCACTTCTCACATGGGGTTGCTCGATTAGTAGCTCCACGCTTTCAGCTGGGTTGTATCAAGTTTCTCACAGTCTCATAAACCCATCGGTCTTTCGAAGACTTTACTAAACTCTCTCTCTCTCTCTCTCTCTCTCTCTCTCTCTCTCTCACGGTGGCTCTGGTCTTGCGTCGAGCCTCGTCTTGGAGATCGAGATGCACAGCACCCCTTGACGGGCGCCAGCGTCCCATCACCGGCTATGCACCAGCCAGGGCGACATGACATACGGAGGATTCCGCTCCGCTCCAGTCTTTCTCTTTTCATTGTTACATCCAGATGTATTTGATTATGTATGATCAGACTTAGGATTCAGCACGGGTGATGATGCTCGTTTCAGTAGCTCCACCCTTACTGTGATTTGTATTAGGTTTTCTTTCAATCTCATGGACCCATCGGTCTTCCGAAGACTCTAATAAAATTTCCTTCTTTCTTTCTTTCTCTCCCTGCCGTCGCCCGCCTGTACCTGCCCCTATGCCTCCCGCGTAGCGCCTAGCTCCCCTGGCTCCTCCCGTCTCTTCTCCCACTCCCGCCGCCGTCGCCCGCCAACACCTGTGCATGCACCTCCCGTGTAGCGCCTAGCCCCCCAGCTCCCCCCGTCTCTTCTCCCGCCTAGCAGGTCTGCTGTAGTCACAACAGCACAGCAAAACAGCAACAACAAAAAAAAGGACGGCCCCTAGTACTTGCTCGTGTCAGCAGCAACAAAAGCGTCAGCAACAGCAGTTCATCCCGAACCCAGGTCGCACAGGAGGGGGCAGCCTTTTTTTGCACATCATCAACCTACGAGAGGTACAAGAGCAACCTATCTTCAGCCCCCAGGCTGAGCTGAGCCCTGGGCTCAGTCTGGGGTGTTAGAGATAGCAAGAGGGCCCTCAGTTATTCACAGGCCATCATGGAGCCCCCAAAGGTGAAGACTTTTGTTATCAGAAAATCCTCCTACTCTGACATCGCAGCAACACCCAGCCCATACACATTGCATTACAAGCGGAGGGTAGGCTCAAACCCACGGGTGCATATATATTTTCTACAGCAGGAAGTAAGGGAGCTTAGACTTATGGTTGCAGCTCTCAGGAAGAAAGTGAAGGAGATGGAGAACAATGGCAAACAAGACATCATACAGGAAGTACTACAGATACAAATGGAAGCAGAACCTGCACCACAGTTGGTAACCAAAGTCCATGACATGGTTACCAATGAGGTCAAAATAATCAAAGAGAAAATCTCGGCAACAATGGACGGCAAAATCAACAAAAGTGAAGTATATGGAGGGGTGCAAGAACAAGAAAAGAGGGCGGCTAATGCTCGATATCTACGCATTGGAGGATTACCTGAAGATTGGCATGAAGGGAGCCTGGCAATATATCATAGCAGCAACCCCTCAGATTGAATGGGACCGAAAGGATATAACCATTGTGGCTCCTATTGGGACACAAGCTAAAGTGGTACTGAATGACAGGAAAGGAAGAATCAAGATTCTCATGCAAACAAATAAGTTGAGAAGCATCAAGGTATGGATATCAGAGGAGCTCACCCCGATTCAGCTCAAGATGAAGTCCATAGAATTGAACAAAGTGAAGGACGCTCGCAAAGACTCTCAATCCTAAACTGATGTAATGAAGGCCACTTTGCTATAGGACTAGAACATAGATGTGTGCTATTATAATCTTGAGCTGAGATGCCATGTGCACTCCTCAACTCTTTGATACCCAGAAACGTACTAGCTACTCTTTTTTGGTGTGTGCTTTGTCTCATAGGTCTGTGAGCTGTCTTTCACAAATGGGTACATGATCATTAGTAATGCAAAATTTCAGTGTATTAGAGAAAAACAAAAATCATTAGGATGATGAGTAGCAAAAAGTAAGGCCAGACCGTTTCCACTCAGCAAGTGGTGAAGAAACAGGTAGCATCTGCACTAGTGCTCTAGCATGGTTGAGCTTGACATCAGGTACCACATCAAAAAGGACCTGTAAAGGTTATCAACACTTCAGTAAAATATGCCTTTAATGCCACATATAGTGAGAACAACAATTTCAATTTACAAAATATAAATCACTTAGACGTTTAGCGAACACATGACATGTATAAATCATTGCACACATATCCAACAGCAGCCAGTAAAATTTAACACTTCCAATTGTGATTTCAAAAGCCACCAGAGCACTCAGTAAGGTTGTCTTTATTTAGTTCCATCGGACCCTTTTGAAACTTTATAGCAGAGAAATCCAAATCTTTATACTTCCATCTTCGAGCTCTCTACCACAGGCAAATAGTGCAGTTCTTTTATGGCACCATTCCAAACACTTTCTGTAACTGTGACAACTGAAACAAGAGAAATGCTTCCTCTCCTGTTTAATGCACATAAGGATTCCGTACTCATCCTTACTCAGCTATCTAAACCTGAAGCTACATCATCATCACCATCAAAATAGATAAATTTACCAGACATGCAAAAGCCTTGGGGAAAAACTATGGCTAGGTTACATAGCATAATCTCAACAAAGGAACAACAAACTACACACATGAACAAAGATCAGCACGTAGATCTCGAACATTGCATGTAGTTTCGATCTCCATATATTGCCAGTGAGTAGGCTCTAGATAGAACAAGGGGTTTCCTCCCTTCTCTCTATACAATTATAGACATAAGAAAGGTCAAAGCAAACTATTGTAATTAAAGGATTACAAACGCTAATTTTCTACGTATTTATCTTTGACCAATAAAAATGGGGACTTAAGTTCTGCACAATGCAGTATGGGTCGTAGTCTTATCTCTGCAAGCCTGTTGCATTTTCCTGTGCAAGGTTTGTTGTCAGCAGGGACTGTATAATATAATGTTGAAAGGAGGTCTAATGTAAAATATGTCAAGTTAATAAAGCAAAGCACTTAAAATGAGCCGGTCTTTTGCATCCATTAGACCAGATTGTAAGCAGGAAAGTTCTCCATGGTTTGCCCAAAACAATAGAGGTCACAAATCTACTTTAGTAGTGGTGGATAGACTTACCAAGTTCGCAAGTTTTATATCTGCAAGGGAAAACATAAAGGCCTCAAGGCTTCCCCAAGTCTTTGTAGAGAAGCTAGTTGAGATAGTCAAACTGATACATTTGATGACATTTCACGCTGCAAGCTTCCGAATCATGTAAGCTTAAACACTGCTGGTCTTCCCATCACCTGCCGTACTCCTCTCCTCCCTGCCCATACTCTTCCGTCTGCTCTCCGATCTCTCAGCCCAGCCCGCCCTACTCTTTGCTATGATCCTCCTGTACATCTTCCCCGTCGGCTTCCTGAACCTCCATATATCCTCTCCCCTTCCCATCTGATGTTCGCCTCTGTGCCTCCCATACCTATGTTTTTCAGCTTCTGCCCTGCTGCATTTTCACTTTCTCTGCTTCCTTTCCGCTACCATCCACACTCAAACTCACTCAGCCTTCCCATAACCCTCGTGTTGGAGTAATATCTTAACATGTACGTCTAGCTCAAGTTCTAGCCCTTGGTACCATGTTAGAACATGCAGCGGAACATTGAATCAACCACAAGATCACACCTGAGAACTCTGGATCCTACTCGGGACATATACATATACATGTAAATCTAAATTTACCACACACTAGAATAGACAGCAACAGCACTATATGACAACCAATACTTGTATAAGAGTTTCCAAGAGAGGACCCAAAATGTATTACAAAATGTTGTATTCACAAACCCAATACGTGGACAGCGGGGTGCTGCCCACTAGTGCTGGATCTAAGGCCACACAGTATTGCATTAATCCGCCGCTCTCTCCTTCTGCTGTGCACCTTTGTTGAGGACTTTAGTGGCTGTGGGAGGAGCCCAAAACTCTTTACCAACCAACACCCTTTCTGCCAAGATATGGTCTGCTCACTGGATGAGCTCTCCACACAAGACTAAGAGCTGCTGCTGCTGCTGTTGATGCTGGTGCCTCCTGCTGCCGCCTCTGTCTCCACCATCCAATGCTCTGACGCTGCTAGACTGTTAACTGAATGTGTCCTTGCTGCTGCCTCTGTCTGCTCTTTCAGCGCCTGGCTGTGTGCTCCTGGAGGACTGGCTACAGCCTGCAAATGGACACCCTGAAGTGCTCTTTTTTCCCCACAATGGGGGCCTTATACAGAAGCTGGTAGACCCCTGTCCTTGCTGACTGGCCTGTTGCCCAACCAACCCAGTTCTAAGGTCAATCCAGTCTGCTGGCTGGCCAATCCAGGTCTGTGGACTGGTCGAGCAGACCAGCCCTTGGGGGCCTATAAAACCCCCCTACAGGCTTGGTCTTTGCCCACTCCTGCAACCCCCACTTTGGGCTGTTTGCTGAGACTTGTTGCACTAGTTAAGGGTACCAGCAACCGTGAGAGATTGCATGCATCAACTTCCAACATCCGAACTCCCATAACGTACCATGGCTGGAAGAAGATTAGTCTCCGACTACCCACACCTCCTTTCGGCATATAAGCAGGCTTTCAGTCGTCTCTGGCCTATTTGAGCCTTAGCTGAAGGGGATGTCATGGACGTCCTTCAGTCCATGGACACCTATCTGATCTGCAACAAGGCCAGATCAGCACGACATGATACAGGCTGCCATGTAGACATCTGGAATCTATATGAGCTTATCATGAATTCAGCTGTATGCCGACAGCCACGTGGGCTATCACATCATCATGGACAGTCCATAGCCAGTGGAGACAGCAGCAGAAACTGCCAACAACAGACACGTCAAAAGCAAGTACAGACAGCAGACACATCAACAACCATACTGCTATGTCAGTACACATCAGTACTGAGTTCGTCTCCAACACTGGTCAGTCTGCCTTTATGCAGGTCTTTGGGAAGGATCCAAGCCTATAAAAGGGGCCCTTTGTCATTGTTCATGATCAGCCTTCGACAGCACAGCAGCCTTTAAGCTTTGATCAGCAAGCAGCTCTTCATATCTTCAGTAGGGAGTAGAAGAGTAGGAGAAACCTGCCTCTTCAATCAGCCCTTGTAGGAAGATATTTGTCTTCACCCACATGTACTCAGCTTTGCCATTTGGCATCAAATATAGAAATACACACAGTTTTGTTGTTCTTGTTGTTCTTGTTTCTTTTTTTTTTTTTTGGGGGGGGGGGGGGGGGGGGGGGAGTGCACCCAGTCTTGCATTCTTGAATCCTCGCACGGCATGTATACATGCAGTTCTGTGTATCTCTCTAATTGAATTTATTCATGCTGCCACAGTCAGGTAGGTAGCTGTACCGACTTTTGAGGGAAAAAGATTGTTTACTTGTCTGTTATGCCTATGCAGGATTTGACATGTCGCATTGTGTGGATGAGTATGTTGGAGACTTTATATATGTATACCTTTGTAAGACTAGAATATATCCAATCATAAAAATTTGGCAAATATTTCAAACTACATTGTACATTTCAAATGGAGCAAAAGTGTACTAAAAACATGTCAAAATCACCATTGCATCTAGGGGACTGATCAAAATCTTGATGTAACTTGTGAACACTACAAAAGGATTTCAAAACCCCCAAGAAAACTCATTCTCCCCTTGCATATTTCAGCTCTTGCAAAGCCTCTCAATTGAGTTCTCCACAAGACCTACATTACTCTTGCTCCATCCTCTCACTTACTTGACCATGTTCTTGATGATTGGAATGGAAGATTGCTCCCTTTTTTGCTGCTATTGTGACAGCAGCCCACACATAACTGCCCCAGAGGGTACTTGAAGCATTCACCTCAAGGCAAAAGAGAAGGATTACTTCGAAGTGGGTAGCGCTCCCTATTGGGGATGCTTTGTAATGGATATACTTGGCATCGGGTAAGAGTTACTCGTCACCCCATTTGGGCCTGATTCCCTGCACACTGCTCCCCTTTCAATACGTTCGTTATCTTTCAGTTTTTAATTCCAATTCAAGTGCATGCATTGTAAGCACTCTTCGTATTCACCAGGCCTAGCTAGCATGTTAGCTCCCTGGCTACATCCGAACCCCTTGCATTGGCATGTCTCAAGTTACTTTTCTTTTCGACTTCTTCGAAAAACTTTTTATTTTCTATTTATATTTCAAAATACTCTAATTTTTGAATGTTATATGAAATTCTGAACTTTTCCTTTTCAAGTTCTGTATCATGACTTGCCTATCATGATTGCTGGAATTAAGGATTAACTATAAGCCAGCCCTTTTCACACAAACCCAGAACCCGCTTGGTGGTCACTGGGTGAAATAGAATAAATCAGGTTTTTCCCCTTTATGTTATTCCCTCTTAGCACACTGCCCATGACCGCCTCTTAGGATAGTGCTTTGAACAAACAATAAATGATATTTTCCCTTCATGACATATCCTTTCAGCATATTGGCCATGATCACCTTTTAGAAAGGAGAACTAAATAGATAATGAAGGGGTTTTCCCCTCTTGACTCTGCATAGGACTGCCTATCTAAGACAGTGGGCTTAATCAAATCAAAGGAAGATAACACGGGGCTAATACCCACACTCATTTACCATATGATGTAAAGGGAATCTATGTTAGGACACCTTGCATTGCAGTTGACAGACGTAGATAGCAAAATCTAGTCGCTAGCAGCTTCCATAATTTTTCCTCCTTGTACACGAAGTCTATCACTTTCTAACATGACAGCAAGGATAATTATAATATCCTTTGAGGATATATACTGTATAGAAAGGCACAATTTAACACCTCAAATTTAGATGCTATGATGAATCGATATGCAACAAGCAAGGAAGGTAACAAAGGAAGAAGGTTGACCAAGGCAGAGATAACCACCAAGAGCCGGGACTCAAATGTACAGCTGGTAAAACAGAGCAAGAGGTGTCATTACTGAGGATAATATCACATTGAGCTTGCACAATCAAATCTCATAACGAGGAAGACAGAGACCATTGTGAGTCATTTGACAGCTATAAAAAATACTTATCTTCATGACGAGTACCATCATACATTAAGAAACAGAACAATTTTGTCATTTTTGCTACAAATGCAGTGTGTGTAAAACAATTTTATTTATTTTTTGGTAAGCCTATTGAATTCAAACGGATCACCAACCATTCATACGCAAGGCAAAATGTGTGGTACTAATGTCAGATTAGGTCAAGTTGCAGATTTCAGTTTGCAGTACAGTTTATGTTTCAGACACATTTTCTGTGTCGTTTCGTTGGTACATTGTGTGTGGATCATCAAACCCACATTCTTTTTTATTCCCTTGAAATAGACTCCCAACCCACAACTTCACACAGACCCACAACTAAATGGCAATACATATACCCGAACAGTTTGCATGTAGAGCACAATGCAAGTACTCATATAAATAATTGAATCTTTGCTAAATAGCTGATAACAAGACTGAACACCTTCAAATTTCAACATCTTTTCCTATAATCAACCAACATTAAACGTAACCAATGAGCCACAAACCATACCCGGATTGGTGAGTGCATTGCCAACCTCTCCAAGACAAGGTTTGCAACGAATGGATCTGATGGCTCTGAGGCTTTGAACTTTTTACCCTTCTTGTTCCCTCCTTGGGATGAAAATAACACACAGCTCTTATCCCATTCAAAACCCGAGTTTATGCGTGCAGCAAAACATGCAAGATCCAGACGGTAGCACAGCTGATCACATAGATGATCAACACAGCAGGCCTGTTGACAACAGAACACAGCCCCAAGCATCAGAGATTAATCAATAGATTCACTTTTAATATAGTAGAAAAAAACCAAAGGGGAGTAAACCGTAGAACTCTGCAATACATGCAATGATTTTTCCCTCCCTGAACTTTACATGACAAAGCTAACTACTGTTTCAAATGTAGTCTTTGGTTCTATGCCTGAAAACAAGAAAACGTCTCTGCATATCTGCTAGGGAGTTAATCCTCTTAAAACACTTGTCTCTCTACCCTCCACCTTTGCGCAATTGAAATTCTGCACTTTCTAACAGGGTCCTTTCTCCACCTAATGTGTCATTTAGACTGCACTGATGTAAGGTTTGGGGTTTGAGAGTGCTGCTGTGTGCGCATCAAGTATGGGTGCCACATGGGGAGATCCAGGTGGAGGGAAACATCCACAGGACAGTCATGTGGGCAGCACTGTAGGCTGCCCTGTGGGCTGCCACACAATAAAGCACTTAGGGTTGACAACAGAGCTCTAGAAGAGGGCAAACGTGTGTGGATGGTCCAGCAGCAAGTATGAGACAGCACGACTGGTGCTACAGGGCTGGAACAGCAATGGCAGGTCTTCCTCAAGCATCCACAAAGCTCATGGATTTGTTGTGTGGCTACTGTGCAGGACTGCTCAGAAGCTGCAAAAGATACACGTTGCTAAGCTGTTGCAGGGGAAGAATACGCTGGCAGAGCTAGAACACAAAGGTGGTTGGCAGCAGCAGTATCTCGGGTCTAGTCAGGTACAGCAGCAATGCCAGCAGGTGCAGGAGATGGCCTGGTGGCTGCAACATAGTTGGAGCAGGAGCCAGCAGCAAATAGTCTGCAGACAGGGGCCTTGTAATCGCATGACCAGGGCGGCAGAATCAGCATAGCCTGTGTTGGCCCAGTCTCCGTCTGGTCAGTCTGTTTACAGACTGGTCGGTTGTTTTACAGACTGGTCAGCCAGACTGGAGCGACTGAAACCCTCTATACAAAGGCCCCACTGTGGGGGCACCTCAGCAGTTCAGACTGGAAGCAGTCATCACCTTCTGGAGCAGATCTTGGTGCATACCTACAGCGAGTTGGAGAGCACATGTCTGCAGGAGGGTGCTCTCCAAGGAGCTTGCACTACAGATGGTCATTGAGGCTAACTGATAAGCACGCAACTTAAGGACTGCAAAAACAGAAGTAGGAGCATGAAACCTTTCTCAAACCAAAACACAGCTTCAATATTCAATTCGCAGCAAATCTGAGCACTCAGCAATTCAAAAACGAATTTGAACCCCTGGTTGGAAACTTAAGTTCAACAAGGAAAACTTCAACAATGAAGCTGGAACTTGAATTACAATAGAACGAGAGAGAGAGAGAGAGAGAGAGAGAACAAGGCACCACACTAGGGGCCAGAAATAAGAAATGGTCCCCCCAGAAGGTCTTTAATAGAAAACTGTTACAAAGCTTGCTTACAGGAAAGCCTGATTCAAATACAACTTGGATTCTCGTCCATACAAAGAGCAAGGTTGCTCTCTAATTTATAAGCTTGGCATAGTGGTGTTCTCGCAAGTGAGATCTAAGGGACTAGGGTCTCATTAAAAGCAAAGTTCTCAAACTGGGAGGTGCATGCCTTGAAGATCAAGCCATCCAATAAGAGAACGACTTCGACAATTGAGAAAGGTGACTTCTGATTAGTGGAGGTGAGACAAGAAGCTCAGTGTGTGCGTAAGAATCCCCTTTGAAGTAAAATCTTACAGGTGCAGATGCTGACCCACATGCCGATGCAAAACATTCGTTCAATGGGGATGCTGGACTAGACAAACTACCAAATCTGGAATATCAGGATTCGGAGGCAAATGGTTGCACGTGGATTGTGGAATATAATTTCGGAACAAGATCCAAAACCAGAAGATCAAAAGGATGCATCAGGCAAGATGATCTAGCTGGAAGATCCAAATGACGTCAAAGAATGGGTGCAAAAAGATGTTGATGCATAGCAATGATCATCGAGACTACATCAACTGGCAGACACCTCATGGAAGATCCTAAAAGACTTGTACGAGACTGGGAATACCAGTTGCTCCAAAATCAGCTATTCATGCTGAACATGAAAGAAGGCGACCAAGTGAGTGATCATCTAGTCAAGGTTAGAATCTTAAAGGATCAACTGGCCATTGTAGGTCAAAAGGTGGACAGCAATCAGTTGCCCGATCTCATGCTGAGTAAACTGCCAAGAAGCCTCAACGGACACTGGAGAGAGATCAAAGCTGTTGACCTTTGAGGAGCTGCGTCCCTTATTGATCCAAGAGGAATTCAGAGACTGCGTGAGGATGATGGCAGTGAGAAAGTGTTCAACGTCACTACCAAAGGTGTAATTGAAGGGCAAGCCAGAGAAAGACAAGCCCAGTAAGAAAAAGGACACTTCCAGGGATGGAGACGCCTTTGAAGAATAAAAAGAAGAAAAAGTGATACTATTATGATATGCCTAGCCACATGGCAAGAGATTGCAAGAAGAAGATTTCTGAGCAAAAGAGGAAGCGGGAAGAAAAGTCCAAGCCTTTAAAAGAGTCAGCTCATGTCATAAAAGGTGAGTTGTTATTGGTGACCACCCTGTACTACCTTAACAGAATTCATAGATCCAGGTCTGATAGTGCTCATGTCCAGTATAGAGAAATGGTCAAAAATCCCAGAAAAGGAGGAGAACAGCATATGTTGCCCAGAGCACGCTGAGGATGCTGAGGACAGGGCTCTTCCATCATAAAGGATAAGGAAGACAAGACCACTCTGACATGGATGTTGGGTTGGTGGCTTGTTTTGACAACAGCAATAAACGAAAGACCATGGGTATGTAATTTCCTAACATTCATATAATGATTACAGTAGTATGCTTGGCACTCAATGCTTGTTAGGTTGGAGGGCGAAAACCGTTCAGACAAGTACAGGAGGAGCTTCCTTAATAGAGGCATATGGAGCTTTATATTGGTCCGTGGACCCGGTCAGTCTGGATAGCTCAGGGAGGATCAGAGGCATCTACAGACAGGAGTACTATTGTACCTTCGTGAGCTCAGGATTTGAACCTGAGAGGAGCTCAACTCGATCTTGTGTTTGGAGACAGCTCGGAGAAATTCAGAGTTTCTGGATGTATGTCGTGGAGCATGCAGGTTGCATAACGGGTTGAAACAAACCAACGAGACTTGGTGCTTTTCAAGGTCTAGAAGGTTCACAAATTCAAAAGGGGACAACTTGTAGTACCCAAAGATGAACTTGAGTCGTATGGTTTGCCAGGCATGTTTGTGACTACATTTGAAAGTTCCATTGGAGGATGGTATTTGACATTGTTCCTGTGTGCTGGCCTGGTTCTTGAGTTGCAAGGATGAAGCAGAGCTGGACATGGAGGTACACAGTAGGTTGGCATTGGGACTTGATTTCAACGCATTTCTGCAGGTGTTCCTGAGAGATTCTGAAGGGAGCAAACAGACAATGTAACTCAGCAGAAAAGGCAGAAGACAGGAGCACCCAGAAGATACTGCCTTGGGCCTCATCCTAGAGGTGAAGGAGAGTAGGTGTGCTGTAGACTGAGCTCTCAAGGGCTGAACCTTGGCTGTCATCTTGGACAATAAGGTGCAAGGATCAAGGACCGAGAGTCTACATACGCTTGAGGTGGAGCACGCGTGCTGGAGTCTAGGTGGGGTTAACCTCTGTCGAGGTTCGGTTAGGTCAGAGTTAACCTAGGTTAGGTTAGGTTAGGTTAGGGTTCTTGAGGGGGGGGCATAGTTGCATATGAAACGCGTTTCATACAAGTATGAAACCCGTATGAAACGTTTCATACATATGAAACCCGTTTCATACAGCCCCAATTATTGATAGACAGTACTAGAAGGATTCAAGATCTTTGGATTCCATTTGTAGTTTGACCTTTTCACCTTTATGGTCCATGGAGGTCTTGGGAAGATCATTGATGACTCTAGGTTTTTTTATGATCAGTATTCAGTATGTATGATCAGTATGATCAGGATTCAGTATGTATGATCATTCAGCATGTATGTGTGATGATGATCATTGAGTACTCTAGTATGTATGATCATTGATGCCTCTAGCTTTTTGTATGATCAGGATTTAGTATGTATGGTGCTCATACTTGATATGTATGTTTTTTGTATCATGTCTACATTATGGAGTCACTCACAATCTTTATTTGCACATTTTTGTATATGGCATGATGCATACCCTAGGTATAAATGCACATATTTTCACATTCTGAATGAAACCCGTTTCATTCATTTTTCCAAACCCGTTTGAAACCTCCCGTTTCAGAAACTCCCTTCAACTGGGGGGGGGGGGGATGTTGTCAACAAGTTGGAAGGGGGGGTCAAGTATCCTGGTTGCTATGGCTGCTCCTGTTGCGGTGGCGACTGCTGGCGGTGCTGGTGGCGGTTGCTATTGGCTGCTGCTGGTGGTTGGAACTACTGTTGGCTGCCGGTGGTCCTCTAAAGAACCAAAGTAGAAAGGAAACGGCTGAGGCTACGCGCAGAGAGACGACAATGCGCTGTGATGTCACCAAGTAACACTCTTTCTCTGTGAGAGAGTTGATGGGCGACGGTGACGGGCGATGAGAGGTGACAAGCTGACAAGCTGAGGTGACGGGCTAAGGCGACGCGAGGTGAAGGGCTGAGGCGACGGAGGTGACGAGAGAGAGAAGAAGAAGAAGAAGAAGAATATATTATCGTCCTCTGAAGACCAAAACCGGCCTATGGGACCTGAGCAATACAATATCACAAGTACATGAAAGCTCCTTCCGAAGATGGGAGGGTGGAAAGAGAAACCACCTTCTAGGATTCAGGTGGATTCCTATGCTTGAAGAGCTTATACACAAATGTTCCTAAAGCTGAAGGTGACCCTTTATGCAGCAAATCAGCCAGTTTGTTATGTCCCTCAAGGAGGTGATTGAACTCTTCCCTAATGTGTGCATAGTGAGGGCATATCATTACCATGTGTTCTTCTGTTTCAACCATACCTTGATCACATAGTTGGCATATTCTACTCTCCCTTGGCATCTTTTTCCATCCCCCTGTTTCTATTTGCAGCTGGTGTGATCGGGTGCGAAGTGAGGCTAAAGCCCTCCGTTTATGCACTGCTATAGGTGTACATATGTACTTCTGCGTTGTTGTCTCCCTTCCTGTATAAATTGACCAATATTCGGGGTTGATATATGTGCGATAGTACTCAAATTTATCTTTGTTTTCTGCTGTTTGCCATTTCCTGTGTAGTGCATTCAGCAGGTCATAATGAAAAACCTCTTCATCAATCTCCTCTGAAGAGTAGTTTAAATACTCTTCTACTTCCCACTTCTTGAACCATTTTTTTAGGTCCTGTGCCCATCCGGATGTCAAAATCTTGCCCTTGTTTGTCTTTTGAAGCTTCTGACTTTCATTCCATGCTCTCTTTGGTAGCCTTTCATTATCCATGCACTTGACCTTTGTGATGTATCTGAGTACTCTCTTCAGAGCATGTAGCTCTATGGGTATACATCCTGTCTCTAGGAGTAACAAAGAGTATGGTGTAGTAGCCTTGATGCCCAGGTGCCTCCTAATGAAAGACTTTTGCATTTTCTCTATCTCATTCCACGTTGATGGAGATATACTCCCACCCCATACCTCTACTCCGTAGAGTACTGTCTGTATCACATATGCCCCAAAGATCATATTTCGTACTTGCCACCTTCTCGTATTGCTATTGTTGCACTCATTTTCAAATTGGAAGTATTTTGCCCATCCTGCATCAAGTCTCCGTTGCACACAGCTGTTCCATCTATTATTGGCAGGGATTTCAATACCCAAGTATTTGAATGAGTGCACTGTCTCAATGGGTTGTCCTTTATATAAGATTTGGAGGGGGCTGCTTGGCTGTATAGTCTTGACTATCATGAGTTTAGTTTTGTTGACATTAATAGCCATCCCACTCTCTGCACAAAATATGCTGAAGATATCCATCATTTTTTGCATCTTACTTTCACTATCAGTGAAAACAACCACATCATCGGCGTAAAGAAGCAACCAAATCACGAGACCTGCTAGATGAGGGCTGTATAACTCATCTTTACATGCTTCTTCATTCACCAACTCCTCAAGTCTATCAATGCATAGGCCGAACAAAGTGGGTGAGAGCGGACATCCTTGTTTTACCCCCATATTACTATAGAACTCTTGTGACATCCCATCCTTACATTTTAGTTGACATTTTACTTTCTCATAAAGTCTAAAGACAGCAAACCTTATTTCCTCGGGCACCCCTATGCATTCCATTCTCTCCCATAGCACATCCCTAGGCACTGTATCAAATGCCTTCTTAAAGTCAATGAAACAACAGAAGAGTGGCTTCCCCTTGAGGCGGCTTTCCTCCATCAAAACTCGAAGAGTGACTAGGTGATCCACTGTACAGTGTTTTGGTCTGAAACCAGCTTGTCCCATTGCTCTTTTATTTTCTTTCTCTGCCCAAGCACTCAATTTTGCCTCTACTATTGTGCTATATAGTTTGGCTAGAGTGGAACATACCATAATTGTTCTGTAATTTGTTAATTGATTGCGGTCACCCCCTTTGTAGATTGGTTTGATCCAATTCTCTTGCCATTCTGTTGGGAAACCATTCATCAAAGCCTGATTTAGTGCCATTGCTATGTGCCTTTGCGTGTGCTCATTGGTCCACTTAATGAGTTCAGCCACTAGGTGTAGAGTGTCTGCTGCCTTTCCATTTACCATTTTCTTGAGGCCATCTTGTACATCTTTCAATGAGAGAGAGAGAGAGAGAGAGAGAGAGAGAGAGAGAGAGAAAGAAAGAAAGAAATTTTATTAAAGGTCCACGGAAGGCCATACATGGCCTATGGGACACAAAATCATCCGAAAGGAAAATACATCATCAACGATGCGCCAACTAGGTGGCCTCATAGTAATACCGCTAAGATGCCAAAAATGGCTACAAAAATCCTAGATACAAAATGAAATGAAATAGAGTACCAAAAATGCCTAGATACAAAATGTAAAATATGAAATATGAGGAACATCGTCTTCCCTAAGGGGTCTGTGATCAAAAGAAATGATGGAAGTCATGGCCATCGACCATGCCTCCTGCCATGAGTGTGAAGATCTGGGCAAGTGTCAAATGGGCTGCTGGCGGTGCCAAGTCTCCATGGAGCAATCTCCTCCGAAAATCTGCCATCATCCTCCGTCGTCTAGAAATAAAGCGACGGGTACGGCCTCTGTGTAAGATCATCCTGCGGTGCTGCCGGATCATGTCATATGTACATCCTCGGGGTGGAACCATCGGTGCTCTCTGGCAAGATGGGCTATCTCTGTGCTCATGGTCCTGCGCCTCGTCCTGCTCCTCATGAATAACCAGGTCTCTGGCAGGGATGCGACGGTGCTCTCTGAGGAATCTCTCTCTGTATCTGGTGATCTCCCTGATGAACAACGCTAAGCAATACTGATCCTCATACTCCATAATCCGAGAGAGAGGTCCAAATCCGTGCCCAAATAAACAGTGAAATCTGCCACGGATCTCATAATATAAAGGGCATCTGCAAACAAAGTGCTCCTCAGTCTCCACCTCCCCCATAGTGCAACAAGGGCATATCCTAGTCTCTCGCCTGGGTCTATGTCCGGTAGCTGTACGACGCATCCTGCCGGCCTCAACGTCTAATCTGTGGGAAGATACCCTGAGCTGGCCCAAGGCAATCCTGAGTGAGTGCGACATATGAACGCCGATATATCCTGGGGATATGATGAAGCCATCCTCTGAAATCCTGAGAAAATGGTCACGATATGTGGCCCTCTTCGTAGGAAGCTCCGTGGGATGAACCCAAGTCCGAAACGTGTGTAGCTGCAACAAATCTGCCCTGATAACCTGGCTGAGCTCATGTCGAGTGAGAGGGAGGCGAGGGGCATCTATGCTGTATCGAAATGGTGGCAGCCTATCCATATCCAAGCCCAGCGAGGTGAGCCATGTGGAGAGTGTGTGGTACCAACAAAAAGTATGACCTCTCTCCGCTAACATCTGCGAGGATGTCAGTGCTAGCCACGGTAATCGTGCTCTGCCTGCTGCTGAGTCTCCGAGCGCCCTGATCCTATGCAAGTATGTAATTGACTAAAATGCTGCATCTAGCGCTAGGGGTGTAGCTCCGAACTCTGCGAACGTAATCTGATGTGGTACCGTGGGCTTCGCTCTGATCAATCTGGAGAACATGATGATCTGTAACCTCTCTACTCGTCTCCAATCTGCAACACTGAGATCTCCTGCCCAAAAGGGGCTAGCATACATGACTGCAGGTCTCACCAGCGTATCGAAAAGTAAGGACTTCGTGTCGGGATGCTGAAAATGTGACTGTGCACACTGCCTCTCGAGAAGAGCCAAGGCGGCATACCCTCTACCTAGCTCCACCTCCTGCCCATCAAATGTGAAAGAGAACTCGCCTCTCCTATAAACCTGGTATGACGTGTTGAAGACCATGACTTTGGTCTTCCCAAGGTTTACAGACAACCCTCTGTCCTGACAAAAGCTGTGGAGTGCATGGAGATGTGCCTGTAAACCCTGCTAGGAGGAAGAAATAAGAACCACGTCATCTGCATAGAGGAGAATCGGTATCGTGGATCCTGCCAGTAAAGAACCTGTACCACCCATCGTCTGTATGTACATCTCTAACTCATCGATATAGAGACCAAAGAGTGTCGGAGACAAAGGACACCCTTGCTTCACCCCTATCGTACTGCGTACTTCCGCCGACAGCCCCGCCCGTGTCCTGACTCTACCTGTGACTCTCTCATACAAGGCCATGATCGCCCATTGAATCTCCCCATTGAATCCCAAGTCACGAAGTCGCTGGAAGAGTCTGAAACGCGGCATAGTGTCAAATGTCTTTCTGAAGTCCACGAAGCAACAATAGAGCCGTTGCTTACGTGACTTCGCCTCCTCAATCAAAGCCCTGAGTGTGAAGATATGATCTAGAGTCGAGTGCTCTGCACGAAATCCTGCCTGCCCTCTAGCTCTCATGCATGTCGCCTCGGCATGGTCATTTATATGTCCTTCTAGAATGGTCGCATAAATCTTGGCCATGACATGGCCAATCATAATGGTCCTGTAGTTCGACGCCTCCAAAGGATCCCCCGACTTGTGTATGGGTACTATAGTATTTTCTAGCCAACTAGGTGGAAGACCTGTACAAATGGACTCGTTAAAAAGACGGGAGAGGACTGTAGCTAAGGCATCAATCCCATGGATTACATACTCCGCTTGCAATCCATCATGGTCCTTAGCTCTCCCAGTCTTCAAACGATGAGCTGCTGCTCGGACACTATTGGATGAGAATAAGGCAGAGGAGGTGGGTCTAGGCACATGGGATAAGTCGATCTGTGGCTGGTCTGGAATATCATATAAAGTGGAAGTATAGGCAAGCCAAACTTGCGGGTCTGTAAGAGGAGTTTGAGATTTCAAACGAAGGAATTTCTTCCAGAATTCCTTGGAATCACAGCTGAAAAGTAAACTTCTCAGCTCCTCCTCATTCCGGGCTAGAAATTGGCACTTTTTGCGTTGCACCAAACGCTTGTAACTCTTCTTGGTCTCAATGAGGAGGGGAGACTTATCCTGTGTCTCAAGGCGAAGCTTCCTGCGGAGTTCTTTACACTCCTCATCATACCATCCATTACAAGGCACAAGACCGACTGGTGGAGGACTGGATGTGTGGCAAGTGACGGGGAAGGACTTGTGGGCTGCCGAGATGATGGAGGTATGTACAAGGTCCCACCGATCCTGTGTGGCGGGTAGGGCATCGAGAAGGTGCGGACGGAGAAGACCACTCAGGTGCTGGCTATAAATATCATCAAACTGGTGGTCAAAATGAACCTCATAGTATGGCTGACGCTCATGATGTCTAGAAGGGGGGGCATGAGGAATCTGGGTAAGAATAAAGTGCAGACGTGCATGATCGGCTGAAGGCATAAAAGGGTCGACTGTGAGGTTATGTACAAAAGGGATTAAAGTCGGGGGACCCAAGACGTAATCAATGACGCTCGTACCACCACCCGCGAAGGGAAAACATGTGGCTGTGGATGAATGCGGCCACTGTCGAAGTCCATTATAAATGACCATGCCGTGCGATGAGAGAAGCTCCAATAGGCGATGTCCCTGATCTGTCACCTCTACCCCTCTATCTGAAGATAAGCGTGGAAAACTCTCATCTGGGGCAGCTGGAACTAAGACTGGATCCTCAGCAAAGTCCAAAATCTCTGCCTGTCTGTCTGATGTCCTCGCGTTGAAGTCTCCTAAAAGGATGACCTCTCCGCGGCGTGAGTACTCCAATACATCGGCTGACAAATCCTCAAAAGGTGACTGTCCTGGTCCATCTGAGGCATAACGAGACTGTCTCGGGGGAAAGTAGCATACTGCAATAAACAAGTCTCTCAGGGGGGGTCTCCTGATCCGTACCCAAAGATATCTGGCCCGATGGTCTCTCCTCATGACTGTGAGTATCGATATGAGATGCTCTCTATAAAGAACTGCCACACCGCCAGATCCTCTGACTCCTCCTGATCGTCTAGTCTCTGCTGTCGAAAGACAGACTCCCAGGCATACCCTGTCACCTGCGGCAAGCCTCTCTCTGGGCTCTCATGGGTCTCTGTAAAGAAGACGATGTCCTGATCAAAAAAGGCCTCTCGTAAGTTGCCAGGCTGAGCTGTGAGGGAACCATTACAGTTCCAAACTGTGAAACTCAAGCTATCTGGCAGACTACGTCTCCCATAGGCCTCGTGTCGTCAACTGTGGGCTCCAGCCGGTCTAGATCGCATAGCTCCTATCAAAAGCCTGCCCTCTCTGATCACGGCCCATTTGCCCTCACGACGGGCAACATCCCTCTGTGCAATGAGACGTCTATGCTCCTCCCACTGAAGAGCTGTAAGGTCCTCATTCATGTGAATCTGTGGATGGTCCCTCAATCTGGATCTCCTTCGTAATACTGCGAGACGGGCCTCAGCATCTCTGAATCTGATGATAAGTGGCTGGTGCCGTACTGGATCCCGGCCCACTCGATATGCAGCTACTATGCCATGATCCTGAACTCCGAGTGTCCCAGATATGAAATCTGTCGCCTGATCCATGGCTGATCTCGTATCTGATCGCTCAACTCCGCGGATGCGGATGTTGAGGGCCTTCTGAGCTCGCCGCTGACTCTCGGCAATAGTCTCAGAGACTGTGGTCTGCTGGGCCTGTGGGGCTCTACGCACAACGTCCACCCACTCTGAGGTCTTCTGTACCTCTGTCTCCAGTGTGGCCAACCTCTCCTCAACTGCTGCACTAGCTGGAGGAGCAACATGCAGCTGCTGGAGGCGATCATCGCATGCCACAACATGCTCCTGAATGCGTGCCTCCAGCTGCACTATGCGCTCAGCATGTGTCCATAACTGGATGTCCCGATCAATATCTCTGGTATGAAGCTGGCGAATATGGGAGTCCTGATCAGATCTATGACTCTCAACTGTCGATAGCTGATCAGTCAGTGTGTGTATCTGTGTTGTGAGAGACTGAATCGCAGCGCCCTGAAGTCTGCAAGTCTCCATGCACTGCATAACTAAATCTCTCAATCGCAGATTATCTGCCAGGACTGCTTCCGTTGTGGAGGGTGAAGGGGAGAGGGGGTACAAGGATGAGGGGGTAAGAGGGTAAGAAGGTGAGTAAAGGAGGGGTGCAGAAAATGGAGGTCCTGAAGAGAGAGATCCGGTAGAAGGAAGTAGGGAGTCAGGGACCGAAGAAGAGCCTACACTAGGGGAGGAAGGGGCTGAAAGGGAGGGTCGGTGGGGAGAGGTGGGAAGAAGCTGGGTAGGGACTAGGGGAGGGGAAGAAGAGGAGGGAGGAGGCTGGGTAGGGAATAGGGAAGGGGAGGAAGAGGAAGGAAGAGGATGGGTAGGGACTAGGGGAGGGGAGGAAGAGGAAGGAAGAGGATGGGTAGGGACTAGGAGAGGGGAGGAATAAGCAAGGGAAAGGGCTAGGGAGGAATGAACGGGAGCAAGAGGAGGAGGTGAAACTGAAGGAGGGAGAGGAGGAGGATTGAGTAGAGGAGGTGGGTAGGAAAGGGTTGGGATTGAGGCAAGGGAGGTAACCGGAAGTGATGGGGGAGATGGAAGTAAAGGAGATGGGGTCGGAGCCACAGGAGGATTGAGAGAGAGAGAGAGAGAGAGAGAGAGAGCATTCTAAAATCCAATTGTTGTTTATTCATATTGAAGAGTGAGCTAATAGGTTCAACATGGTGAAGTAACAATTCAAAGGATGAATGTGGGCTTAAGGAGGGTTGAAGAGGCTTCTGAGATCGACATCTCTGCTGCTAAACCACATAGCAAAGTCAAACAAACTCAACCTTCCGTAGACCAGAACTCCTTATGCACCTGACTGAACATGAGTCACCCTCTTTCTCACAAGGGCACTGTCCTCCAGTCGTGGAAGTCGATTCCCAAGAGCTTCTGAATCAGGGTCTTCCTTCAGCAAAGTCCGTGCTTTTAGGTTCCCACACTTGTGAGCCTCCTACTTGGGATCTGATAGCATTTTAGAAATGGACCAACAGCGGTTACGCACAGCAGAAGCCTGATAGAGTAGCCTAGGAGCTCACACAGTGTGTGTTGGGTGTGGAATCAGAAACTTCTCTAACTTATGTGCATGAAATAGTTGTGTAGACTCAACCTGTACTAACGAATAACCAACCTGCAATAGACGGAGATATAGAAGCTACCAAAAACTTATATATCTGTCCAAAACTATGGACACAACAAAAGAGAGATAGATCCAAAGTCCCACCAAAGCGTGGTACTTTGATCTTACCACAAGGTATTTCTACTATTTGTCGGATATCTGTAGGGTTTAACCCCTAGTTGGGCTGAACCCCCAGCCCAGCCAGGGGGTAGTAGCAGACATGGCCAGCAAGTAAGAGAGTTAAAGATGCAATTGGCAGATGCAATAGCTAGAATTCAGGTTCTAGAAGGACCTGGCACGCAGGCAATCATCGATGAGATTGTAAAATCTTATCATCCGTTCATCGTATCGTCAGCTCGCAGATTCACTCTTGCCCTAGGACTCTTCGACCTGGCTTTGGTGGCAGGGCCTTTCTGTTCCTGTTCTTTGAGATTCACGGAGACTTTGATTTGCCCAGGAGTGCCAGTTGGTTTGACTTTCAGCTCCTCAGTTCGTGCCAGAGTAATATTCCCTTGGATGGAGCCATTTTACATGAGTTGGGGCAGATTTGGAGTTTGATCAGAGACCGACTTTGGATTGCGCCGTTAGAGAGACAGTTTTGTGCCATTGACACTGGCACACCCTCACTTCCATCCGATGTCTAGGTTGTCCATCATTTCTTGGAATGTGAGAGGACTGAACGGCCGCAGATTTACCTCAGATGCAGATGGTCGTAGATTGGCAGTTCCTAGATTGCAGTTGCTTAGGGACTCCCTTCGGTTTATTTCCTCAGGGTCCCCTCTAGACATCGTGCTTATCTAGGAGCACAAGCTCTCCCAGGACAGGATTGACAGATACAGATCCTTACTCAGAGGACAGAGCCGGACATATTGGAGCCCAGCGGATGGCACGAGGGGAGGAGTTTGCATTTCAGTTTCAGCTAGGTGGGCCTCAGAGATCACCCAAGAGGGTACACTAGTAGAGCAGAGCATGCTATGTTATTCTTCTTATTGAGAGCACAGCAGTTGGTGTTCTCAATGTGTATGCTCCCACAAATCCAGCCCACAGACGTGCTTTTTGGAGACAGCTCAGAGAGTCCCTTCCTCAGGCAGACACCTGGATTGTTGGAGGAGATTTCAACATGGTTGAATTCTCTGAAGACAAGTCGGGTCAGACAGAGGGTGGCCTCTCTGATAGGGAGAGAGTGGAGTGGGATAGTTTTGTTTTGCATGCTGGACTTCATGATGCAGCTCGATTGGACGACTTTCGTCACTTCGCTGACAGTCTTCAGTTCTCTTGGTCCGAGGTTTTCCATGGCTCTCTTTCTTTGGTCAAACTTGACAGGTTTTATATTGGCCAATGGGGCAGGCCAGAGGAGGACAGATTGGGATCCGCCCGGGTTATGTTTTATCTGACCATGCTCCAATCCTATTACAGATTCTTCGTGCCTCTCGATTGGAGAGCGCAGGCTTAGTGAGAGTTCCAGACTTTGTTTTTCAGGACACAGAGTTCGTGGAACGGTTGAGAGAGGCTTGGTTGTCAGAGGACACTCCTGTGGATCAAGGCTAGTTGATGTGGGTAGAAAGGGCTTTGGCTAGAGTCAGCATGGCCTGCCAGTTGAGGGCAAAAGAGGAGAAGGAAAAGCTCAGCATCAGAGATCGGAACGCAAGAGCGGAGGTATCCAGACTTCAGATATTGATTCAGAGTTTTCCTCATTCTCTTTTCATCAGAAGGGCAGCTTTCGGAGGCTCGGGAGAGACTAGAGGAGATTCAGGGCAGGAGGGCCCAGTTCAGGTTTTACTCCCAGCAGACTTTCTGGATTTAGAAGGGGGATAGATGCTCTAAAGAGTTCTTCAGGGCAGTGGGTCAGAGATACTCTTCGGACAGTCTTCTTCGGACAGTCTACGTAGACTTGTGGATAAGGCCGGGTCTCTTCAGACGGACCCTCACCGTCTTGTTGAGATCACTTCTGATTTCTATTCCACTCTTTACACCGCCGATCCAATCACTGAGGAGATGATCAGAGCCAGAGAGGAGATTTGGAGCCATGTCCCCCTGATGGTCTCAGATAGGATGAGTCATGTTTTGGATAGCCCACTATCACTCCTGGAGATCACGGATGCGTTACATGAGCTGCCCAGAGACAGATGCCCGAGGGAGGACGGTCTGTCGACACTTCTTTTCAGAGCTCTTTGGGATACGATTGGGCCTCATCTACTCTCTGCCTTTTCAGAGGCTCTCGATATAGGATCTTTGGGCGAGACATTATGCACAGGTATGATTTGTCTCATCCCGAAAGGGGGAGACAAGACAGTCCTATGTAATTGGAGACCCATTACACTTCTAGGGACAGCCTACAAGATCATAGCGAAGACCTTGGCTCTTCGCCTAAAGCCTATGCTGCCAGACATCATCAGAGCTACTTAGACAGGATTTGTCCAGGATCGGAGTATCTTGGATAACATCTTTACTTTTTGGGAGGACACTCACTGGGCGAAGGAGAGTCAGCAGGAGATTACAGTTCTTCTTCTCGATTTTGAGAAGGCTTACGATAGGGTGGACTGGGGTTTCTTGGAGGGCACTATGAGGAGGCTAGGCTTCAGTGATAGATGGATTTCTTGGGTCTCCTCACTTTACTCCCACTCTTCTAGCAGGATGGTGGTCTGTGGAGGCAGAGGACCGGCTTTTCAACTATCCAGATCGGTACGACAGGGATGCCCGCTTGCACCTTACCTTTTCCTTTTCGTAGCGGAGGCTATGGGATACTTTATGTAGGCTACCAGTCATGGCACTTTGGGCCTCCATCTGCCTATCCGGCAGGAGCATGAGCTTCTGGACACTGAGTTTGCTGACGACACGGCACTGACAGTTAGAGGAGATGCATATAGTCTCGCTACTGTTGCGGATTCAATTGACAAGTTCTGCCTAGCCTCAGGGGGACTTGTCAATTGGAACAAATCAAAAGGCATTTGGACTGGGGCTCAGCAGGATACCCCAGCATGGGGAGGAGACAGAGGCTTTGTATGGATTCCCAAAGGCACCTCCACGAGATATCTAGGCTTCCAGGTTGGCATTGAGGTGTCCCTGACACAACAGTTTGCCCCAGTTCTTGAGAGCATCCGGAGAAAGCTAGCCTACTGGAGTACGGCTAGACTTTCTTTGGCCGGAAGAGCGCTCGTACTCAACCAGGTTCTACCAGCGACTATGTGGTACGTTGCGTCATGTTGGTGCTTTCATGCTGATTTGATTCATCAGGTGAGGATATTGCTCCGGAACTTTCTGTGGAGTGGTGACCACGGTTCTGAGGACACTAGGGCCAGGGTTTCATGGGATACTATCACTTTACCCTCCTCCCAGGGAGGACTTGGGGTTCTTGATCCTGAGATGCAGAGCAGAGCCCTTTTAGTCAAACTTCTTGTTAGAGGTTTGACTCCAGGAGATCAGCCGTGGAAACAGTTCCTACTGCATGGGATTCACCAGTGCACTCCTAGAGCAGCAGGCCAGTGGGCAGGTAGAGTCAGTTGGATCTTCCTGACGGACCAGCATTCTCAGCCTTCCTCACCACTTGTGAAAAGGCTTATTCAGATATGGGATCATTTTCGACAGCACCTCATCAGAGCAGTTCCCTCCTCCAAAGAGAAAATTGCCCGTCAGCCACTTTATCATAACCCCCTGGTTCGGTATCAGGGATCTTTCCCTGGTACAGAACTTAGGACTCCCTTGGCCAGATGGCATGCTCAGGGGGTTGTGACAGTTGGAGATTGGTTCAGGGGAGGTGTGGAGATGTCAGAGGAGGAGATCAGAGTTAGACATGGGCCACTTGGACGGATTGCTGCCACCAGATTACTGATCATGAGAGCTATTCCTCAAGAGTGGAGGGATATGCTTACAGATCCAACCTATGTTCATCCCATCTCTACTTGGTCAGGTTGTTTTAGTGAGGCTGGGCTATGCATTGGAGTTCATTTAGGACCGGCACCGTTTACTTATTTTGAGACGGACTCCTCTCACAGATTGTATCCCACTCAGCCCCTGGATCGACAGAGGATCCTAGATGGAGACTTTGGATTTTTCACGGTCGACCTCTCGCGGAGCTCGACTAGGACCCAGGTGAATGGACGTGGCCTACTCCGGTGGCAGGCGTTCGTCCTCTTACCTTTTTCTAGTACTCAACGAGGGCAGGTTACAGGCTTCAGCAGAGAGACTCTCATCACCTACCATCTGCCTCACAGCATTGGCACGCACAGGGACTTACTGCAGAGCTCTTGCTGAGCTACTGGACTCACTTTTGGGGCATCAGTAGAGCCAGGAAAGTCTCCTACTTTCTTTGGCTCACTATACATAGGGGTATACCTGTGGGTACTTGGCTTCAGCAGATGGGTAGACCCTCCTTGTGTATGCGTTGTCAACTTGCAGAGGAATCTAGTAAGCATTGTTTATGGAGCTGCCCCAGCTCTAGAGTGATATGGACAAGTATCTTCACGTTGTTCTCATATGTTACATCCGAGTCCTTTCTGATGACATGGGGCGCTGCCCTTTGGGGGAGAGGATCTGGAGCCTTTGCTCTCTTTGAGTCAGAGCCAGGAGACCACGGTTTCCTCATGCAGCGTCGCCAGAGACGGGGTCCCACAGATGTCAGCATCATGGAGCCGCAGGATTTACTTTTGGTACCTGTACCAGCTCTAGATTCCATGCCTACTTCACCTGCAGGGTCAGCCTGGGAGGTGATTTCCAGCATTACTCTATGGCGGATATGGTGTTCGCGACGTTCTTTTGTCCTTGGGGGCCATTTATGCATAGAGGCTGACACTCTCGCTTCCATTTGGGCGGAGATTATCTTCACTCTCAGGAGTCAATGGGAGCGGTGTACAAGCACCTCTTTGGCAGCTCGTGGGAGACTTTTATCCTTCATGAGGACATGTGACTGCTCATTATTTTTTCATTTGACCCCTTTTGGGATGTCGTGGCATTTTAGACCACCACCGTGGCTTTTTTGCCACATTGTTGAGGCTAGGGATAGAGTACTTTCTCTCCCACCTGTTGTATGATTCGTTTTGAATGGAATATATCAATTTTCTCTAAAAAAGTACAGACCACAAGAAGGAAGTGAATGTGGAGTTTGATGCAAAAGTTGATAAGGTTGACATTCAAGAAGAGATTAAAGTACATGCAGCTAGGCGTGATAATGCTTTGAAGATTAGAATAGGGGGACTCCCTGAAGGATGGTATGAAGAGGAGGACTCTTTCAGTGACACCTTAGCACATGTCAAAGCAGCCATGCCTACTTTGATAAGGATGATGCTCTTGATGATGACGTTTGTTGGAATATGGAAGCAAGAACTAGAAACTAGAAATGAAATAACAAGATTGAAAGACAAGAAATACCTTGAGAAGAGTGTAGACAAGACACAAGCTAGACAGACAGATTGCAATGATGTGACCCATGAATATATGGGCCAAAGTACAAGACATAAAGCAAGAGTGCTTATGGGATAATTGTAGAAGTGCCACATGGCACACACTCAAGACATAAGGACTAGACTAGACTTAGACAAATGTAGACTAGGAAATAGTACACTTAGTGTGCACTTATCTCCAACACCCTCCTTAAGTGGACACTAGGAGTAAGACAGAAAGACAAGACTAGAAGACAGACATAAAGACTGATAGACTGAGAGACAAGATAGAAGACATGACAGACAAAGATCCTGAGACACCCCTCCTCAAGTGATATCCTCATATGGGTCCACAAGGGTAGGGACAAGATGGATCTAAAACAAAACATAGTCAGATTAAAAGACAGATAGATTGATAAGACTAGATAGACAGAAGACTGACTCTAGTCAAACAGAGAGACCAAGACACTAGAACCCCTTGACCTACATCATCGGTGGTCAAGGTGGTAGACAAGACATAGAAGTAATCAAAAAGCCCACTTCTCATCATATGAGGAAGGAACAGCAGGATCTGTTGATCGAGATGCTGCAGCAACATGGGCTGAGGAGATGCAGGGGCTGATGTAGAGGGTTTGGAGTAGCAGTCCCTCTCCCGGTGATTATCACGGCCACAAATAGTGCATGGATGAGCCTTGAAACAGTCCTTCTCCATACGATTAGTTTTGCCACAATGGGTGCAAGGCTTTCTTACCTTAGAACTTCCTTTCTTTGCTGAAAATGCAGTGTCAGTTACCTTTCGTTGTTGAGTTCTTTCTTCCTCTTGGAGAGCATTGATGATACCCTCAAGAGAAGGATTATTATGATACTTGAAGGTAGTGACAAGAGTAGCATAGGTGTCAGGTAAGCTTTTGAGAAGCACAGCAATAGCAATATCTTCAGAGATGGGAGACTTGACTGATGCAAGCTGAACCATAAGACTGCCAAGATAATTGACATGAGAGGCTATAGTAGCTCCTTCCTGCATATGTAGATCAAAGAATGAGATCATAAGTGCAATCTTGAAGTTTTTAGATCAGGGTCCAAAAAGGGTATCCAAAGTGATCCATGCTTGAGGAGCAGACTGTATGTCGGAGATGTGATGAATGTAATCATCTCCAAGGCCGAGCAATATGGATAGCATAGGCTTTGTCGTTCTTGGCAGTGACAACTTGCTCAGTGTCGGGATCTTCGGGAGCAGCACGGTGAACAATGTCCCAAAGACCTTCTTTCATAAGATGGCACTTGATTTTGATTTGCCAAGTATGAAAGTTGGACCCAATGAATTTGTCGATAGATATGAGAGAATGAGAGGAAGATGCCATGTGGGAAGGTCTTACCTCTTGCTAGGATGCAAGGGCAGTGTCTATTCCCTTACAATATTGCAAAAATAAATGAAAGGAGAGATCCAAGAAGCCGGTTCTCTCACCACTTTGTCAAGGCCATAGCATATGACAGCCCATCGAAGCAAGAGGAACCAGCAAAAAAGAGAGACTGCTCAGCAAACTGAAAGAGGCAAAGCACAGTACCTTAATCCCAGGCAGAGGCAGAGGTGCAAAAAGGGGCGCAGTCCAGGAGGTCGAACAGATGGCACAGATCTCCGTGAAGATGGAGCACATCTCGAACAGCAGCTGGAGAAGTGCGGCATGTGCAGGTACGGATCCCGTACAGTCGTACGGACTGTACGGACAGCGGAGTACGGATGGCGTACGGACGATAAGGTATGGCAAGCGAATCTGCACGGCGCAGATCTGTACGGACAGCATGTACGGATTTCGTACAGTCGTACGGACTGTACGGACACTCTCGTACGTTGATGCAGGAGCGGGAGCTGATGGGCGCAAATCTGGCGCTCAGATCTGGCAGAAATGGTGCGCAGATCTGGAGCGGAGATCTGGCGCAGATCTGGCGCACAATGGCGGGGCAGAAAGAGGCGGGCAGATCTGCAGCGGGGGAGAAATCTCAGAAGAGGGGCAGATCTGCAGCGGGGGGGAGATCTGAGAAGAGGCAAACTGAGGGGAGAGAAGAGGGATCAACCTAGCTCTGATACCATGTTGGAATATGGAAGCAAGAACTAGAAATTAGAAATGAAATAACAAGATTGAAAGACAAGAAATACCTTGAGAAGAGTGTAGACAAGACACAAGCTAGACAGATAGATTGCAATGATGTGACCCATGAATATATGGGCCAAAGTACAAGACATAAAGCAAGAGTGCTTATGGGATAATTGTAGAAGTGCCACATGGTACACACTCAAGACATAAGGACTAGACTAGACTTAGACAAATGTAGACTAGGAAATAGTACACTTAGTGTGCACTTATCTCCAACAACGTTGAACCCAGAGCAACTCGCATCTTCAAGTCTAAAGGTCATGCTATCATTACGCTTAACCCACGAGATTTACGAGTCAAGCTTCTCCGACAATCCTACAAGCTGAAAGGAACTAAGATATGGATAGCTGAAGAACTTACACGAGCTCAATTGAAAAATAAGGCAACGGAATGCTGCAAGGGATGATGGAAATTGGGCAGTGTACCGTGAAGGCGTAGCACTCATTAGAGAGTTTAAATCCAAGCCAAAAGACTCTCAGTCTTAAACTGATGTATGGCCGATTATGTTTCTTTCCAAGTCATACTGTAGGTACTCTAAATAATTGGAGCTGCTTTATGCACTCCCTACGAGCTACCCTCCCTAAGCTGATGTACTAGTTGGTTTTCATGTTGTCCCATAGACTTCTGGGTCTCCCGTGGACATTAATAGACTTTCTTTCTCCCTTCCCCCTCCCCCAGATTTCTTTCTTTCACCATCCCTAACTTTGGAGAGTCTAGGAAACTGGATGGGACAAAACCGATATGGAAGGTGAAGAGTCATTTAGTCGCTCAGAAGCTGTGAAATTGACAACGGGAGTGGAGGCGAAGCCGGAGGATATGGTGGAGAACAAGGGGAAGATACTCGTACTAGTATATGGAGAGGAGCTCGAAGGTTGGGAAGATAGAGATGCCCGCGCCCTGGCATTGATCATAGGGTCTACGGCGGACTCTATGTTTCCTTGCATCTAGATGGCCGAGACGTCAGTACATGTGGGGGCCATTCTGAAGGATCTGTTCGAGACAAATAACACATCCCGGAACCTGCTCTTCTTCAGCATCAGCTCTACAACCTGGATATGGATGAAGGAGATTCGGTACATGACCACTTGACGAAGGTGAAGGTGGTGAGGGATCAACTAGCATCGGTTGGTCAGGAGGTGGACTCGTGCCAGTTGGACTTGATGGTATTGAGGAGGCTACCACGGAGTTTCAAAAGCTCCGTTACGACTGTGACAGCAGGACAGAGGACCAAACCTCTGACTTTTGAGGAGTTGGGACCATTATTGCTACAGGAAGAAGCTAGGGAGAAGCTCTACAACAACCACAAAGATGACAAGGCATCGTTGGCAAAGGATTACGCTAGTAAAGGAAAGGGCAAGCCTATCAGTGGCAAGTCCAAGAAGGATGACTCTGATGACGAGGACACTTCCAAGAGGAAGCACAAGAAGAAGTGCTTCTATTGTGACACACTAGGTCATTTTGCGAAGGATACAGTAAATCTGTACTGAATCTGCTTCAGTACAGCAGCAGGTACCTCCTTGGTTTTGTACAAGAGAACTAGCAGGTGATCTTTGGCAGGCTAATTTTGCAGACAGCCATTGTTTGGCTAAGTATCCTGCGAGTATATTTGGGGCATTTTGCATATTGCAGACATTGCAATCATTGTGCAATTTTGGAGCTACTTCTGGAGAAAAATTGGAGATATAGTCTGAAATTTGGGGCTTTTGTATTAAAATTGCAGATTTGGGGCTTTTAGCATTTTTACCCCTTTTCTGGCTGCAATCTCTAGCCACAAATTGGGGCTTTTGTGTTTGGAGAGCATTTTTTGGAGTATTCAGTACATACTGCCTTTCTTGGACTGTTTGGAACACTTTTGGCAGATTTTGGAGAGTGTTTTATGCTTGGACAGATTTCTGACAGCTCAACTGCAGAAATCTAAGTTGCATATACAGCCCGTGCTTGGCTGTGTTTTTGGGAGTTGTGCATTTTATTCCCAGTAAGGGAATTCAGCTTTGTATCTGCTTCAATCTCTTTTTCAGATATGGCCCATCAAAATCAGAATGAGTTCCAGTTCGGTGGTCTTTCACAGGAAGACAAATTGGATGGTACCAACTACTCCCTCTGGAGTTTCATGGTACGTAATATTCTGATTTCTCGCAATTTATGGGATTATGTCAATGGGGATGAAATCCGACCAGCAGATATTGCACCTGCTACCCCTCCTCAGCAAGGAGGTGGAAGAGGTCGTGCACATGGTGCAGCTGCAGGACAAGTTGTTGGTGCAGCTACAGTCAATACTCCTGAGCAAAAGAGATGGGATTCACGGGATGCCTTAGCCTTGTCATGCATCTCTGTTTCAGTGTGCAGCACGGAATGATGCCAGGGTATCTTTTTTAAAAAGAGAGTTGAGCAATACACATATGGAGGAGGGTGACTCCATGTCAGCCCACCTCACTAAGCTACAGGATCTCAGAGAGCAGTTGTTAAATATAGATGAAATTATTCCTGATTCAGAGATGATTACAACCACTCTGAACTCTCTTCCTGAGTCTTATCTCAGCTTTCACACTTCGCTGAATTTATCATTGAGGGGGGGTGCAAATCCTCTTTCTTTTCATGAGCTGATAGGACTTCTGCTTAAGGAAGAGCAGACCAGGAAAAATTTGGCTTCACGTGCAGGTGAACAAGCCATGCTCTCAAAATTCAAATCAAAAACAAAGGGACAGGCAAAAACAGCAGCAAATCAGCCTTCCAGTGGGTCAGGACAGCCTTCACAAAAGGCTAAAAGTGATGCAAGCAAGCCCAAAAAGAAGGGTTTTTGTCACTACTGCAAAAAGCCAGGTCATCACATAGCAGAATGCAGGAAAAGGATTGCAAAGGAAAAGAAAAACAGCTCAGGAATGGCTGTTTCAGATTCAGCCCCTTGTGCATCTGACAGCGGGGATGCTGCAGCCAACTTTGTTGGTCAAGATTATGCCTTTTTATCTTGCATTTCTGATTCTAGGTTGGCTGTTCCAGATGCTCGGGATAGTACAGCTTCTTGCAGTGATGATACATATGCATTTTTGACTTGCAGTTTTGACTCTCCTTCAGATGCATCTGCTTTCAGTGTTGATGAAACACTGAACACATGGTATTTTGACAGCGGTGCATCCAAGCACATCACTTCGAGGAAGTGTCTCTTTACTTCCTTGCATCCACCTCCTGTTGGTAAGAAAGTCACTTGTGCCAACAACTCCTCATATTCAGTACGTGGCACAGGAGAAGTTGAGCTCACTGCAATTGATGGCTCAATTTTCAGACTTTCTGATGTCTTATATGTGCCTGGCATAACCAAAAATCTCCTTTCAGTGTCCACTCTTAACAGAGGGGGATTTCAGGTCATCTTTGAGGATGACAAATGTGCTGTCCGGGACAGGGAAGCTAACTATGCCTTAATGTTATCTGGTACTCTGCTGCGTGGGCTTTTTCAGCTTGATATTTTTCAGAAAAGAGCAGCTCATGCTTTGGCAATTTCTACCCCTACAGTTGCCATGCAAAATGCAGAATTATGGCATGCCAGATATGGCCACATGCATTACAACAGCTTAATGACACTTCAGAAATTTTCAATGGTTGATGCATTGCCACCTCTTGAGATACCTCCTCCACATGCCTGTGAAGGGTGCATTTTAGGTAAAATGCATAGATTTCCCTTCAAGAAGGATGGTTCAGTTAAAGCTGTTCGCAAATTACAGCTTATACACAGTGATGTCTGTGGTCCCATGAGGACTCCGTCATTGGGTGGTTATCTCTACTTTGTCACATTTATTGATGACTACTCCAATTTTACTTGGGTTTATGGGCTGAAAAAGAAATCTGAAGTGTTCACAGTGTTTAAACATTTTTCAGCCATGGTTGAAAATGAAACCGGGCTCAAGATACAGACATTACGCACGGATAGAGGTGGGGAATACCTATCTGCAGAATTTGATGCTTTCCTCAAACAAAAGGGTATTGTGCATCAGCTCACAGTCAGGCTGACCCCTCAGCAAAATGGCAAAGCTGAGAGGAAAAATAGAACCCTCATGGAGATGGACAGATGTATGCTGAAAAGCAAACACATGCCTCATAAATTCTGGTTAGAGGGTTTGATGTGTGCCAATTACATTTTGAACAGGGCTCCCACTAAGGCTTTAAAAACAAAAACTCCTTTTGAGGTCTGGAATGACAGGAAGCCTTCAGTGGATCACTTCCGAGTCTTTGGATGCCTTGCCTATGCACGTGTGCCAGTTGAATTTAGGCACAAATTGTCAGATAAAGCCATCAAATGCATATTTGTTGGATACAGTGCAGAAAGCAAGGGGTATCGTCTCTACAATCCTGCTACACGCAAAATCATTGTAAGTAGAGATGTGATATTTTCTGAAAATTCAGCTCACACTCAGGCTGATTTTCAAATGCCTTCACCTTCAGAAGATGTCTTTCAAGGGTTGCTACCCATTGCTTTGGGTTCCCCTGCTGATTTTTCTGATCCAAATCAGAATTTACAGCAACCTTCAAATGCTTCAGTTCCGCCACGGGATGTCATGCCTCCTCCACAGGAAGTGGAACAAGTGGTCCAGCAAGAAATTACAGACATACATGCAGCAAAAACAGTCCCAAACTGGCTGTTACAGACTCTCCGGGAGAGTAAACTTGATGCTCCGTTACCTGGCAGGACTCGCAGTGCAGCAAGGCACATGGAAGGTGCTAATTCAGTGGAATCAGCATATGCAGGTACTCTCCTTGATGAAGAGGAGCCTGCCACATTTGAAGAGGCACAAGGTAATGTGCATTGGATGAATGCCATGCACGATGAGTTGCAGTCCATTGCAAAAAATCAGACTTGGGATGTTGTGGACTTGCCACAGGGTAAACATGCTATTGGCACACGATGGGTATTTAAAGTCAAACGGAAGCCAGATGGCTCCATTGACAGATATAAAGCCACGCTGGTTGCTAAAGGCTATGCTCAGAAAAAGGGCATAGATTATGAGGAGACTTTTGCTCCTACATCCCGGATGACTACCATCCGATCAGTAATTGCAATGGCTGCACATTTTGAGTGGAATGTTCATCAGTTGGACATCAAAACAGCCTTCTTAAATGGGGACTTGCTGGAAGAGGTGTATGTCAAACCACCTCCGGGTTTTGGAATTACAGCAAATGCACTTCAAGTCTGCAAGCTTAATAAAGCTTTATATGGGCTGAAACAGGCCCCTCGTGCATGGTATGCCAAGATACATGCCTTTTTGACCAGCAAGGGGCTGCACAATAGTCCTACTGAGAGCACCCTCTACATCAAGATGGATGGGGGGGAAATATTAGTCATCCTTCTTTATGTTGATGACTTACTGCTCACAGGGTCCAATGACGACAAAATTGCAGATTTCAAAACTGATTTGCAGACCCACTTTGATATGTCAGATTTGGGGCTGCTTCACTTTTATTTGGGGATCCAGTTCTCTCATGAGAGACGTGGCACTGTTATGTCTCAGTCCAAGTATGTTCAGAAACTTTTGGACAGATTTAACATGCAAGAGTGTAAGCCCATATCTACTCCTATGGAACCGGGGCTGAAACTCACAATGCATGATGCAGGAGAATCAGTTGATGCCACACTTTACAGTCAAGCTGTTGGATGCCTCATATATCTCTGCAATACTAGGCCTGATATTCAGTTTGCAGTATCTCAGGTGAGCAAGTACATGCACAGCCCCAAAACTATGCATTGGCAGGCAGTTAAGCGCATCTTCCGTTATTTGCAAGGCACCAAGTCTTTTGGCTTACTATTTCCCAGGGGGGGTGACTTGCAGATGCATGCCTACAGTGATTCAGATTGGGCTGGTGATTATGACACTAGGCAGTCCACTAGTGGCAATTGTTTCTTTTTGGGAAAATCTTGCATTTCATGGCTGAGCAAGAAACAATCTACAGTGGCTACCTCATCATGTGAAGCTGAGTACAGGGCAGCTTTCACAGCAACAGCTGAATGTGTCTGGCTGAGACGTTTATTTGCTGATCTTCATCTGTCTTTGGAGGGTCCTTCTCCAATTCTCACTGATAGTCAGAGTGCCATTGCAGTGGCAAAGAATCCAGTGTTTCATGCTCGCACGAAGCACATTGAGGTTCACTATCACTACGTCAGAGAGAAGTTGCATGCAGGAGAGATCAGTATGATCTTTGTGTCCACACATGACAACGTTGCAGATATTTTCACCAAAGCACTACCACGTGAGAAGTTCGAGGCATTTCGCAGTGCCCTGAACTTATATCCGTTTGGTGATTGATCAGCCTTGTACATGACATTGGCACTGCAGGGGGGTGTTGGAATTATAGATATAATTCAGCAGTGACCAATGTAATATAATAAGTTAGTTAGGGGCACTTTTCCCTCATTTAGAGGTTTTTCCTCCTAACTGCAGTTAGTTCACTAACTATGGTTAGTGACTACTAAGTTTTTGTCACTATGACAAAACCTTATCAACTCTACTTTGTGTTGTACTCTTTTACACTCTATTTTGCAACTACAGCTTCTAAGCTTTCGACTCTCTCACTCTCTCTAGCTCTCACTCTCTCCATTTCCTTCAGTGTGTACTTCATCAACACAAGGCTCTCAGGCTTCTTTCTATGGAGCATTTATGCCCTCCAAAACTGCAAGGGGGCCTGAATATCTTGCATATCTTGGCCCACAAGAGAAAAATGATGTTCCAATTCATGCAATTTGCTATTGAATATTAATACTGCAGTATATGGCTTCCCTTTTTTTTTTTTTGGCAAAAAGAAACTTCTATTAAGTATTAAAGAAAAACCGTTAGAGCAACCTCCATACGGGATACATCATGCAATGCACGAAAAGCTCAAGAGCCAAAAAGAAAGGATTGAGGCTGATAGTGCCATCTCAATCCGGTAGAAACCTCCGAGAAAAACGGAGAACCCCTCCAAACTCGAAGAAATATAGTCCTTCTAGAAGAGGCTGCCCGTGAAGGGCCCTGCATGCTAGCCCATATGGCTATCAAAGTGTGAACCGTGTCAATCCAAATACCTGTGAACACCTGTGATGGGTGTATCTGGGTGCCATCCAAGGCCTCAGTACATCTGCCTCTCCAAATGTGCCAAGAGGAAATGCTAGCCAAAATCTCCCAAGAGGTGTCCACTGAAGCATGAGAAGCTCTGAAGGGAGTAAGTGGTGCATCTTGAAGAGAGCAGGGCTCTATCACCTGCCGGCGGACCGAGAGTGCCCAAGAAGAAGGCTCACCCTCATAAAACACTTGGGGCCCGATAAGGGATAACCATGCGACCGAGCCCCAAGTCATGAAGAAAGGGGAAGTATGAAAGATGCTGAGTATTTGAGCAACCCCTTTCCAAACAGTCCTTGCCTGACTGCAGTCCCAAAGGCAATGTCGCACTGACTCCTCTGCAGAATGACATCGAGGACAAGTGGGATCAGCCCCAAATCGTGATCTCCACAGGTTCACTGCAATCCTTCCATGAATAGAAAGCCAAAAGAAAAGAGTGATCTTTCTATTTCTGAGGGATTTCCAAAGCCTCCTCCAGAAATTTCTACGCAAATCTGCGGTGATGAAGAAGCTTTCCCAATGGGGGGCTCTGGAGGGAATCCAACCCCTACTGTTCAGCTGAAATCTCCTGGCATTACCAACCGTGAAACAAAAGAAGGGAATCCCCCTCTCTCGGTGCCCATGACCTATCCACTCCCACTCTCCTGGGTCCCACTGTAAGCACCTGATAGGTGCACTGTATACGGCTTCTAGGAGCCAACATAATGGGATTTTCTCCTAGGGCACATTGAGGGCAACATTCAGAACTGTCCCTGTGTCACTTGGATGCTTTTTGACTAGAAAAGCATACTCTCCCATCTAATTGGTCAGGTTTCTCCAAATGGTAACTCTTTGCACGCTGAAAGTATTCACTGGTCAAAGGCTTTTGCTACTCCTCTGGCTTTGCAAGAACCCGGATACTCTTAATTTATATGGTCCAGGGGTATTCATATTGTGGCAATGTATTGGATGACACAAGTTCAGTGATTCCCTTTCTTATGGCGGCTCGCCGTTTTGGTTTGAGTATGCATTATCTCCCCTATTGGCGTTTGCTTGCTCAAATGCTTCAAGATTTTCAGCCAGTACCTCCCCTTAAGCTCCACGATCACCTACCCGACTGGGTGCTTGTTTCAGATCTATCTACTTGGCGTCCTCTTCTTTTGACTTCTCTTGCAAGGTGGTGGAGGGGTAGACTGCGGCAACTCTAGAATTGCAAACTCCCTCTTCGCCAACAGGTTTTTCTTTGGAGGATAGTTGCGGGTGTTTCCCTTCTAGCATGCTTCTAGCTCGAAGGCGTATTGGGCCAGCCATGCGTCATCGATGCCTAGCTACTTGGGAATTAGTGGCGCATATATTTTGGCATTGCCAGGATTCGCGAGATTTTCTTATTCTTCTCTGGAAAGGATTTTGCAAAGACGCTTTTCAGTGGTTGTCTTTGGCAGGCTCTTTTGGCTATTTGGATTGCACCCTGACCGGAAGGGATATGATATTTTCTTTGCCTGGGCTCGCTAATGGGCACCATGGACTATTTGGAAGGACGGAAACCATCAGGTTTTTGGTGATCCTTCTCTGAACAAGTTCTCTTTTTCCCAAGCGTCCCTCAAGCAGTCCTTTTATGACTATCTGCATACGGGCCAGTTAGAATACTCTCAGTACCTGGCTTATATTCAAATTTTCTGAAGATGTAATTGCTTTCCTTCCTAGAGACAACTTTTGTTAATATGAAATCACAAGGTCCTAGATTCAGGCATATACCTAGATGAATCCAGGAACATTCCCAAACTCATCCTCTAAAAACACAACATAGTGCAGTTTCAATCTCACGAGAGTCACTCATAAGATTAAAAACCATAAACTCCATCACGCATAGCAGGGTCCTAGATTCAGGCATATATGTATATATGTATTACTATGCATGTGCACACATCGCGCACGCGCGCACACACACACACACACACATATATATAGGGGTGACTGCTCATTTGGTGTTAATCAAAAGGCTTCTTTAAGGTTGTATTGCCCAAAGTTATAAGCCCGACATTCTACTACTTACTATAGTATTCCATGAATCAAAAATGAAAGGGTTTTGGATGAATAATAGAAGTGAGAAAATTTAAGAAAGTTAGTCCAGCTGTCTGATGCAATTGATGCAATGGTAATGATGACAATTATTCCGAAACTAAAAAATGTGTTCACGCATATTGCAGAGTGAGAAAAATAGAACAAGGATACAGCTTTGCTCAAGAAAGGTCGAGTGAGAGTTCTCAAATTTTAAAATGTTGTTATATTGTCACATGAAACATTTTTTATAAAAACAACTGATAATCATGTTCTGGAAGGGACTTCTTGTACTAAGAATCCTTTCAAAGCAGCCACTATGTAGAACAAGCATCCTTGATATTAAACAACATACCTCATCTCCATGTCTCCTATGTGCAGATAATTCTGTTTGTTTACTTGCCCAAAGAACCTGCATCATCTTTTGCCGAGCTTCTGTGTTGCTAGCCAGCAAGTCCCAACCCATAACAGCTGCTAAAGGTTGGAGACGTGGGAAAAGGGCAAGGACCTGCGTGAAAGAGAAGGTACCCATTAATATTATTTGAGACCATGGTCGATGACCTTCAGCCCACAACATGCATCAGTACAAATGAAGGTCATCATATAAATCAAAAAAAGATTACAGTACTGATCAAAGCTGAAAGACTGTCATTTCAACTACGGAAAACTTCAGAAGGTATCCTTGGCTTGTAGCTTTCTTACATCGACTGCTGTGCGGAATTCACATGACTTGATAGCAGAAAGAGCTGCATCCATAACACACTCAAGCATGTGTGCTCCAGTTGCTCGTGAGTAATGGCACAGCTGTCTCACAGAAAAATTTAGTGCTACACCTTCACTTAGGCTGGCATCTTGTGAAAGTGTGGTGTCTTCTCCTCGTAGACGTTCAAGGCATTGATGAAGATAGTATAGAGGTGGGGGCAAACTTAACTCACCAGACGCCTTATACGATTCAGCTGCTTCTTGTAGAGCAGAATCCTGTGAAGACTGATGGGCAAAAGAAAGAAAGGACACCTTAAAGGAAGTAAGAAATATGAGATTAACAACAACAGGTTCTTGCTCGATCTTTCTTTTCTTTAATTTGGAAGAAGGGATCTGCAGGAAAGAAAATTTTACCTCAACCACCACCAGTAGGTAGGCACTTCCAGAAGACAAAAGTTCCTCATACATTTTCAGCATTGCAGTCGCAATCTTGCCTTGACTCAAAGCACCATACTCTTGAAGCATAGTTTTCCTCACAATTGTGTGAATCAAATCTCTGGCCCATCCAACAATAGTTGACTGGTTAGAAACTACACACCACAGAAACTTCTAGCTCACTTTTTGCTCCACAAAATCAACCTACTAGTCATTTTTCAATATGCACTTCTAGACTGTCCCCTTTGCAACATATTATATACCTTAAAATCCATTTTAGCCTAAATCAGCCAAGCAGCAGATCTTTGCAGCCAGAAGGACGAGGATCAACGAATCCTGCTCTTCCATCAGTCAGGTCTGATCATGGCAATGATTATCAACAAACAGAAGTAGCACAGTGGGCCTCATCACTAAGACTGTTGGATTCACAAGTACAGGCTTTTCAGGGTTGCACCTCACCCTTAAGAAGCACTTGACAGCAGGCAGCATACATCAGAGAATGACCAGCAATCCTAATGCTAGACTTCAGCAGAATATGGAGAGCAAAGGACATGTAATAATATGATAAGTTGCTCTGAACTTTGCCATGAGATAGCTCCTGAAGCAAGACTGAACACATAACCACTCATTAAACATGTCTCGTCAACTATATAAAACTGCTGATACTATAGCCCCTATGATTTGAATTCACCATACTCCGTAAGTTTCAAATGACTTCTGTTGTTGAAGCAAATGGCTTCCATTTGAATTCACCATACTGTGTACGATTGAATTGGCTTCCAGTGTTGAAGCAAATGGCTTTGCATGCTCCACTTTGAACAAAAGGGAATGTCACATGCATCCATCCTCCCATGAATGCAGCGGACATGGTAATGCCTATTAAGCTCTATTTGGACTTCATTGGTATCGTACTTAGAGCCATAAAGTGAGCCATAATATAAACAAAAAAAGAGACAGATAGATAAGGTAGTATGCATTCACCAGAGTCAATTCACAAAAAAATCAAGTCGGCACTCCAAATGGACATTGGAGTCATAAGAATCTCAAGTGCCCCCACATGAGCCATGCTTTTGGTTGCCACCGAGGAGCCCCAAATCAAGTCAGGCCAGGGCAGCAACCTCGCAGCTCTTAGTCAGCCATTTTTCAAGGGCAGCATGGGCGCTCACCCCCGTTCTAGCAGGGGCGACGTCACGATGACAAGAAGACATCTATCAATGTGGGCAGTATATGAGAAGAAAGAAGCTGTCTCTGACTATAAGGCATGGTGCAAGAAAAGGGATCTTTCTCAACAGCATCCCTTTCCATTGTTTTCTGTTCACAGACAATATATGATTCATGACAGAAATCTCATGGGCCTCACAACACTGGGTTTTAAATCTTGTTTGGAAACACTCTTCTTGTAAAGCTAGAATGCATTCACATTGGTTGACAATTCTATGAAATTCTATCTAGTTGCTGTCACACAAAGGGAAATGACTTCTATCTTTCTTTCTTTGGATCCGGATCCAACACATGGACAGCCGGGATCTGTTTGTTGCAATATGCTACTTCCCTCCTGAGATCTCCCACTTTGCTAGAGATATTCGAGACGAGGCCGAGGCATCTCCATTTGCAGCTCTTCATCAGTCCATTGTTGACTTCTCAAGCCGCGGAGAAGTCCTCCTAGTTAAGGACTTCAACGCAAGGATAGGCGCCCGTCAGGTACCACTTCTCGACTTCAGGGATGATTCCATTATGCTGCCAGACATCGACCTTGAGGGAGCAGGTATGCTATGGGTTTCCGCTGACAGGCGAGGCTGTTGAGATATCGAGCTCCACTCGCGATATGCCACGGTGACTGTTGTGCATTTATGTCACCGACTTGTTAGCTGGAGATGCGGTTGGTACACCGCCCACGAATAATAGCTGGATGACAGCTATCCTTATCTACTCTAGTTTGTGGCTCAGTTAGTATGCCACCTTAGTTAGTTGAGTTTGGTTTGAGACCCACATATAGGGTTCTTCTATTTCTTTGTACATGAGTTCTTTTGGCTTTCACAACTAAGAAGAGGAAAATTGTTTTCAGCCTCCACCTTTGTGTGTATTCCCCCATTGTGTATGTGAGAAAGCTGCAAGTGAGACTCCTTCCCTCTCTCCTACTATCTTCACATGGTATCAGAGCCTTGTTCATGGTAAGGAGCTCAAGAAAGCAAACCAAGTTCGCAGTGTCCTGGTAAGAGGACAAGTGTTGCTTTCCTTTTTCGAGTTTGGGAGCAAATCTCTGTAGGTAGCACAGCCGGAAGTGCAAGAGTGCACTGTCTCAGATTGAGACGCCCTTCGCGGTGTGGCGAGAGGGCATTATATGCTGCGGGAATTGTCATCCTGCTTCAACATGTATCCACTTGCTTGGTACTATTTCTTTTTGTTTTTCAATAGTATGCTTATTAAGAAATGAAATGTTTTCCTTCTGTTCAGTTACGGACAATGGGGACTAGGTCTAGCATTTGAGGGTGGACCCCCTTGCTTGGGGTTATGGGCATTAGTGACCCACAAGAGTGATGGCCTCTCTTTGAGAGGGACATCTAGAAACCACACCCCACCTGAGTACCCAAACATGGGACCAATCAAATGCACAGATTGCATACCGACCTAGGAACCATTCAAGAGAATGTTCCCTGAGCTTTGGGTGTGGGCCTGGCAGCATGCCAAGAGTAATGGAGATACAAGATAAGACGACAAACAAATGAGCTCAGTATGGCTCAATTATGACCTTAGAGTACGTCAATAGATAGTCTAAGCTGTTAGGAACCCGTGTGTGCGATCAGAATTAAATTCTGACAACTTTGAAATTTAAGGGTTTTTGGGAGTGACGTGGCAGCTGACACGTGGCAGACTGCCACTTGGAATCTGAGCTGGCAGGACAGTCCACCTGTCCCACACATGTGGCAGCATGCATGGCAAGTGGCAGGGCATGCAGGCCAAGTGTTTGGCCCCAAATCTGGTAGATTTAGGGCAAGTGGTGGGCTGTCCTCTTTGGGACTGCAGCCCACCAAAAATCTGGGACAAGTGTCCACCTTCCACTCTAGGCCTAGGAGGGGGGCTGAGCCTATAAAAGAAGGCCTCTCCCCTTCATTCCACACATGAAAATTTCGTCACTTTTCTTCTCCCCCCTTTTAGATGATGCAGCAGAACCTCTCCAGCTCCTTGGGTGCAGCCAGCTTCTCCCCAGGCCATTCTCTCACCTCAGCAGCACTTTCTCTCTCTACAACAGCACATTCTCTCTCTACAGTTCCAGCCCCTCCTCTTCAGAAATCTGCCCCCTCTCAGCTCTTCTGGAACAGCAGCAGCATCCTCTCTCCTTCACCTAGCCTGGAGCAGCCACAGCCCCTTTCTCTCTCCTGCTGCAGTCTTTCTCTCTCTACTGCAGAATTTCTCTCTCTACTGTTCCAGCCCATTTCCCTTGCAGAAATCTGCCTTTCTGTGCACCTCTGGAACAGCAGCAGCTCCTCTCTTACATCTCCTCCCTTGGGATCAGCATAGGCACTCTCTCTCTACAGCTATCACTCCATAAAAGCTTTCTCTCTCTAGCCTACAGGCTGTTTTTCTAAGCTGTTCTCATTCCAGCCCCATTTTCCACACTCTCCTCACCCAAGGTAGCTTCAGAGGCATCAAGGACTTCATCTACAAAAGGGCCAAGTCACGAAGGGAGCCTCTACTGTCAAGTTTATCTCATTTACAGCACTATTTCATGTTGTTTCTACTATCTTTCTAGAAACTAGTGTTTGTCTCTAATGTTGGATGTAAGTGGTGATTGTTGCAGGCTTCTTCCTTGTGGATTGGGCAAGCCAAGAGCTGAAACCTGAGCTTGGAGTCCTCCTTTTTGTTGTCTACCTTGTACATATGCTCTTTAGTCTTGTATCTAGGTCCTAGGTTTTCACTGAGTTCATCAGTTTGGAAGGTGCATTGCACCTTGGTCTTGTATCTCCATTTTCAAGAATAAAGTGAGCCTGGATAAGGGGGGGGCCCCGTCTTGGCCCCTCAATCATATTGCATTCTCCAATGATGTCACTTTGTGTTTAAGCTGTATAAGTCTTAATTCCAGCTTAATTGCAAACTCTTAAGTTCAAGTATATGTGTTTGGCAACTCGCAATCAACTCATTCAAATGCCTCTGCAAAATCCGTTGTTTGAATTGATAGAAAGCACCGAGTAGTTTACATTGGTATCAGAGCTTAGGCAGTGGTCCTGTACTCTGTGCTTTCTCTTGTTGAGTCTCTCCTTCATTGAGTTATCTTGTCATCATGGCAGCCAATGGACCTGACCCTCCTAACCTGCATGAGTTGAGTGCTCTCTTGGCAAACATTGCTCAACAGGTTCAAGTGCTGGAAAGCAGCCAAGCAAGAACTCATGACATAGAGCCCCAATCCCAAGGAAGAGGCCGTGCGGACAACACCAACTCCAACAAGGAGGGAAGATCATCCTCTTCTTCCCCTCCTCGAGGTAGACGGCGTCATCGGAGTCCATCTCCTTCGAGACGTCCACGGAGACGAAGGTATGCAAAGCATAAGGTACCTCTTGGAGATAAGCTCTTCAAGTTTACCAAGTACAAGGGAGAGGACAAGCCCGAGGTCTTGCTGGCCTGGATCCGAGACCTCGAGTATTTCTTTGAGGGGGACGAGTACGAAGACAAGGCGAAGATCCGGTTTGCCGTCTTGCACATGCAAGACCGTGCTTCACTCTGGTGGGCAGCTATGGTCAACACTGGACAGCAAGCCCACACCTGGAAGCACTTCAAGAAGAACTTGATGAGGCACTTCCTGCCTAAGGAGTTTAAGAGAGATACAATGGTGCAGTGGGACATCCTCCGCCAACGCCAAGAAGAGAAAGTCAGTGAGTATGTTGATCGTTTTTGGGATACTTTGTTAAAAGTTCAAGCATTCAGTAGGAAGGATAAAAAAGAGCAGCAAAGGAAGTTCTTTGCTGGCCTACGGTATATCGTTCAGCATGAGGTGGACATTGCCACTCCTACTTCTCTCGAAGACACCATCAACATCGCCTTGAAGGTGGAGAAGAAACAATCTTTCTCCAACAAGCGGAATGGCAGCAACAACAAGCGGAAGTCCCAGGGAACCTCTTCCAAGGAACAAAAGGGTAAGGAGACAGCAAAGGACGCACCAAAAGAGCAAAAGTCAGCCAGCCAGCCTCCTTCGAAGAAAACAGCCCGCACTTTCAGCTCATTGTCTCCACAACAGAAGCAAAAGTATTACTCCGAAGGGCGGTGTTTCAAGTGTGGCGATCGAGGCCACAACTTCTACGAATGCCCTCAAGCTGCCAAAAACAACAGCAACAAAGAAGCAGCCCTCAAAAAGCCAGTTTTGGTAGTCAACAAGGTGGAAGCACCTCCAGAAAAGGGAGCTGTAAACGACACCCATAGTTTGTTGAAAACATGGGGTCAGGTAAAGGATCAATCCGCTTTGTTTTTGTTCGATAGTGGAGCTACTCACAACTTTATTTCTCATGAGATGGCACAGAACTTGGGGATAGCCCCAGAGGATAAAGGAGAAGCCTTGGAGGCAACTGCAGCCTTCAAGAACCAAGAAGAGAAGGTGTACCCCATCATCGGCAAGCTTCGGGTACACATCCAGGGGTACTTGGATCATCTACCCTTCATGGTGGCACCACTTCAAGGATCAGATGTAATTCTCGGCATGCCCTGGCATAAGCAAGTCAACCCCCGAATCAATTATGTGAAGAATATTCTAACCCTCCAACATAAGGGTAGAGATGTGAGCATTACAGCGGGAGTTTCAGGAAACACCATTCCTATGGTAAGTCATGCACGATCTCCCAATTTGCTTAAGAAAGGAGTATGTTCTTTTCTAGTGTTTGTACGCGATAAGCAACCAAGTGAAGAAAAGTCAGATCCTCTCACAAAAGAAAGATTAGATTTCCTTCAGAAATTCTCGAGTTGCTTTTCTCAGGAACTTCCTAGTCACCTCCCTCCTGAGAGACCAGAGGATCACAAAATTGACATAGTTCCAGGGTCTTCACCTCCAAATAGACCCCCATATAGAGTTAGTCAATCTCAACAAGATGAAATCTTCAAGCAAGTCCAAGAACTCTTGGACAAGGGATTGATCCAACCCAGTAGTTCTTCTTTTTGCTCTCCTGTCTTACTAGCCCAAAAGAAGGATAAAACCTTCAGGATGTGCATAGACTATAGAGCCTTAAACAAGCAGACGGTTAAGAATCGTTTCCCAATTCCTCGTATAGACGATATCTTTGATCGTTTAGGAGGATTTGAAATTTTCAGCCGCATAGATCTTAAGAGTGGCTACCATCAGGTACGAGTTGTACCTGAGGACATTCATAAAACAGCCTTCCGAACCACATTTGGGCTGTATGAATATATGGTAATGCCATTTGGCCTTACTAATGCCCCAGCCACGTTCAATCGACTGATGGAACGGTTGTTCAGGAACTATAGACAGTTCACTGCCGTCTTCTTTGATGACATCCTCATTTTCAGCAAGAATGAGGAAGAGCATACGGAACATCTAAAGATTGTATTTCAAATCTTAGCTGAAAATGCTCTTTACATCAATGAGAAGAAAAGTGAGTTCTTTCTTCCCGAGATTCACTATCTTGGTCACATTATCTCACGAGAAGGTGTCCGTATGGACCCAGCCAAGATACAGACAATTGTAGAGTGGCCTGACTTGAAGAATGCCCATGAGGTAAGGTCTTTTCTAGGCCTATGCTCATATTACCGAAGGTTTATTTGGCATTTTGCTGAACTTGCAGCCCCTCTACATGATCTCACTAAGAAAAATCTAAAGTTCAGATGGACCCAAAAAGAAAAGGACTCTTTTAATGCTCTAAAGCATGCCCTGACTACAGCTCCTGTACTTATCATTCCTGACTTAAGGAAACCATTCCTAGTAGCAGCTGATGCCAGTGGCGATTGCCTTGGGGCTTCTCTTACCCAGGATGGTCATGTTGTGGCCTTTGAAAGCCGACAACTAAGAGATGCTGAACTTCATTATGATATCTATGAAAAAGAACTCTTAGCTGTAATTCATGCTCTCAAACTTTGGAAACATTATCTTTTAGGGATAGATTTTCTTGTAAAAACTGATCATGAAAGTCTTAAATATTTTCTAACTCAACCTCTGATCAGAGAGAGACATATGAAATGGTCTACCTTTCTGCAATCATTTCATTTTCAGATACAATATACTCCTGGAAAAGAGAATGTAGTGGCTGATGCCCTTTCTCGTAGACCACGGCTTCACCATATTTCAGTTCCCTATCATGATGAGCTAACAGCCCTCAAAGAATTCTATGAGGGAGATGCTGATTTTGCTCAGCCATGGGCACATTTGAAAGATGGAGGCACCCATCATGCCTACCACATCAGGGATGGCTATTTATTCATGGAGAACAAACTATGTATCACAAAGCAGCTTAGATCTAAAGTGATGGAGGAAAGCCATAACCCACCCTATGCTGGTCATAGGGGTATTGTGGCCACCTTTTCAGCCATGGATAAATTTTTCTACTGGCCTAACATGAAAAAGGACACTGCTGCCTACATTTTAGCTTGTCTCGCATGTCAAAAAGCTAAGTATGAGAGAGGAAAACCCAAGGGTTTACTTCAGCCCCTACCCATTCCTGAGAGACGATGGGAACACATCACCATGGACTTCATTACAGGAATTCCCAGGACCAATCAAAATCATGACATGATTTGGGTGATAGTAGATCGATTCAGCAAGCAAGCCCACTTCATTCCTTGCAGAAAGAATCTCAAGGCACCTGAAGCTGCCCATTTATTTATTAGACACATCTTTAGACACCACGGCATGCCCAAGTCTATAGTATCAGATAGAGACTCAAAGTTCACTAGTAACTTCTGGCAGGCTTTGTTTGAGAACCTTGGAACTCTTCTAAGTTTCTCCTCAGCTTTTCATCCTCAAACGGATGGCCAAACTAAAGTTACGAATAGTACACTCTTGGATTTGCTGAAATTTTATGTGCATGACCAGCAAACCTTTTGGGAGAAATTCCTTCCTCTTGTGGAGTTTGCTTATAACAACACAATTCATTCCTCCACTGGAAAAGCTCCTTTCGAAATTGTATATGGTAGATCTTTACCAACTCCACTCATGCAAACAAAAGAGAAAATCTTTGCCGCTGATCAATTCGTGGAGGATTATGACTCTGCTTATGCCACGGTTCGAGCAGCCATTCAAAAGGCACAGGAGAAACAAAGAGCAGCTGCAAATAAAAGACGGAGGGCGTTTGCAGTGAAAGAAGGCCAATGGGTCTTATTGAAATTTGAGAAAGCCCGGTTAAAAACCAAAGTGGGCAAAAAGCGCATCTACTTCAAGCTATCCTTTCGATATTATGGTCCTTTTCAGGTGTTGCAGGTAATAAATGATGTCTCAGTCCGATTGAGACTTCCAGAGCATTGGAAGATCCACAATGTCTTCCACGTAAGCTTGGTGAAACCCTTCATTGGGGAACCACCTCAAGAGCCCACACTGGACGATGCACCTGAAGTAGAGGACACTGAGATCTTGTTGATCCCAGAGCAAATTCTTTTGCATAACTTCACTACGGGACGTCGAGGCACGACTCGCAAAATGTCCCTTTTGAAGTTCAGAGGGCTCCCATCCACCGATGCCCAATGGGTGGACAGAGCTACATTTCAGGAGTGTCCTGAAATCCTGGATGCTTATGAGGAAGCATTTCAGTTGCGGACAACCGAATGAAAGACGGAGGGAATGTCATCCTGCTTCAACATGTATCCACTTGCTTGGTACTATTTCTTTTTGTTTTTCAATAGTATGCTTATTAAGAAATGAAATGTTTTCCTTCTGTTCAGTTACGGACAATGGGGACTAGGTCTAGCATTTGAGGGTGGACCCCCTTGCTTGGGGTTATGGGCATTAGTGACCCACAAGAGTGATGGCCTCTCTTTGAGAGGGACATCTAGAAACCACACCCCACCTGAGTACCCAAACATGGGACCAATCAAATGCACAGATTGCATACCGACCTAGGAACCATTCAAGAGAATGTTCCATGAGCTTTGGGTGTGGGCCTGGCAGCATGCCAAGAGTAATGGAGATACAAGATAAGACGACAAACAAATGAGCTCAGTATGGCTCAATTATGACCTTAGAGTACGTCAATAGATAGTCTAAGCTGTTAGGAACCCGTGTGTGCGATCAGAATTAAATTCTGACAACTTTGAAATTTTAGGGTTTTTGGGAGTGACGTGGCAGCTGACACGTGGCAGACTGCCACTTGGAATATGAGCTGGCAGGACAGTCCACCTGTCCCACACATGTGGCAGCATGCATGGCAAGTGAGGCCAAGTGTTTGGCCCCAAATCTGGTAGATTTAGGGCAAGTGGTGGGCTGTCCTCTTTGGGACTGCAGCCCACCAAAAATCTGGGACAAGTGTCCACCTTCCACTCTAGGCCTAGGAGGGGGGCTGAGCCTATAAAAGAAGGCCTCTCCCCTTCATTCCACACATGAAAATTTCGTCACTTTTCTTCTCCCCCCTTTTAGATGATGCAGCAGAACCTCTCCAGCTCCTTGGGTGCAGCCAGCTTCTCCCCAGGCCATTCTCTCACCTCAGCAGCACTTTCTCTCTCTACAACAGCACATTCTCTCTCTACAGTTCCAGCCCCTCCTCTTCAGAAATCTGCCCCCTCTCAGCTCTTCTGGAACAGCAGCAGCATCCTCTCTCCTTCACCTAGCCTGGAGCAGCCACAGCCCCTTTCTCTCTCCTGCTGCAGTCTTTCTCTCTCTACTGCAGAATTTCTCTCTCTACTGTTCCAGCCCATTTCCCTTGCAGAAATCTGCCTTTCTGTGCACCTCTGGAACAGCAGCAGCTCCTCTCTTACATCTCCTCCCTTGGGATCAGCATAGGCACTCTCTCTCTACAGCTATCACTCCATAAAAGCTTTCTCTCTCTAGCCTACAGGCTGTTTTTCTAAGCTGTTCTCATTCCAGCCCCATTTTCCACACTCTCCTCACCCAAGGTAGCTTCAGAGGCATCAAGGACTTCATCTACAAAAGGGCCAAGTCACGAAGGGAGCCTCTACTGTCAAGTTTATCTCATTTACAGCACTATTTCATGTTGTTTCTACTATCTTTCTAGAAACTAGTGTTTGTCTCTAATGTTGGATGTAAGTGGTGATTGTTGCAGGCTTCTTCCTTGTGGATTGGGCAAGCCAAGAGCTGAAACCTGAGCTTGGAGTCCTCCTTTTTGTTGTCTACCTTGTACATATGCTCTTTAGTCTTGTATCTAGGTCCTAGGTTTTCACTGAGTTCATCAGTTTGGAAGGTGCATTGCACCTTGGTCTTGTATCTCCATTTTCAAGAATAAAGTGAGCCTGGATAAGGGGGGGGCCCCGTCTTGGCCCCTCAATCATATTGCATTCTCCAATGATGTCACTTTGTGTTTAAGCTGTATAAGTCTTAATTCCAGCTTAATTGCAAACTCTTAAGTTCAAGTACATGTGTTTGGCAACTCGCAATCAACTCATTCAAATGCCTCTGCAAAATCCGTTGTTTGAATTGATAGAAAGCACCGAGTAGTTTACAGGAATGGGCAAAGCCCTTGGTAACTTTATTTTTCTGATTCGAGGTCATTTCGGGGCCCGTTTTGAAGGCGGAAGTTCTTCGCAGGCACTCAGAAAAAGGCCCTGTTTTGGCTGTGCGACCACTGCGCGGCTAGTCGGTGAAAAGTTGCTGCAGAAATTGCATCGTATGCCTGTGTGCAGAGATATTGGGAGTTGCAGAATCATGCTTGTTGCCTGTTGATGCAAAATCATCACTAGGAAGTGACTGTGTGGTGAAATACCACTTTCGTCAGTATTGCAGATCTGCCCGTGTGAGGCAAAAGCTGTGTTTTTTGCAGTGACAGAATATTTTGCGGTGTTCTGAAATGGCATCTGATTCTCTTTCACAGATTGTCACTGAAAAGCTTGACAAGAACAACTTCCAGGCATGGAAGTTTAGAATGACGAATTTCCTTATGGGAAAAGGCTATTGGGAGTTCATTACAGGAAATGAAGAAGAACCTGTTCTTCCTAATGTTCCCAATCAACAGAAAATGCAGGCATTTAAAGGATGGCATGAGAGAGCCAGGAAAGTTATGTACTGGCTGTCTATCAGTATTTCGGACTCCATGATTGTGCATATTCAGGATGCAAGTACGCCAAAGGAGGCATGGGATACTTTGGCAAAAATGTACAGCACAAATACGCAAGCCAGGAAAATGCAGCTCAAGCAGGAGCTGCACAATGTGCAGAGAGAAAATATGAGCATCAATGACTACCACATGAAGGTGAAGAAAATTGCGGATGCACTTGCTTCCATTGGGTCGCCAGTGGATGATGACGATTTAGTTTCTGTGACCTTGAATGGTCTAGGAAAGGATTATGCACAGTTCCAGACATCCATTGCCGTTCGTGAAAAATTTCCTGATTTTGAGGAGTTGATTGCTCTTTTAATTTCTGAAGAGCAGAGAAATGGTGGTGCATCTTCTTCAGCAAGAACTTCAAAAGAAACTGTCTTCTACTCAAATGTTGGCAGAGATAGAGACAGAGGTAGAGGAGGCCGATCTGCAGGCCATGGTAGAAATCAGAATATGCAGCAAATGCAAGAAAACCAGTCCTATGCAGGAGGACGTGGTAACTCTAGAGGCAGGGGGAGCCAAAGTGGTATGTTGACTCAGGTGCGTCAAACCACATGACAGGTCATGCTGAATGGATGCAAGATGCAAGGAAAATGGAAAAACCAGGATTTGTGGAGACTGGTGATGATATTGCACATCCTATTGTGCAGATTGGCAAAATTCCTTTGTCTCTGCAGGATGGGAAAAAGAAATACTTGTCTGATGTATTTCATGTCCCGAACATCACCAAGAACCTGGTTTCTGTTGGTCAGATGGTTGAGCAGGGCTTGCAGGTCAGATTTAATCCTCATGGATGCTTTGTTGAGGATATGAAAAATAATGGTCGCTTGATAGCAAAAGGAAAGAAGAAGGGCAGGATGTTTACGTTGGATGCGGACATGCCTGAATTGAGTGCAGCAATGTTTGCACATGGGACCGGTGTAGTTGCAGATATTGATATCTGGCACAAACGCATTGGTCATGTTAATATACAGCGACTTAAATCAATGCAAGCCCAAAATATTGTTGCAGGATTGCCTAAATTCAAGGTTGCAGAAATGCACAAGGTTTGTGAAGCCTGTCAATTTGGGAAACAGGCAAGGAAACCTTTTCCTAGGCATGTTCAAGAGAGTAAAAAGCCATTGGAATTAATCCACTCTGATGTGTGGACTACTAAAGCTGCATCTATTGGTGGCTGTCACTATTTTGTCACATTTATTGATGACTTCAGCAGAAAACTCTGGGTGTATTTTATGAAAAAGAAAAGTGAAGTGTTTGGGCACTTCAAAGCTTTCAAAGCTATGGTTGAAAAAGAAACAGGCCTGCAAATAAAATGCCTAAGGTCAGATGGAGGGGGAGAGTACCTCTCAAATGAGTTTGCAAGGTTCTTGCAGGAGCATGGTATAAAGCAGCAATATTCATGCAGTCATACCCCACAGCAAAATGGAATTGCAGAAAGGAAAAACATGCATATTAGAGAGGTATCTCGGGCTATGCTAAATGAAAAAGATCTACCAGATTATTATTGGGCTGAAGCAGTTGCTACAGCAGTTTATATAATCAACATGACTCCCACTGCAGCAATACATGGCATGACGCCAGAGGAGAAGTATACTGGTAGGAAACCAGATATTTCTCATTTGAAAATTTTTTGTTGCATTGCCTATGTCCATGTGCCAGATGAGTTGAGGTCCAAGTTGGATCCAAAAGCTGAGAAGTGCGTCTTTATTGGTTATTCTCTGCAGCAGAAAGGGTATAGATGCTATAACCCTTCTACTCGTAAGTTTACAGTGAGCAGAGATGTTGTTTTTGATGAGATGAGCAGCTGGTATAAACCAATAAATGTGATGATTGATGTAGATGCACAAAATGGTAATGCTGCACAGAATTCACAGCAGCAATCACAAAATATCAGTGGACCTGCAGTGTCGTCTAGCAGTGGTTCACATACTTCACCATGGACAGGCAGATTGAAAGGAATCTACAGGCAGAAACTATAAATGGGTGAAGGAGGGTGACAAAATCTCTATAAAAGGTCCCCTCCTCTCCCTTGTTCATCATCTCTTCCACCATTATGTCTCATGTTGCTGTAGCTCTAGTCTCCTCAAGCCTCTTCCATGAGCCTTCTCTCCCTCTTGTAGATATTCTCTTATGTAGACTCTTGAGTCCATCTCTCTCTAGTTCATTCTCTCTCTATGAATAGTCTTGGAGCTTCCGCTCCCTCTTGTACGTATGAAACCTCTTCTTCTCCCTTGTGTTTGTAGTATTTTGAGTTGCATTGGAGTGGAGTCTCACTCTATTGACAATGAAGATCAATTCGTATTCCCTCTCTTGAGTCTCTCTTCCCTTTTCTTTCTTTCAAAGCCTTAAAAGTTCTTTCTATTCGGCCGCTCACTGCACACGCATGGTCCATCCATTTCCCGAGCCACCAAGGGAGTTACTTACCCTCTTCTAGGAGAAATCTATGAGTGGTGTATTGTTGATGAAGGTGGAGTCTTGAGGGAGCATCCTACTCAGGCAAAATTAGCATGGGTGGAGGGTAGTTTTTAGTTGTCAAGGGGTATGCACAGACATATGGCATTGATTATGAAGAAACTTTCAGCCCGGTTGCAAGGATGGCAACCGTAAGAGCAGCCATTGCTATGACCGCATCAAAGGGATGGTCTTTACATCAGATGGATGTAAAGAATGCCTTCTTGCATGGTGATTTGCAAGAAGAGGTCTTTATGGAGAAAGGGATTATGCTGCTTGTCATTTATGTTGATGATTTGATCATCACAGGTGATAGTGATGAAGATATCCTTCATGTGAAAATGCTATTGAGGCAGAAGTTTGAGATGAAGGATTTGGGAGAGGCTGCGTTATTTCTTGGGCATTGAGGTGATTAGATCACCAAGTGGGATACAGCTCTTGCAGAGGCAGTATGGATTGGACATGCTGTCCAAATATGGGATGACAGGCTGTAAGCCTATTACAGTTCCTTTGGAGCAGAATGTGAAGCTGAGCGCAGATGCAGGTGAGCTTCTGGAAGATCCTACTATGTACAGACGCATAGTAGGAAGTTTGATTTACATGACTATTACCAGGCCAGATTTGAGCTATGCTGTTGGGTTGGTAAGTCAGTTTATGCAGGCTCCAAGGAAACCGCATTTGGATGCGGCTAGACGCATACTCAGGTATGTGAAGTACACATTGCAGTATGGACTATTTTATGAGGCTGGGGTTCAAATACAGTTGCATGGATACACTGATGTTGATTGGGATGGTAGTATTTCTGATAGACGATCTACCAGTGGATATGTGTTCTCTTTTGGGAGTGCTGCAGTCACTTGGAGCAGCAAGAAACAGCCTATAGTTGCCTTGTCGAGCACAGAGGCTGAGTACAGGGGTGCTGCAATGGCTGCATGTGAGGTAGCTTGGTTGCATAAGCTACTCTATGATATGCATCAGTCTACAGATGGGCCAGTTGTCATTTATTGTGACAACATGAGCAGCATACACTTGGCAAAGAACCCAGTCTTTCATGCTAGACAAAGCACATTGAGGTGCATTATCACTATGTGCGGGAGAAGGTTTTACTAGGTCTTATTGATCTAGTTTATGTCAGCACAGAGGATCAGGTAGCTGACATATTCACGAAAGCATTGGGCGCAGAGAAGCTGCGCAAGTTCAGAGACCTGCTTGGTGTGCAGGAATTGGGATTGAGCTCGAGGGGGAGTGTTGAGATATCGAGCTCCACTCGCGATATGCCAGGGTGACTGTTGTGCATTTATGTCACCGACTTGTTAGCTGGAGATGCGGTTGGTACACCGCCCACGAATAATAGCTGGATGACAACTATCCTTATCTACTCTAGTTTGTGGCTCAGTTAGTATGCCACCTTAGTTAGTTGAGTTTGGTTTGAGACCCACATATAGGGTTCTTCTATTTCTTTGTACATGAGTTCTTTTGGCTTTCACAACTAAGAAGAGGAAAACTGTTTTCAGCCTCCACCTTTGTGTGTATTCCCCCATTGTGTATGTGAGAAAGCTGCAAGTGAGACTCCTTCCCTCTCTCCCACTATCTTCACAGAGGCCCGGTCACATGTTATGGGCAAGCCCTATTGGATCTAGGCAGGATGCATGATCTCATTATTTATAATGGTCTTGATAGATGGCCCGCCTCAGATGGTCTCAAATGCTTTCCACATGGGGGGGGCTCTAGCATTGTTGATTACATCATGAGATTCCCTGCCTTCACATCTCGCATCACTAATTTTACTATAGCACCTCCTCCTCCAGGGGCTGATCATACCTACCTATTCTTTAGTATTTCCACTCCCTATCGCACAGCACCTTCCATCCCACATATTTCTTCCTCCACCTATCATGACATACGCTTCGACCACGATCTCTCACCTCTTTACTCAGACCATCTGTACACACTTCACTTATATTAACTTCATACCCCTATTAGAGGACCGCGCTGCCCTAATCACCCACTCACCACACGAGGCTGCCCTTCACGCTTTTCCTCACACCACTCGCTCCACCCGCCCACCACCACCTGGGACCGTACCTTGTAATAGTTGGTACGATGATGAGTATAAGGCTTTACGCCGTTAGTGTTGGGATAAGTGTGATCAAGGGCTTGCTCTATGGTGCATGTGTGCATCTAGGGGAGTCACATGTGTGTTTGTGTGTGTTGTAGAGACACATCAAGTGCTATGATGTGTCTAGTGTGTGACCTAAGTGATGATGTAAGCCAAAGGCCCCCACATGGGAGGTTCCTTTGATTTAGGCCAGTCCCACTGATGTAGGGGCTGATTGCCACTGATAGTAGGGAAGGTGCCACCTTCTTCCCATTTCTATAAGAGAGAGTCACCTCTCTCACAATCTATAGAGAACAACATTTTGGTTTCATCTTGTGCTCTCACTTCTCTTCCAAGATGCATCTATTCTATCCCACACGATTCTACACTTGGTATCAAAGCTTTAGGTTCTAGATCTAGCCTAGCCTAGCATTAGATGCTCTCTCTAGCATGAACTACTAGTTTTTCAAAGATTCTTCATCATCTCCATTTTTCCTCTTTCCTTCCAAAATTTTGTGTGAGCCAGTTCTCTATCTACAAGCAACTATTCTCCAAGCCCTTTGTGCTGTAGAACCATCTCTGTAGGGCGCCCCTTCAGCTCAAAGCTTGTCGTGAAATTGCGCCTCCATCGCCTGTGCCAACAAGAAGACTGTTCGCCGATATATCGCGTAATGCCGCCTCTGTGGTTACTCATTTGCAAATTCTTCCGAGCACGAGTTGGGCGACACTACAAGCAAGCTGCTGATAAAGTCTGAGCCCGTTTGGTCAAGTATTGGAGGAGAAACAGACAAAAGACCAGTCGATTTTGCCAAGCTTCTACATGGCAACCTAGCGCAACATTGTGCCTCTTCTTGCTGGTAGCCCTGATCTGGTATACTAGTGTTCTTTCTGCATAAAAATCCCCTTGAATAGAGCTATGAGCTATGCGAATTGCACCCTCCAATCTACCCTGGTCTCTGTTGACAGAATTCTGCATATTTTGGTCAAAGGTGTTAAGCAACTAGCAATCCCCAATTGGGGCAAACATACCAGAACTGGCCGACCAGCAGCCAGCAGGGGTCTGGCCGACCAGAACTGGCCGACCAGCTGGCCGACCAGCTAGGTCAGGCCTATAAAGGCACTAGCCCCCACACTCTCAGTGATAGGACAGGACCTGCAGCTGCTCCTCATCTCCTCCATCCTTTGCTGCAGCCCCGCCTGCTCCAGTTCTGCTTTCTGCCATCTTCTCCTACCTCCGGACAGGACCTGCAGCTGCTCTACACCTCCTCCATCCTTTGCTGCAGTCCCTTCTGCTCCTCTGCTCCAAATCTGTCCCCTCCTGCTCTAGATCTGCCCCTTCTGCTCCAGATCTCCTCCTTTTGCCCCAGATCTGCTCCTTTTCTTCATCATGTTGCTATTCTAGATAGCCTGAAGGTTCCTTCCTCAGAGCATGCTGGTTTTCAGCCATTTCCTAGGGCAGCTCCAGCCCTTCATCATCTTCGTCATCATCAAGCTACACGGAGGACTGCGTTTCGCTCCCTCTGATGCTATCATTTTCTACTGTTTCTCTATATGGAATCATCTTTCTGATTCACCTCAGCCACGCTCTTTGAGACACGACGGCTTGAGGTTCTTGTATACAGTTTTTCATATTACCGACAGGCACTAAGTTTTCTGAGTTCTGTTCTTCAGTTGTGTCTGAGTATCATCTATTTTTGATCGCTCCACTGCAAACCCTATTGTTTCTCTATATGGTATCAGAGCCATGGTGATCTAAAGACCCCAAATCTCTGGTGATCTAAAGATCCTGCTTCTTCAAGGAGGCCATAGGTACGGGGAGCATCACTCCTATGAACATATTAGTTTCCTCTTCATTCGGCTGCGCACTAAGGGAGAGAACTCCATCCCTCCCTCCCTTTCAAAACTCCATCTTCTACTCCCATCCCTCCCATCGACATCGACTTCCAGGATCTACAAGTTCTCCCTAAGCGGGACCCTTTCTGTTCAGATGTGTCTTGATGTTTCTGTTCGAATCTTCTACATGCATGGAGGCGGGGATAGACTCCTCTCTCCCGAGGTCCAAGATCGGGCACACACTGGATCACTGTTCAGCTCCGACCTCTTCCTTTGGTGAAATCCTACCATCTCTAGATTATCAGTGCTGCTACAACATATTTGTTCTTTACCTTTGCTTTTCCCTCCACCTTTCGGCGGTGAGAGGGGGTGGCTTATTCTCTTGAGCTTCACAGTGTTCTTATTTCTGCTGATCATACGTGTAACTCAGGCACTTGAGGAAGTGAACAATTCCCTTGCAAGGGCACTCCTCTTGTGATCATCTCTTGGGCATTTCACAGGGATAGCCACCACCATCGTCGACATCCCTACACGAAGCTCCACGCACACAATGTCTACCCCTCCAAATTGGCAATTGAGAGGGGGTGTTAAGCAACTAGCAATCCCCAATTTCTGGGACAAACATACCAGAACTGGCCGACCAGCAGCCAGCAGGGGTCTGGCCGACCAGCTGGCAGGCCCACCGACCAGCTGGCCGGCCAGTTAGGTCAGGCCTATAAAGGCACTAGCCCCCACACTCTCAGTGACAGGACAAGACCTGCAGCTGCTCCTCTCTCCTCCATCCTTTGCTGCAGCCCCGCTTGCTCCAGTTCTGCTTTCTGCCATCTTCTCCTACCTCAGGACAGGACCTGCAGCTGCTCTACACCTCCTCCATCCTTTGCTGCAGTCCCTTCTGCTCCAGATCTGCCCCCCCTTGCTCCAGATCTGTCCCTTCTGCTCCTCTGCTCCAAATCTGTCCCCTCCTGCTCCAGATCTGCCCCTTCTGCTCCTCTGCTCCAGATCTGCTCCTTCTGCCCCAGATCTGCTCCTTTTCTTCATCATGTTGCTATTCTAGATAGCCTGAAGGTTCCTTCCTCAGAGCATGCTGGTTTTCAGCCATTTCCTAGGGCAGCTCCAGCCCTTCATCATCTTCGTCATCATCAAGCTACACGGAGGACTACGTTTCGCTCCCTCTGCTGCTATCATTTTCTACTGTTTCTCTATATGGAATCATCTTTCTGATTCACCTCAGCCACGCTCTTTGAGACACGACGGCTTGAGGTTCTTGTATTCAGTTTTTCATATTACCGACAAGCACTATGTTTTCTGAGTTCTGTTCTTCAGTTGTGTCTGAGTATCATCTATTTTTGATCGCTCCACTGCAAACCCTATCGTTTCTCTATAAAAGGATGTTGAGCAATCACCTTAAGTTTGGGGCTTCTATTATTTACTGCAAACTTTCATTGCTTTGATTGTACTTGAGTAGTAGAACTCAGTCATGGAGCTCATAAGTGTCCTTATACTTTGCATTTAGAACGATGACTATGTGATTCTCTTTTGATGAGTACTTGAATTGTAAACATGACTAAGCCCAAGCAAGTAGAGAAGTTTGATGGAACTAGTTTCCATACTTGGCAAACAAAAGCTAAGTTTGTGCTTATGAAAAAGGAGATATGGAATGTTGTGAATGGAAAGGAAAAGAAGTCTACAAAAGAAGAAGCTAATTGGTTGATCAAAGACAAGAAGGCTCTTGCTATCATTGCTTTGGGATTAAGTGACTCATACATTCACCACATTGATGGCTTTGAAACTTCACATGAAGCTTGGGATCATCTTCTCACAGTATTTATCTTGCTTATTAAGTCCCTTTGGCTACAATTGGAAAAGGGAATGTGTTATTCCAAAGAGAATGAAGCATTTCTTGTGAAGAAGGGCTACTTCAACAACGAAGCAAATCTGGCTGAAGGAAGAACTCCATCAGCAAATGAAGAATCAAACTTTGAAAATGAAGACTATGCTTTTTGAGCACTTTGTCTTTTAAATTTTTGTTTATCATCACTTGGTCAAATTTTGAGCTTCTCTGCCTGGAGTAGTACTCCAAAAAGAATGTTCTATGTTTTGTCTTTTGTAAATCACCTCTGGTCACCATATGATGTAGGCCATGTGATGTGTGTTTGATCCCATGGTACCTCTTGCAGACATGAGAAACTAGGTCCACACTAAGGCCTATGATTAATCCTTGTACATGCAAGAGAGATAACCATTTGGGGGGGTCTATCCCATTTTTGTGAACCTCTCACTCTTGGGAACCCTTGCTAGCATGAGATCCTAGCCATAGATTTATCCTTGACCACCATGAGATGGCATGAGAAACTATGAGACTAGATGTATCCTTGACATTGCAAGAGGCAACCCCTTGAGGGGGGGTATGTTGGGATAAGTCTGATCAAGGGCTTGCTCTATGGTGCATGTGTGCATCTAGGGGAGTCACATGTGTGTTTGTGTGTGTTGTAGAGACACATCAAGTGCTATGATGTGTCTAGTGTGTGACCTAAGTGATGATGTAAGCCAAAGGCCCCCACATGGGAGGTTCCTTTGATTTAGGCCAGTCCCACTGATGTAGGGGCTGATTGCCACTGATGTAGGGAAGGTGCCACCTTCTCCCCATTTCTATAAGAGAGAGTCACCTCTCTCACAATCTATAGAGAACAACATTTTGGTTTCATCTTGTGCTCTCACTCCTCTTCCAAGATGCATCTATTCTATCCCACGGGATTCTACAGTTAGCTCATATTCGAAACCAAAAACAATCTTCCGAACTAACCAAAGACGCTACGCGAGTATCGTCGACTGGTACATAGGAAGAAACTAGATTTCGTTCGCTGGAATGAGGAGGAACTACTAAACATTTTGTTTAGTAACAACTCTAAGGACTTTTGGTGGAGATTTCTAGAGGGACGGTCCCCCTCACCATTCACTGACACTCAGGCCTCGTATAACTATGCGCGCACGCTATATGATATCCCAAATCACCCAGCTCCTAACCTCTCACATATGCCACACCCCACATCCTGCACACTCTTCACTAGGGGAGGAGTAAAGGATGCCGTAATGAAACTTCATAATGGCCGAGCGAAGGATCATGAGGGCCTATGCATTAAGTTCATTGCATATGGGATTAACCTCCTAGCCCCGATCTTAGCAAATCTCTTTAATGAAGCTGTTTGTTTGGGGTTTCCACGCACCAAGACCATTAACACTATTTCACCCATCCATAAGGCAGGGATCCCATGAGCTCAAAGAATTACAGGACCATTATGATTGGACATGTCATGTCCAAGATTTATGTATCAGTGCTTGATTCTGAGGTCAGTTGATTAGCAGAGTGTCGAGGACTTTGAACAGCAAGACAGGCTGGATTCCGACGTGATCATGGGACCATGGATCACATTCTCACCCTTAGGTGTATCATCGAGGAGGCGAGGGCACGGAAGCAGAGGGTTTATTGTTGCTTTGTGGATTTCCGCAAAGCATTTAATATGGTTTTGAGAGCCCGCCTCCTCCAGCGCCTACAAGATTTGGGTTATGACCAAGGGATCATTTAGGCTGTCATGGCACTTTACGAGAGTCTCAGGCAGAGTCCGGGTGGACAGATGAGATCATGAGCACTCTTGGGGTCAAACAAGGGTGTCCTTTATCACCAACCATGTTTGGCCTCTACATTGACGAGCTCGAGGCAGTGATGCAGACCCGAGGGGGGGGCAGATGGATGCTCTCTTGCTAGCACGTTGATCCGGATATTGCTATATGCAGATGACGTGGCACTTTTGTCTTCCCCAGCAGAGGGGCTCCAGAGACACGACGCACTACAGTTTTTTTGTGAGTCTCATGATTTGAAGGTCAACCTTGGTAAAACCAAGGTTATGATCTTTAATACATCTCGAGCCGTCATGCACCGGGAGCTGTTCACGTTTGATGAGTCACCTGTTGAGATAGTTTGGTCATACACGTACCTTGGGGTTGTCTTCTCCGGACCCATCTTCACTATGAGAACCACGATGCAAGCCCGCCTGGGCAAGGGATACGCTTCATTGGCCAGACTAGAGAGGCAGTGTTTCCGCTCGCACTTTCAGGATCCACGGAACAAGGGGCTGCTTTTTGACTCCTTGGTCCGCCCAGCGGGGATGTATGGCAGCCCTTGCTGGGAGCCAGATTTGTCCGATATAGAGTGGAGCGGCTAGAGGTTCTCATGCTATCGCGGATGATTCGCGGTAAGCCCTCCGTTCCTCACCAGATCATTCAGACTGAGTTTGGGTCATCCCCATTACAGCTAGATGCAGCATTTCAAGTCATCACATATCTATATCGAGTCAGGGAGTACGGGGATCACACTTCTGGGCGCAGCAAACTACCATGGCTAGCATTGTCCTCCTCTATGGCACTATCAGCGGGAGGTGACCAAAGATGCTCGTATGCACGCACAGAGAGATGGTTTGAGCAAATGGGGGCTCCACATCGATAGACTCCCTCCTTTCCAGTACAGTATGGACGGGCCGTTTTCTCCTCACCTGTCACACGAGGTCAACCGGGTCATCCGTGAAAATCTCTTACAACTACACACATTCCGGACCTAGTTGGGACCGAACGAGCTTCCAGTGAAGCTCAGCTTCTACAAGGATCACTGCTTGCATATCACAGAGAAGGGTTTCATTGACCCACCAGGACACACAAATCCACTTACCCCACTCACTGAGGATCTCTATTGGGCACTTTCGGGTCTCTTCACATAGACTTCGTATCAAGAGCGACAGAGCAGAGGGCCTACCCAAGGAGAGGCGCATATGCACATTATGTGACATACAGGAGGTTGAGACGCAAGAGCACTTTATCTTCAGGTGTCATGTTTACTATGAGATCCGAGGGCGTTTCTATTGCCTCTTCAGAGATAGCTCTGGGGTTTTGTCCCGATTCCTCTCCTATCCAGACTAGAGATGTTTGGCGGCTTTCATTTATGAGGGAGTCAAGCACCGCAACAAGCTACTTCGATCATGGAGACAGGAGCAGACTTCTTCCTTGGAGGATCCCTATCAAAGCTCTATCACAGAGTTCTTCCAACCAGATCACACGGACTTCCACGATACGAGGCTTCGACATGATCGTAACCCAGAGCGAGTGACTCAACAGCTCTGACAGAGGGTTGATGCCCAGATTACACTTGGGGATATCCCCTCTCTGTTCAGAGTCGGAGCCCGGTCGACAAGGATTATTGTAGCCCTTGTTAGGTGCAGAACTATGACCAGGAGACGTCACAAGGCCACACCCAGAGCAGCCGACAACACTCTATCACCAATTTCATGCCTCCATTGCATCCACCATGATGTCCTGATGATGATGATATTGATATGTAGTCGACCACTGACATGACTATGTTGTACTTAGTACTATCATTTTGCATTTTTTGGATTGTGCATGCTCGTTTAGTAGCTCCACCCTCACAACTTGTTTGTACCAGGATTTTCACAATCTCATAGACCCATCGGTCTTCCGAAGACTTTAATACTCTCTCTCTCTCTCTCTCTCTCTCTCTCTCTCTCTCTCTCACACACACACACACACACGCACACGCACACACACACACAAACAAAAATATCATCTCCCCCCCCCCCTCTCTCTCTCTCTCTCACACACACACACAAACAGAAATATCATCCCCCCCCCCCCCTCTCTCTATCTCCAACTACTTCAACGCAAGGACAGGATCATTACAAGGGAAGGGAAAGATCCCATTTGGATGGAGGAAATGGAAGAGGACAATGAAGAAAGAAAAGGCTGGAAAAGGACATCCAGAGATGATGGGAAAATCACCCAAATGGGAAGGCAACTCCTCGCCCTATGCGGATGCTTTGGAATGTAAATTTGCAATGGCAACCCGTACTTCAAAAAAATGGAGGGATACACATGCAAAACTCCTCAAGGGTCGAGCGTAGTTGATTATGGGATCATGAACCCGCATGAAAGACACATACTTGAGCACTTCAAGATTGAAGAGGAGTCTATTGATTCCGATCACAGAGCAATATCTATGGGCATCGTAGGGACAAAGCATATAGTAAAAAAACAGGAAATTCCTGCACAACCCAGGCTGAGATTGGATTATAAAAAGGCACACATATATGAACAGAAACTAGAAGAAGAAGTAGCACGTTGTCAGACACCTTCCACATGCCAAGAAATGAGTGAATGCATGACAGACTTACTGCAGAAAACAGCTCATGAATGCTTTACAAAAAGCAAGGGGAGGAGCAAAGGCATGCCCTGCAACCACTGGTATGATCAGGAATGCAGAGTAGCAAAAAAAGCATGGACAACAGCAGACACAACCAAGAAGGAGGACAAAGCTAGAGCCTACAGAAAGTTGGTAAGAAACAAAAAAAGAGAGTTTCTCAACAGCAAACAAATTGAGAGCTTTGATGAGCTTAAGCAAAATCCTAGAAAGTTTTTCCAAAAGCTACATGGCAGCATACCCCAAGAGAGGAAAGCATCATGGGAAGACATGATAGATTTCGTCAAAGGCCTCTATGAGAGAGAGGGAGAAGAGAGGATCAATAATAACTTTTCCATCAAAGCTGTAAATGATGTCATAACAGAGGAAGATGTGGGAAAGGGTCTGAAAAAGCTCGCAAACAGAAAGGCTCCAGACACACAAGGGCTATTGGCTGAAATGCTGAAATGGGGGGGTGAGAAGACAAAGAAAATGCTCACTACACTCATGAATCGAGCCTTAGAAGAAGGCTTTCCCAAGGAATGGCAGCTTAGCAGGATCGTACCAATCCATAAGAGCGGGGACAGCAAGGTGGCCAAAAACTACCGCACCATCATGGTGAGTAGCCTAATGGCCAAGTATATGGCACAATAATTGAGCAAAAACTCAGCAAATGGGCAGAAGAGCAAGGAGCCAGGGCACCATCCCAGGCAAGGTTTCGTCCTAAACATTCTACAATAGACCACTTGGTTGCCATACAGGCTGCAACGCAGGGGGTCAAGAATAAGAAAGAAGTAGTTTATTGTTGCTTTGTAGACTTTAAGAAAGCATTTGACACAGTTCCACGCAAAAAGACTGGAAAAGCTCGAAGTCCCTCAGGAGATCAGAGAAGCCACATACAGGTTATATGAGAGAGTATTAGCTGAATTAGTGCAACCACTAGTAGATGGTTCATACTCTGCAGGAAAAATCATCATAAGCAGTGACATAGGAGTCAAGCAAGGCTGCCCCCTCTCACCAACTCTCTTTGGTCTGTTCATCGATGAATTGGAAGAGTGGATGAGAACAGACAACGGCGAAGGTGTCCAGATTGCAGGCTATGCCCTCTTATTGCTTATTTACGCAGATGATGTAGTCTTCTTCGCAAAAAGCAAGAAAGAGATGCAAACACATTTGGATACACTGGGAAAATTCTGCAAACACTCAGGAATGCAAGTCAACATATCCAAGACAAAAGTGATGGTGATTGGGACTTGGAATAAACAGATTGATTTCACTTTTGAGGGGGAGCCTCTAGACGGTGTCACTACATACAAATATTTGGGGCTGGAATTTGCAGACACTTACAAGTGGAATGCATGTGTGGAAAGAAGAATCCTAGGAGGTTTGAAAGCTTTATATAGCTTCCAAAACAAGTGCAGAAAGGTACACTTATGAAACTGGGAAATGAGAAAGTTTTTGTATACCATCCTCATACAAACAATGATCCTTTACGGGTGCCCAGCCTGGGCACTTGGGCTCTCTAGGGCCTACTAGAACCGAATAGAGACTTTGCATAAATGATTTCTCATAGGGGAGTTACGGGTGAAGGCACAAACACCGTACCCCATCTTGTTGGCTGAGACAGGTATGATACCTCTCGAAAGAGAGGCATTGTGCCAATTCATGGCAAACTAGCAAAGTTGGAAAGATGGACGCCAATAGGATACCGCACAAAGCAATGGAAGCTACGCGAATCGCTGGATGGCACAAAGAGGGGCTGAAATGGATGGAATTATGGGGTATAACCGCTGCTGATATCCCCGAAGATGCATGGGAAATCAGGGAAAATCAATATTCAAAAGACATTTGATCTGCAAAATCAGAACCAGCTCACATGATCTCGAGGTGGAGAGGGGAAGATGGGCAAGACCTAGAGTACCAAGAGAGAAAAGAGTATGTAAAATCTGCCCCGCAGGAGAAGTAGAAAATGAGCAACATGTACTCCTAACATGTCGAGCATATGCGCAAATCAGAGAATGTTATAGGGACAATAGAAGCAACCTGAAATCCCTACTAGAGTGGCCAGCCAAAGAGCTAGGCAACTACATAAAGGAAATTTTAGAATATCGCAACACAGTACTTGGTCTAGCACATAGGCTAGCACAACAAGTACTCACTGCATAGCACATTTATGCTATTTTCTTTCAATGGATGTAAACAATCACTACTTGTTGATAGTGATCACTGTCCCATAGATCCTAAAGGGTCTCACAAGGACGTTAATACAATCATATCATATCATCTCTCTCTCTCTCTCTCTCTCTCTCTCTCTCTCTCTCTCTCTCCAACCCATAAGCCTCTCCGTCCATCCGTACTCAGCCCATCGTCAACCCGTCGTCCGTAGTGCATAGCCCGTCGTCCAAACAGCCCTCTCAACTCATCATCCGTACAGCGCGTAGCCCATCTTCCCTAAAACCTCCGTACAATTTGTCGTACCTGCCCATCCATCTCCCGTACACCTAACAGGTTGCAGCAGCCAGTAGTTCCGGGAGGCCTCTAACCCCTAGCTGGGCTGAACCCCCAGCCCAGCCAGGGGGTTAGTTTAGCCCGGGGTAGCAATAGACATGGCCACCAAGGTATAGCCGAGCCTCTCCTCGAAATCTCCTCCCTCAACCCCAGTAGCCTCAGCCAGCAAGGCCCGATATGCCACAGTTGCAGCGATGGCACCCTCTCCATATGCACAGGCCCGATATGCCACAGCCAAGACACCCTCTCCGTATGCTCACACATACGTACAAGAAGGTCTAGATCGACCCATAATTGGGCACCATGAACAGATTTTTTATCTACAGCAGCAGGTAACAGAGTTAAAGTGCAACTAGTAAATGCAATAGCTAGAATTCGGGTTCTTGAAGGACCTGGCAAGCAGGCAGTAATTGATGAGGCTGTAAAGTCTTGCAATGCTTCCCCCCCTACCCCCCAGCTAGTCTCTACAGTCAAAAATCTAGTTCATACTGAAGTACAGACCGCTAAGAAGGAAGTGATTGTGGAGTTTGACACCAAAGTAAATAAAGCTGACATTCAGGAAGAGATTAAAGAACACGCAACCAGACGTGAAAATGCCTTGAAGATGAGAATAGGGGGACTTCCTGAAGGACGGTATAAAGAATAGGACTCTTTCAGTGACACTATAGCACATGTCAAAGCAGCCATGCGTAACATTGATTGGACGGTTGACAAGGGTGATGATGTCGATGATGATGATGAAGCCAGACCAACTCAATATCTCGCAGTCTCAAGGTCATGCTATCATTACGCTCAACTCGCACGATCTACGTATCAAGCTTCTCCGACAATCTTATAAATTAAAAGGGACTAAGATATGGATAGCTGAGGAACTTACACAAGCTCAGCTGAAAAATAAGGCAACTGAATTAGCTAAGGTCAAGGCTGCTAGGAAGGACAGAAAATGGGCAGTATATTGTGGAAGCATAGCAATCATTAAGGAGTTAAATTTAAGCCAAAAGACTCTCAGTCCTAAACTGATGTATGGCTGATTATGTTTTTCAAGATATAACGTAGTACTCTAAATAATTGGAGCTGCTCTTGCACTCTCTGGGAGCTGCCATGTGCCCTCCCTCAGCAGATGTACTAGAGAGGTTTTTCTGTCCCATAGACCTGTTGGTCTTTTGTGGACGTTAATAGACTTTCTTTCTTTCTTTCTTTCTCTCACACACACACACGCAAGTACAAACACAAACACACCACCGTACAAAATTCCTCTACTAAACATTGACAAAGACCAAAGAAGACAATATTAGCTGCATGTAAGTTTTGGATAAAGTAACTATAAAACTACAATGACTGGAAAAAGCTCCAAATAGCAGCCATCGTGGATGTGCAATTGGAACACTTGCATAAAATAGCATGAACGTACAAAATCCTCGCACAAATTCCAAAAACAAAGTCACACATATTGAGTGCATATTGTGTTAATTTGCAGATTCCTGTGTTCAAGAGAGGAAAAGATAATGATAAAGTTTTATTAGTAGCACAACACCTGTAAGCAGACTCTGAAGCCCCAAAATTGCTGTGTAGGTACCGGAGAAGACATAAGCAATCTTGCATAGATGCATTGACACATTGCTCCTTGACGACAGACAGCAGTGTCTCTTGTACCTCTTCCTGCAGCAGGGTTCCATACTCAAAGGCTCCCTGTGTAAAAACAGTTTTCTTCAAAGAGCTGCTAACTCCCCCTTGAGCTTTCTGATCCTCCAAAAAGACATTGCCTAAGTTGAACTCAGACGACTCCCCTTCAGATTTTCCTTTTAGCTGTTTTTGCCTTGCAATATTCCAGCATAGGGCATCGAGCAGTTGAGGCTCAAAGACACAGATTTGTCGGAAAAACTCCTTGTGCTCGTCAGGCATGCTGCTTAGTAGTTCTGTTGTGGATTTCATGCTACAAAGTTTGAGCTGATCTTGGCAATCTAAAAGCACCTCATCCATTCCTTGTCTGTTCCCTTCAGCATCAATATCCTCTCCATTGTCGCCATCCTCCTTCCCTGTCGTTCGTTCTGCTACAGCATTCATTATATCTAGCCTCAACTGCGCATGCCAAGCATCATAGATCATTTTCAAAAAGAAGATTCCCTTTTGCATCACCTGCTCAGCTTCAGCTTGTGTGGGTTTCAGGGAATTAGATTGATATGCTGAGGTGCCTTCAGGCCCATCTTGCCTAGACACGTCCTCGGGCACAGACCCTCTGCTATGAGTCTGTAGTTGGTCTTCATCGTTCAAAGTAGAAACACTGGTGATTTGAGATTTTGTGGTAGATACGTCTGATAACGATGGCAGTCGGGACTCCTCGGTAACACTGGCTTCAGTCTCCCGGATGCCCTCTATTGGGAATTTTTTCTTACTTTCCAGTACTTGAATTATTTGTTGCAGAAGAAAAAGGGCCTCTACCTTGTATTTTATCCAGCGGTTATCAAGACCCCACAGTAAATTTCTCTTTATTCTTGAAAAGTTTGTGCGAAAGTCTGAAACTTCTCCCAGCGAAAGCCAAGCAAGGTGGGAAGGAGAACTGACGCGTTTAGACCAGGAGATGCCTTCTAGTTGTCCGACATTTTGTATAATTGCGTGTAAAATGGCAATGGCCACATCTGGATTTTTCCTTTTCAAATTTATAAGAGACGCCCTAAACGTCTCGAATTGAGACAAGAACAGGTAATTCACTGTGACCCTCGCCAGAAGCTTCTCTTCGAGGTCCTCCATTCAATGATATCAGTCGGTATGAGATCGCAATAAACGAGGCTCGTTGCTCGGCAGCAAAATATTGAATCACAGGAGCTTCAACGAGCATGTCCGCTTGCAACGTCTCTTACGACCGACATGAGTTTTCATCTTCGCCAAGCAGGCATCCCCGATCGATACGGAAAACGTGAGGACACTGTGTGTTTCGGCGAGACTGATCGATACAATCTCAAGAGGGGCAAGAATGAAGATGAAAGAGGACTCGCTATGAATCGGACGACCATCGACACGCAAAGCACGCTCCGGCTGGACGACATATGGAACTCTCAATTTTGTCATATCGGAAATCGCACTTTACCGGGAAGAAAGCCGAGCTGGCTTACATGTGGCTACTCGCACACTTGCCCACATGGCAGCTGAGTCGACATCCAGACTTTTCATAGGTGTGGCAACGATACAATAATAATTCATTGGAATATGGTTGCCTTGGGATGAAGTCCACCTTTCACATCACTACAAGGAACTATGCAGCTTGTACTTTGTGAGGGTTGGTTGATTTGGGACTAAGTCCAAGGGAGATATGACCTTACACATCACAACAAGGAACTATGCAGCTTATACTTTGTGAGGGTTGGCCCACCATTCGCTTACAATTTGACAGTGTGATTAAGTTGTTAGCACTATAAGTCACGGCATCTTAGATCCTAGGGAAACTTTTTAGGATCTATAGGGGATGAATCTCAACATCCCGTAACATGTTGTAGAATAATGCATTAACCTAAAGAGTGTTAGGGTTGACAACGCTAACCCTAATTCTTTACTAATAATCTAGTGTATAGTTAGTCATTTGTGGCTCTCTAGATGTGTCCTCTCTCCTCTATCTCCACTTTCTTCTCTCTTCTCTCCATATTTTGTCGTGGTATCAAAGCTTGATGCCAACCTGCCACCTTTTCCAACACTGTTTCTGTTAAGGGTAGGAGATAGTGATCCCTAATGTGGTGGCATTCACATTCTTTAAGTTTACACATATTCTGAGCTTCTTGTTGCGCTTAGGTACAATGACAATGGGTGAAACCCAATCAATGTGCTCTATCTCGTAGATGAATCCGGCATCTAGGAGTTTTTCCAGCTCATCATAAACCATGGTGCCATACTTAGGATTTGTGCAATAAGGTCCACATACCTTAGGGTGAGCACCTACCCTTATAGGTATTGTGTGTACTGCCACGTCTGGTGAAATTCCTTTCATCTCTTTGTATGACCATGCTAAGAAGTCATGATATTCCATAAGGAGTGCTTTGAGTTAGGTTTCATCTTCCTGTCGAAGCTGTTTCCCAATGAAAACCAATTTTTCTTCCTCTCCTTCCAGGGCGAGGTTTATTGTGCGTGTTTTTGCCGGTCCCTCGTAGATTGGAGTTTCTCCGATGCTATCAGTTTCTTGAACTTCATATTCTCTTAGTGGTCTTGGCATTGCTATTGGGGCACTGCCACTTGTGTAATTCTTGAAGTCTCTCTGGGTCTATCTTCCATCTTGTAGAGGATAGGAAAGGTTTATTCTGATTTAGAATGGTCCCAAATTAGAGGTTTGGAGCTTTTGTTATACATTTCTAAACGTTCGTGCCTTTTGTGGGGGATTCCTAGTGTGAGAGTGATTCTATATAGAGATCTTGTGAATGTTAGTATTTTTGTGAATTGAGATTAAAGTTTTCTTAAGTGTGAGATAGGGTTCTTAAGTGTGAGGTAGGGTTCAGGGTCAAGAGCCTCAAGTTATCTAGTTTTTTAAATGCTAATGAACACAAAACTAGCCGATTAGATTTAATATACAATTAAGATTTTAAACTTGCGGGTTTGATTGTCATTCGATAGGAAACTACTCTCTCTCTCTCTCTCTCTCTCTCTCTCTCTCTCTCTCAGCTTTGGACAATTACATTACCAAGGTCCTTGCATACCGTGACCAATGTATTACACAGGTAGCAACATGCTAGCTGTCCACTCCACCCTTCTTAAGGAGACTTTTTGTAACATTCCATTGGGTCCCATGGGTCGATTTGAGGCCCCCAGAGAATGATAATAATAGTTTCTTTCTTCCTTTCTCATACACACGCATGCACGCACACACTCTCAAGGCTTTTTTTCTCTCAAGCACTAGTATGCGAGTTGCAAGGTTTGTCTTTCAATTAATCTATAACAATTCACTCAACTCCCAACATTGTACCCAAGCTATTGAAGCCTTGAAAGAACCACTACATTCGAAAGCCCATCGAGCACAACAACAACAACTCGCATTGGAGCTCAAACAAGTTAGCCTAAGGGCACATCCAACGTGGCTCCCAAGCTCCAACTATCGCCACACCAAGCTCTAGCCTATAGCTTTGAGTTCCAACTACCCACCCACGACCTTCTCAACCTCCTAGAGTCTAGCTACTCGTAGCTATATATGTAGTGACACATCAACTAAGGGGTGCCCCTTGGGTCTGCCTTCTTCTCACATGATGTCTCATCACATAGCCTCAATGTGTGACGTCACCAAGCAACAAAGACGCCTCTCCACCGATGCCTTTCCCTAGTAGGCCTTTGTCGCTCTCCACTCTGCATAGTGTTGCAACTTCATTGATGGCTCGCCTCATCTTTAGCACACTACACACTTGACTACTATCCATTGTGCCACCCACGTGCCACATCATTCCCTTGCCTTGGCTATGGGTTCTCTTCAACTTCATACTTAGAGACTTATGCTTCAACGACCTCTTTTGCCTATCCAAGCAAGTTCTTTGCCAAGTGATAGGCCACATGAGGATGAGGCACCAGCGAGACATTGACATGTCATCCATCATCAATTGGCACATGGCACTTATATATCACATCAACGGAGTTATATAAGGTAGCATGCAGCATATTTGCGACCACATCATCGTACCATGTTAGCAAGCCACATCAATATTTACAAGTGGTGGCACAATTAGCATCACACAATGCCACCTCATCTTGACTACCATCTCGTTATTTTGCTATACAAGCACGGCTTGTTTACTCTATATGCACACACATGCCACATCATCATAGTGCTCCATAAGCACGACACCCCACTAGGGTGCACATTGCATGTGCACACTTCACCAATGTGCCCTAGCCACTTTATTCATCGAAATGAACGAGTAAGGATCAATAACTTCAATGTAACACAACAATATTCATAGATTAAGTAAGACTTACTCATTTATGGACTTCAAGGCCAGGAGGAGCTCTCCCTCTCCTCCATTTTTTGATGACAATAAATTGACATCGCACTCAGACGTGTCAAGATTGATAGTGCTTGTAGAATACAAAAGATCCATGCCAATCATAGGATGTAAACAAGGGGGGCAATGGCATGAAGTTGCACAATTAAAACAATAGCATGAATGCTTTCCTTCTCAAATACGAGCAAGCCAGGCTTTCAACCTATGATTCCCATCCCACTCAAAGAATTTGAGGCTTGTTCTCATGTTGGTCAATTATAGTTACCCGTGTGGGCACCCATTCACCCAAATCTAGGGGTACCCAGCAAGGCTAGATCACTTCTTGCCATAAGAAAACGTGCAATCAAGTCATCCCAACAATGTTGTCATTCAAGGGGGTGTTGGTCTTGGGAGTGACGACAGTCCTCATATTTTGGCAAAATCCCAAAGCAGTATCAGGAGTGATGATGATCTTGATATGGCAAAACCCCAAGGTGGACGGGGTGATCATACTAGTGAAAGGCACTGAGATTTGCATGAATTGATGTACCGAACGAAGGAGGGAGAGCCCAACCCAGGCTCTATATACAGACCTCAGAGGGGGAGTAGCAAGTTGCCTCTCAAAAATTCCCCTTACCTTGTGATAAATGTTTTGATGTGACTTCGTGGCCCCTTCTACAAACATTGACAAAGGAGCTAGCTAGTTTCGTTATGTTGATCGGGTCATGGGATGCACGTGTTGCCTTGGCTCACACTCAACTAGCCATAGCCATGACCAGAGGAGTTGCAGGATGAAGAGCCAAGCCAAACATGTCTCTTTAAAAGGCACGTTTGGCCTCCCACAGGTATAAGAAATTTGCTGGGCCTTCGGCTCCTACGTTGCAAAATGAAGTATGTGGATGATGGGTCACGAGAAAGAAGAAACTGCTGATCGTGGATGTTGAGAGAAAATGGATTGCGACATGCACCCCAGCCTTTGAACAACTGCCATTCCATGACCCATAATGGCGACCGAAAGCCCAAACAATCCCCATAGCTAGCTTACTTATGTGTGGAGTACCGCGCGAAAAGCCCCCTTTCGTCATGCTCACGATCTTGCGACAATTAATAGGCCATAGGCATGACTAGAGGAGTTGCAAGATGGGGAGCCAAGCTAAATGTTTCCTATAAATAGTAGGCATCTCTAGCCTTTGAGGCACGAGTTGTTTGTTGGGGGATCACACACACACGTGGGCCTCTGACAAACAGGACATGACATTCACTGACAAAATTAGTTTATGGATGACTATTCATAGGAAAGAAGGAACTATCGGTCACAGATGATGAGAGAAACCCAACTATTGCAAGACGATCCAGTCTGCATAGCAAGCCCCATAATGCTGACCAACTGTCAAACAATCCCCATAGCTAGCTTACTCATGTGTGGAGTGTAGGTCCAATACTATTGTAATGTAGCCATTTGGCTCTAGAGTGTGGAGTGCATCTTGAGCGTTGTTGGAATGTAGCCATTTGACTCCACGCAATTGAAGGAAAGTATTCTGGCAAACCTCTCTCTCTCTCTCTCTCTCTCTCTCTCTCTCTCTCTCTCTCTCTCTCTCCACGACCTTAGCGTCTACAATGGCCTTCAGAGATGGCCATCATCTAGGGGATTCACATGCTTCCCACATGTAGGTGGGACTAGCACAGTGGACTACCTACTGGGTCCATTGGCTTTTGTCTCACGGATACATGACCTCACTGTATCCCCCCCCCTCGGAGTCAACCACTCATATCTGGCCTTCGGTGTTCTTGCTACTACGCCAGTCATAGGGAGAGTTCCTACCGCAGTACCCAAATCCACTTTGACCTTGCCCTTGATCTAGTGTATGTGTCACTTAGCTAGAGAGCTTCCAGCCCTACTGGAGGGTGATTTAGACCTCGCCCACGCTTCAGCCACCCTTGTCACAGTGATACAGGATGTTGCCACCAAATCCTTTCCTACGACTCGATCTTCACGGGTACGAGATGGTAAAATGCCTCAAAACCCTTGGTTTGATGATGAGTGCAGAGAGATATGAGCTAACCTCACACGGGAGTGAGCCTTGGAACAGTTGACGTCACATGAGGCAAACAAGATCTTTCAACAGTTGACACGCCGCAAGAGACAAGTCTTCCTCACACACAGGATGGATGAGATCATCATATCATTTCGCCGGGGATACCCAACCACTAGATGGGGACTTCTTTCGGAGGGGAAGCCACTCGTCCCCATCCCGAGACTATGGCACAGTTATGCATGCTCCCTATATGATGTCCCAAGGTAGACCACCAGAGATGTCCTCTATGCCCAGGCCCACTACTTGCCATCTATTCACTATGCAGAATGTGCGGGCCGCACTTTGTCGGCTCCACAATTGGAAAGCACAGGATCATGAGGGCCTTCAAACAGAGCACTTCGCACATGGGCAGGAGGTTCTAGCACCGATTCTTGCACATATGTTTTAACCTTGTAGTTTGTCACGGCTTCCCACCAGCATGGAGTACCACCACTATCATACCGATACACAAAGCAGGAGACCTCATGGACACTGGGAACCATCGCACCCTCATGATTGACCACACATTGGCCAAGATCTATGGATCGGTACTAGAGAGGGAGATCAACAGTCATACGGAGGCATGATGGTAGCGAGCACTAGGGCAGGTAGGATTCAGGAGGCAGCACTCTACTCTAGACCACATTTTCACTCTGAGGGCTGTCATTGAGAAGGCAAGGTTCAAACATCAGAAAGTCTACACATGTTTCATAGACTTTTGAAAGGCTTTCGACACACTGTCCCATGATCCCACATGATCAGGAGACTACAAGAGATGCAGATTCGAGAGACGCTGATCTTGGGTGTGATGAGCCTATTTGAGTCAGTCAGAGGTAAGATCCGTGCTCTAGGTGGTCTATCGGATTAGGTCGAGAGTACCATTGGGGTGAAGCAGGGTTGCCCTCTCTCACCGACTCTCTTTGGACTCTACATCGATGAGATCACATCTTTCATCATAGATTGCCTAGGGGGCGAGTGTTGGGCGAGTGTTCATTACTAGGTGATCTCCTCATACATTGTTATACGCTAATGATATAGTCCTTATATCCTCTTCGGTGGAGGGGCTGTAGAGAGATTTGGAGGCATTAGAGGTGTTTTGGAGAGAGAGAGAGAGACCTGATGGTCAACCTTGGGAAAACTAAGGTTATGATCTTCAACACCTCACAAGTAGTGATTCGCTGACTTAGTTTCACCTATCGTGGCGAGCGAGTGGAGATAGTGCAATCGTACACATATTTGGGAGCAGCACAAGACCTATCTTCACGATGACCCATGCAACCCAGGCATGGCTCACACGAGGGTGTAGCGCTTTGGCTAGACTAGAGCGACAGTGCTTGCAAGCACAATTCCAAGATCCACCGACAAAGGGCTGGCTTTTTGACACATTGGTGTGACCAACTGCCATGTATGTAGCATCATTCTGGGGGTGTGATCTTTCGAGGACAGACTGGAGGAGCTTTAAGCGGCTACAGGTGACGATGGGATCTAGGATGATCTGATGTGATTCCTCATTCCCACATGAGATAGTATAGACAGAGTTCGCCATGACACCTCTCTAGGTTGATGCCATCTTTTAGACAGTGACTTTCATCCATAGAGTCTGGGACTTACCCCATTGGAGACTTCCGAGGTTGGCCCTAGAGTCATCTAAATGACTAGTAGAGAGAGGGGCAGACACATGGTATGCACGCATATCCACTTGGTTTGCCGAGCATGGTGTCCAGAGGGACATGCTTTCCCCCTTTCAATACAGCATGGATGCGTCTCCTGAGTCGATCTCGCGAGATGAGATCAATCGTATCATATGGTTAGACCTCCTCCAACTTCATACATCTCGAACTTGGGGGGAGGACCAAGAGCTCCCCACCAAGACCCAATTTTATCGCGACCACTTCTTGAGAGTATTAGAGGAGGGATTTATTATCAGACCCCAGTATCTTGAGGACAGAGGAGTCTCCCATGCATTGAGGATTGCCATTGGTCAGATGCGGGTTTCGTCCCATCAGTTGAGGATTGAGGTAGGGAGAGCAGCATGTATACCTAGAGAGTAGCGTGTCTGCACACTATGAACATTGGGGCAGTTGAGACAGAGGAGCATTTTCTTTATGTTTGCTCAGCCTACTACGAGATCCAAGGGCGCTACCACTATCTCTACTTGAAGGGGACTAGCTTCATCCCTTTGTCATGATTGATCCATTTCCATGACTAGGCATGTATCGGGATTTATCTGATGGAGATGCGTCGGCACAGGGAGATACTTCTGCAATAGATCAGAGAGCAGTAGGGGATGGTTTTACCACCACAGGACATAGAGGATGAGTGGCCACAGCGACGCGTCAAAGACTTCTATACATTTGAGTCAGCCACAGTGGAGTAGAGGAGAAGCTAGCCGACATGAGAGCAATCTCGATGAGCAGTCGGCATAGTACCACCGAGAGAGGGGCATGCAGGTTAGAGAGTCCCGAGAGTACACTTTATTGAGGTCTGACATATCACAGCTTAGGGGGGGGACCAATAGAGACAAGGGGTCACTCTGGACATAGCTCAAAGAGTCCATAGAGTGAGGAGACCACGTCCCCCACCAGAGCGTGAGATAGCTCGATAGACACAAATACAAGACATCTTCACAGTCCACCAGAGAGCCATCACTGTACCAGGCTTCAATTTTTTATTTTGCTTTGAGTCCCAGTGTTGAGATTGACTTGTTTTATAGTTTGTTCTTGATATTGGATAGATTGATCTGGCCCACTGTGCAGTTGCAGTTGACTATTTCTATTCTATTATATTCTATTCATGATTATGACTTTGTTAGCATAAATTAGTACTCAGCAAGGGTCCTAGCGTGCCCTTTGCTTCAATCCACTGAGGCTTGTATGAATTCGCTTTTTTGTGTACTTTGTCCCATAGGCTCCCGTGGACGTCTCTTTCTCTCTCTCTCTCTCTCTCTCTCTCTCTCTCTCTCTCTCGTTGTCTCTCTCTTAGTGTTGCACTTTGTCTCACCAACCTCATTGGTCTAACCTAAGCTAGGTCACTCACATTCTTGAAAACTTGCACCTGCATTCTTAGAAACCCACGACTAACAACATGTATTGTATTCCCAAAAACCCAAGTATTCTCATTCCAAAAGGTACTTTGGAGAGCCCCTATTAACATGGGATTTAGAGAACCTATTGTTTCCACCCCCTTTGATCCATTTGCCCAAATGTTTGAGGCTAAGCAGGGACAATTCAGGGTCCCTATGGGTCAAAGTGGCCTCACAATAGGGGCTCTTCGATGACTATTTTGATGTGTGCTAGCACAGATTCGAAATGGGCTTTGGAGAGCCCTTATTTTCCACTCCTTTGCCCGTCTATTCGAGGCTGAGCGGAGAAAAATTTAGGGTCCCTTCATATTGATAACTCATCGTATGAAAACACAACATATAGTACAATTTCAATCTCGTGACCATTACTCACAAGGTTGAAAATCATGGTCCAATGTGAACCTGCATATCCTACCACTAGTAGTAGGGACAAAAAGTGCAAAGGAAAAGTAGTCAGGTGCTCGTATTGTGGAAAAGAGGGTCACGACAATAGACACTATTACAAGAAACCTTTGATTCAGAGTGTAAAGAAAAGCATGAATTGTAGATGAACCTCCTCCAAGTGAAGATTTCGCAGGTGTGTGACAATTGCCAAATGAAGACTTCTTTCCCCCTATTTCAATCATGAAGGGGTTTGTTGGGTATTTGGTCTTCATAGGTGGCTCTTGAGTGTTCCATAAGGTGGCTCTTGGTTAGTGTATGCTCTCACATGATGATTTGGAGGACCACTTGGTCGAGAACGTGTTTGCCTTGGCTCCCCATCTTGCAGCTCCTTTCGTCATGGCTACGGCAAGTTGAGTGTTGCGGGATGGTGAGCCATGGTAACAAGTGCATCCCATGACTTGGTCATCATTACAGACTTAGGTTGCAATAGAAGTTTGATCAAAGAATAAGGGGGCTAGGGAAGCACTAGGGAATTCCCCTCTTGAGCCCTTGATATACAAACTGCTCCCCCTTCTAGGTCCTACGACTCTAGTTGCCTCTCACTGTTGCTGGTATCACGCAATCCTCCTTTGGATTTTGCCATCTTAGACTGTCACCTTGAATGACTGGCCATCTTAGACCGTCACCTTGAATTATCATCGCTTGTCAAGAAGACGATGTGAGATCTCATCCAGAAAGGTTCGAAGGTACGTCCTCCTCCTTATATCTAGATTCTAGGCCATCCTCTCCACCTAAATAGGAAGAGAGGCCTTTGAAGCTAGTCTTCTCATTTGTCTTTTCACTTGACCTTTCAAATCCTCCTTTCAATGGTGTCACTTCCAGATCTTTCATCTCAAGTGACTACCTCATTTATATTTTTCAAAGCTTTCAATTCCTCCTACCAGAAGTATCATTTTAGCTAGCAGCAATGCATATATTGTGTCCTTGGCTTGTCCTTTGAACATTGCTCAAAATAGGATATTTTTTAATGCCCACATTTTGATGTTAATACAGAGTCTCTTTAGGTCGAAGTGATCTCCAAATAGAACTCTTAGGAGCCCCATTCTAATGTGCACTAGTGCACATCTAAAACAGGCTTTAAAGGGCCCCAATTTCTGGGTTGTGTTTGAGGCCCAAAGGTGTATAGTTTGGGGTCCCGTCAAATTGCAATGGCCTTAAAATAGGACCCCATTTTGATGTTTGCTTGGAGAGCCCCTATTCCACACCCCATTTGATTCCTGCTACCGTTGTGTTTGAGGCACAAGGGGGGGGGCATATCAGGCCTCAAAATAGGTCTCTTCGGAACCCTATTTTGATGTACGTTAGCAACTCAATTATGGTTACCCTACCATGCTAAGTGCAGGAGCTATGGACTACAATCTTGCCAAATGAAGAGTGCTCGCGGCTCTTACAAGCTTTCTATGTGTAGAAAATAGGCGGGAAATCCAACTAACAATACTGCCAATACATGTCAAAATATCGTCGGTATTCATATTAATACTAGTGGTATTTATGTATATACAGCCACCAACAATCTATTAAACCCCACCCGTATGTGATTTATACCATCGCTATCATGAATGCTACCACCGGTATAATGCCTATTATCATCGATATGTTTATTCCATTCACCATTGAATTTTTCAAAGCTTTCAATTCCTCCTACCAAAAGTGTCATTTTAGCTGGCAATAATGAATATATTGTGTCCTTGGCTTGTCCTTTGAAAATTGCTCAAAATAGGATATTTTTTTTAATGCCCACATTTTGATGTGTAATATAGAGTCTCTTTAGGTCGAAGTGGTCTCCAAATAGAACTCTTCAGAGACCCATTCTAATGTACACTAGTGCACATCTAAAACAAGGTTCGAAGGGCCCCAATTTTTGGGTTGTGTTTGAGGCCCAAAGGTGTACAGTTTGGGTCCCGTCAGATTGCAATGGCCTTAAAATAGGACCCCATTTTGATGTTTGCTAGCGCACATCCAAAACATGGCTTGGAGAGCCCCAATTTCACATCCCATTTGATTCCTGCTGCCGTTGTGTTTGAGGCACAAGGGGGGGGGGGGGGGGGGGGGGCATATCAGGCCTCAAAATAGGTCTCTTCGAAACCCTATTTTGATGTATGTTAGCAACTCAATTATGGTTACCCTACCACGCTAAGTGCAGGAGCTACGGACTACAATCTTGCCAAATGAAGAGTGCTCGCGGCTCTTACAAGCTTTCTATGTGTAGAAAATAGGTGGGAAATCCAACTAACAATACTGCCAATACATGTCAAAATATCACTGGTATTCATATTAATACTAGTGGTATTTATGTATATACCGCCACCAACAATCTATTAAACCCCACCTATATGTGATTTATACCATCACTATCATGAATGCTACCACCAGTATAATGCCTATTATCATCGATATGTTTATTCCATTCACCATTAAAATTTTCAAGTTAGCAACATGAAAACATTAACAAAATCCTTGAGAATAGATATTTCCATTAACGAGGTGTGATGGAATATAATTTTCAATTCCTTCTACATTCCCTACAATCATCATCTTGAGGGAAGGCCTACTTCATGATGTTGATATATACATATATGTTAATGTGTGTGTGTGTGCTTGCATGTGTGCGTGTGTGTGTGTGTGTGTCTACACACATACACACACACATATGATGGTTTTTGAAAAATTTTCATTTATTTTTTGCCTACTTTGTCGCTTGTTGGTTGCCTTCTTCTTTTTCTAAGGGTTTGTTGCCTTATGTTGGCATTTCGTCTTTTGGTCTCTTCTTTTTTGGTCCACCAAATTCATAGCTTTTATTAATGAATGATTTCTTCTGCTTTGTTTTTTGGTTGGTCGTTATTGCCTCTTTCTCATCTTCCCATTCGCTTATCTTTGCAATTCGATTTCGTCTAACCATGCAATCTTGAGGCCACCTATTTTCCACCTTGGTGATCACCATGGCCACTTGGGGTACGTGATCATCATTGTCGCATGCTCTTTGCAACGCCTCTAGCTCCTTCTTCCATAGTCAATACTCTCTTTTTAAGTGTCCCTCCATGCTACATAAAAAGCATGTCGTGGTGTTTGGCCTCATTCCTTCACCTTGGAAAACTTTTTGGGGAAACAATTATGGGCCCATATTAGGTCAAGCAGCCTCAAAATAGGATTCTTTGGAGTCCCATTTTAATGTGTGGTAGTACATTTCAAAATGGGCTTTGGAGAGCACCTATTTTCCCCCTCCTTTAATCTCCGATGCCCCAGTGTTTGAGGCACAAGGGGCAACAATTTAGGGCCCTTATTGGGTCAAAGTGGTCTCAAAACATGACTTTTTGGAGTCCTATATTGATGTGGACTAGCGCACATCCTGAATGTTCTTTGGACAGCCCTATTTTGCACCCCATTTTATCCCCATTGCCTCTATGTTTGAGGCTCAAGGGGGAACAATTCAGGGCTCAATTCAAGGCTCATATAAGATTGAAGTGCCTCAAAACAAGACTCGTGCCCCTATTTTGCACCCCATTTGCCCTTATGTTTGAGGCATAAGGGGGAACAATTCAGGTCTCATATAGGATCAAAGTGGCCTCAAAACAAGACTCTTCAGAGTCTCATTTTGATGTGTGCTAGCGCAGACCCACAATGGACTTTAAAGTAACTCTATTTTACACTTCATTCAATCCCCATGGCCCTTGTATTTGAGGCATAAGGGGGGGAAATTTAGGGCCCATATTGGGCCAAAGTGGCCTCAAAATAGGACTCTTTAGAGCCCCATTAAGATGTTTTCTAGCGCACATCCAAAATGGGCTTCAAAGACCCCTATTTTCCAACTCCTTCGGTCCAAATTGCCCCTATGTTGCAGGCACAAGAGGGAACAAATTAGGGCCCATATAGGGTCAAATTAGCCTCAAAATAAGACTCTTAAGAGTCCCATTTGATGTGCATTAGTGCACATCTAAAATAGGCTTTAGAGAACCCCCATTTTCCACCCCTTCAATCCCCATTGCCCCTATGTTAGAGGCATAAGGGGAAATAATTTAGGACCATATTTAGTCAAAGTGGCCTCAAAATAGGACTCTTCGAAACCCTATTTTGAATTGTGCTAGGGCACATAAAAAATGGTCTTTGGAGAGTCCTTATTTTGCACCCCATTCGATCCTTGTTGCCCATGTGTTTAAGGCACAAGGTGAACAATTCAGGGCCCATATCAGGTCAAATTGGCCTCAAAAAGACTCTTTGGAGTCCCACTTTGATGTGCACTCGTGCACATCCAAAATGGACTTCGGAGAGCCTTATTTTCCACCCCCTTTGATCTGCATTGCCCCTTTGCTCTAGGCACAATGGGAACAAATTCAGGGCCCATATTTGTTTGTTAATTGAACAGGCCTCAAAATAGGACCCTTTTGAGTGTCATTTTTACGTGTGCTAGTGCAGATACAAAATGGGCTTTGAAGAGACCCTATTTTCCACCCCTTTCAATCCCCATTACCCTTGTGTTAAAGATACAAAGGGGAATAATTCAAGGGCCATATTAGGTCAAAGTGGCCTTTAAAAAATGACTCTTCAAATCCTTATTTTGACGTGCGCTAGTGCACATCCAAAACTAGCTTTGAAGAGTCCCTATTTTACACCTAGTTTACTCCCCATTGCCTTTGTGTTCAAGGCAAAATTTCAAGGCTCATATCGAGTCAAAACAACCTCAAGATAGGACTTTTTGGTGTCTCCTTTTGATGTGCACTAGTGCACACCGAAAATGGGCTTCAGAGAGCCCCTATTTTGCACCCTGTTTGATCCCCATTGGTGTTCAAGGCATATCTAAAATAGGTCCCATATTAGGTCAAATTTCAGAGTCCCATTTCTATGTGCACTAGCCCATATCTAAAATAGGCCTTGGAGAGTCTCTATTTTCCACCCCACCTTCAATCCTTGTTGCCCATTCTTTTGAGGCACAAGGGTGTCCATTTACTTAAGAGAATATCTAAATGTCTTATAGTATTTAATGATTGTAATATGCTTGGATGAAGAGGATATGAGTCTCTATAAGATGTTACATTAAATTTCATAATTTTAATTTTATTTGCAAAGCTTACAATATTATCTTACTTTTTGGTTTTAATTTGTTCTTGGGCGAGTGATTCTTTTTTCAAATTTTATCTAAAAGTACTTACAAAGATGAATTTAGAGTTTACACCAGTCCAAAATTAATGAAATACATGTTGGGAATAATTCAGGGCCCATATCAATCAAAGTGGCCTTAAAACACGACTCATCATTGATGTCCACTAGTGCACATCAAAAATGGTCTTTGGAGAGCACCTATTTTGCATCCCTACTACCTCTACATTTGAGGCACAAGGGGAAACAATTTAGGGCCCTAGGGTCAAAGTGGCCTCAAAACAAGATTCTTGAGAGCCCCATTTTCATGTGCACTAGCACACATCCCAAATGGGCTATAGAGAGCCCCTAATTTCCAAGACCTTTGGTGCACAATGGCCCTGTGTTTGAGGCTTAAAGGGAGACTTTTTTTTTGGGGGCCAAAAAAAGGATTTTATATTACTTTTGAGTAACCTTTGTACATCATCAAAATTTAACCATGATATATCAGCTGACCTTGGAAAGGCCTATCAGACTTTGGGTAGATGGGTGCCGTGTGGAAGGGCCAACAGCCACAATGCTAGGGTCAATTGAGGGAGGCCTCCTTTGGAGAAAATGGGACAGCTTGTCATGTTCTTCAGAGATAAAGCACCTGCTCTTGTGCTCTAAAATAGCAGCTTTCAACCTTGTGTGTTCCAGATTGTAAGCCTTTATTGAAATTCAAGTCTTCTTTATTCTTGTTCCACCATGATGCAAACAAGGCATCAGTACATAATTCTTTATTGTTAAACTGAAAATTCATCCCAGAGATCTAGATAAATGATAGAGCATGTGCCCTTATTTTGAACCAAGGCTCATGCTTGGTTTTGCATGCATCCCCTAGTAGTATATCTTTCTAGTTAATTGGCTCTCCACACTCAATCTAGATGAACTTGCAAACTCTTCTGGCATGAGGACAAGCTACAAACAAGTGAAAAATGTCCTCCAAAGTACCAAGGCATCTTTTACACTTCCCATCTCCCTTCCCTATTCTGAGTCCTCTGACATTTGTTCATACTGCATTGTGAAGAATGGGTCAGGAGAGACATGACATCTTCTCTGGAACCCATTTAACCCAGAGTTTGTCAAATCCTTCATACCATTTATCTCTACTATCCTGCAAATTCCATCTAGCATTAAGAGTTCTAAATAGATCATCCATATCAACAGATGGGGTGGGAATACGAAGTATAGAAGAGCTTCCTACCCAACTGATTTTATGAAAATTAAAATAGAACCCCCCTTCCATCTGACATCTCCTTGCCATAGTTCCAACCTGCTCAATATAAGGGCTTGGCTTTGATTAGATAAAGCAAACTCCCTTCTGATTTCATGCCATGTCTTCCATCTAAACTATTCTATGTGCCACAGCTAGCCCCATGTTTGCAATCCTTTCTTAAAAAGAGTGTTTGCCAAAGTAAACTGATCATTAGTTACTTGAAATTTCCTAAAAGTTGCAAAAACCCAAATTGAGTCATTAGTCATAAAGGCTCCTTTACCAGAGAATTGTACAAATGCTTTTATATCCTCAAAAGCTCCCCAAATGGATTGCTAGAGTGAGCTCCCTTTGGTTTTACAGGGTTCACGATTACAGACAAGAGATACTAGAGGATAATTCTTCCACTTGGGAGCCCTAATTCGTCTAATCTGTTTCATATTTCTCAGCAAAAGCTAAGCCCAGTCATAGTCTTCGTTTAAAATAGCTTTAATTAGCCAAGTAGCAAAGAGCTTTCTGGCTGCAATTGAAATATATGTCACTCCAAGCCCTCCTCCTTTTCTAGGTTTAGTACAATAGCTCCATCTTTCTTTAAAGTAAGATATCATGGAACTACCTCCCCATAAAAAAGATTCGCAAAGTCTTATAAACCTATCTATCCCAGCTTTTAAAGGAACCAAACAAGAAAGGTAAAAGATAGGGATAGGAATCTAGATAAATGCAATGGTTGAGAACTAATTTCCTCCCTGCCAAATTGGCATGAAATCCTCTCCACTTGTCAATCCTTTTTTTAAATATGTCCAAAAACCACTCCCACCTTTGCTTCTTAGTTATTTCAAAGCCCATCGGAATCCTAAGAATTCTAAAAGGTGTGCCTTTTTAAATTATGAGTTATCCCAAATTTTGCATAGCCAATTGCTCCTTGCCACTTATAGTGTCATAGCCTGTTTTTGAGTGATTAATTCTAGAATCTGAAGCTTTACAAAAGGTGTCAAGACAGTCCATAACACATCTGACATCCTGATCATTATTCCTAGGGTAAGAGTGGTGTCATCTACAAATTGCTGACACACTAATGCTTACCATTCATTAGTTCAATCCCCTTAAGGTCACCTTCCTGAATTTAACCTCTGAGAAGCCATCCAAGAGCATCAGCTACCATAGCAAAAAGGAGAGGAGCTAAAGGTCAACCTTGTCTGATTGATCTTTTCAAGAAAATAGGTGCACTCATATCTCCATGGACACTTACCTTAGCTAAAGCATTAGTGAGCAAGAGTTTAACACTTGAGACAAAAGAATGGCCAAGCCCCATGTCCTGCAAAGATTGTATTAGGAAATCCCATTCCAGCATATCATATGCTTTATCGTTAAGGAAGCGTATATCTTGTTTAGTCTCCTTGGCAATTTCACATCCTTTCCAAATATTAATGATGGCTTCAAGAAGGTGATGCCCTTTTATAAAACCCTTCTATTTAGGAAGTATCCAGTCTTTTATCTTACTTTGGATTCTGAGGGCTAAAGCCTTTGCACGTAACTACAATTAAGCATTGTTAAAAAACTCCAATTTTTAAGCTCATCTTTGGGGCCTTCCTTGGGGATGAGCTTGATTATTCCCCCATTGACATGAGGGGGGAGAGCACCCTTCAGAATACTTTCTTGCCAAAGTAAAAGCATGTAGGAACCTACCAGGTCCCGAAAAACCTTGTAGAATTCAATTGGAAGACCATCCTCTCCTAGTGTTTTGCCATCTACCATCATGGTGACTACCTCCTTCAGCTCTTCAATGGAAAAGAGCCTCTCTAGATAGGGTAGATCATATTTTTCTATAGCTTTCTTCCTCTTCTTAGTTGTGAAAGCCAAAAGAACTCTAAGTACAAAAGAATAGGTGAACCCTATACATGGGTCTCAAACCAAACTCAGCTAACTAAGGTGGCATACTAATTTAGCCACTAACTAGAGTACATAAAGATAGCTATCATCCAGCTATTATTCATGGGCGGTGTACCAACCACATCTGCAGCTAACGAGTCGGTGACATAAATGCACAGCGGTCACCCTGGCATATCACGAGTGGAGCTCAATATCTCAACAAGGGAAAGGAAAATAGACGAATCAAAGCAAGATAAAGATATAAACATCAAAGGTGAGATCATAGTTCAACATGGGAAAGAGGAAAGGTTGAGGGGAAGCATTGATTTTTGCCAAGCGTTCGGTGCCGAATGTAAGAGTAAACCTCTATTGGAAGAAAATTTTCATACTAAGAACTACATGGATGGAAGTGAAGAGAACCCACAATTCTTGGAAATAAAAATACAGCTACGATAGCATGGGAATAGCTCTTCCTTTGACCCTAAAAAAGAATACATGCTTGTAGGGTTTGAAAACACAATGATGTTGACATATAGTTCACAAAAAATGGAACAAGAGATGAGAAGTTAGGACCATTTTAGCAACAGACTCCAAAACTATCCCAAATCCAAGCTACCCTGTTTTGCACACTGTAACATTTTCTCAGTAAATTAGAACATGGAAGTAAAGACATAAATGGATAGAGCTCAAAGAGACGAAGATTTTGATATAGTTTCGACCAAAAGGGAGTAGGAAGTAAAAATTTATGGCCGTTTTACGACAGGGTACCAAAACAATCCAGGAGCGACTTGAGCAATAGGAAAAGGCAATGATTTCTCTTACTGAAGGGGTTGCTTACACAGTACATATTGGACTGAGGTCGCCCTAAAGGGTAGAGAATACCCTCAGAACAGATCCCAAAACAAGCCATGCATAAGCACCAAAACGAGCACCAAAATGGAGCTCCCGAGCGAAGAGGGAAAAAATATGAGAAAATGGGAAAAGGAGGGAAGATCTTGGTTCTAGAAGCCAGGAAAGATTCCCAATGGGAGAGAACTACAAAGAAGAGAGGGGCTAAGGCTCAAGGGAAAGGAGAGGCATAGAAGGAGCTAGATACAAGGCAACGGCAAGGCTACAAGGAGAAAATGAGATTCTTGAGAGAGACGGGAGGGGCTTCTTTTATAGGATAGTTGCTCTATTCTGCACCATGATTCTAATGTGTGGTCGATGGTCTATTTTGAGACCAATCGCCAGTCAGCCGTTTTGGGCCGACTGGGTCAGTCTCCCAATTGGGTCTAACTGACTATGACTAGGGGCTATATAAGAGCAAGCCCATGAAGCCCATATTCATCACTAGCTACAGTAACCCTGATTCCTTAGCATCTAGCCTTCATCCTCTACTGTTTCCAGCATGCCATCGAAGCTTCTCACACAGGAGTGCACGGCTGGGAGGCAACGCCATCTATTGTATCAGTTTTACAGTAATCAAATTTTTGATTCTCCATACTATCTGCTTTTCTCTCAAGATCCTATTATCTGTTGAGCGCAGACGTTGTATTGTTTTCTTACAGGAAAAAGTGGCTTGCACCCAAGCTACAAGAAGTAGCCTTAAGAGGCAGATATACATACCATGTAGATACCTATGCATTGGGATGGATCATTGTTGAGATGATTCAATTTCTTGAAGATGCCTGGGGTTATCTTGAGAATGATCGAAAAATGCCTCCCTCTCATGTTATTAATGCCATTAAGCATCATGCGCATGAATAAATGATGCATCACATTGCCGATCAGAGAAATCCACCTGCAGAGATCAGTGATATCTTAAAGAGAGTAGAATGTGAGGGAGAATTGGCTATGAGGCCTATGGAAGAGATGACTCTTGCCCTTAGGCTTGCAACATAAGCCACATTTTTTGCCTTGTAATACTTTTGGGACACCATGTGTCTGTTAAACTTATCGTAAATAAACTTATTGTTCAAAAATAAAATTATTGGACTTGAAATCATTTATTATTCAAAAAGATGCCATTTGTGTTATGGATGTATGGCCATTTATATTATGGAAAGATTGCAACATTTGAAAGCATTTATCCAAGATTGCAACATGTACATTTTGCATAGCATATGTAACATCTTCATCCTTCATTGAGCATATTGCACGTGACATTTGTATCTTCTATCCTATCTCACACAAGATGAACTCACAAATGTGCATGTAGACTTTGCATACTGTTGTACTCCGAGTATTTACCTATACTACACTATCCGAACTAGACTATCCAAAAATGTCACAAAGAGAGGATACTCCTCCGCACAGGGAGGAGGAAATCTCTAGAAGAGCAGGCAAGCGTCCATTGATGCAAGAGGAGGCTCGACATGCCGATCATCAATGGTTACAGTTCGAGTGGCTACACAGGGTTGCTAGCACAGCACCCGAGCATGTGCTAGAGACTATTCGCATACATCTATGTATGCTCAACTTGGAGGTCTGTATGTTAAATAATTCAATTTTTATCTAAAGATATTTTCAATAAGCATCTATGATGAACTAGCAATCAATGCCATGGGCATTAGTTTTGTAGGCATGCAATGGAAAGAAGTAAACAAGCTGGTCTCCAAACAAGAGCTCTTGGAAATCTGGCCCTTAGAGGCTGATGAAGAGGTCACCTTAGGCAGCTAGGCAAGGAGACACAAAAAGAATAGAGGGAGATAAAAGCACCCCAACCCAAGCTTTAGACCAACACGGGAGGTGGAAGATAGCCAATTGCTGAGACGAATGGATTCGATAAAATGCCAGGAAAATCTACATTGAGGTATATGGAAAGGCTCCACACCATAATGAAGTGGCGATGTACTTTGACAAATTCTTGTACATGCACTTCATTAAGGGTATACAGGTGGACTTCTCCTCTTACAAGGACAAGTGTACGTGTGGTCATACAGAAGTGATGATCACCTAGTCACAATTGTCTAGGGCATTGGAGGGTGCACGTGGCCCACTGGAGCAACAAGTGGCACAACTCTGCGAAGAGAACATGGCCCAATTCGAGCAGGTTCAACACCTAGAAACTGAAAAGACCGCAAACTGAGCCAGAGCTACAAAATGAGATTATTGCTCTACGTGCCCAATTGAAGAGCCTGGAGAACCTCAACATGCGGTTGCGATAAGAGGCCCACGAAGCACATGTAGCACTAATCGAAGATGCAAGCATGGAGGCGCGATTAGCTGTTTGTCGGCATCCATCCTCATAATCATATGCTGTGCACCATTTCCCTTCGATAGCCAAGACAATTGCTTGTGCCCAATATGCCAGTGTTTGTTTGATAATTGTACTGGCTATTACTCTCTACCTTGCGGCCATAAATTTCATCTTTATTGTCTAGTAGATTACTTGCCAAAACTAGATCAATTTTTCCACTTTGTAAAGCCCAACTATCAATGGCATTGTACATACTTTAAGTTTAGAACAGTTGTATCTAGGACCATGACGTTGAATTAAGTTATACATTCTCTTTATGATGGAAATATACATTCTCTATGACTGAAATACATGACTTTGTTTTAAGTTCATTGAAGTTCTATGATGGTGTACTACATGATCTAGTGGAATTCATTTCTTTATATGCTTAGGGATTAATTTTTCTTATTGGATGGCTATCCTAGAAATTCTATACTTTATGTTCTTGCTCATGAAACTTAAAATTTATTTTTCAGAGAAAAAAGAAACTTCAATTATATGCTTTAGAGGAATTCTTGGATTGTTGGCACCATAGGCCATAATCATTGTATGGAATCAAATGATTTAAGCATCCAATCATTTTACACTATGCAACCTCTAAATCCATCACATGCATCCATCACAGTAAATCCTAAAGTCAATAAAAAAGAATGTTACCAATGTCTTATCATTTAAGCATCCAATGTTCATAATCATTTTGCATTGTTAATGTATGAATATAATATTTCATAATGGTCTATTTGGGAAAAGTAATGATCAATTAATTCTTCCCCTATTGAAATAGTTGCTCATTTAACTAAGGAATCGTGTCAATAGATTATTTCATAATAAAGAATTTAAGGAAGGCTATGGTCCATTAACACTTAACATATTTAACAAATATAATCCAACGGCCATATTCATTTGCATCCATCCTAATACTTAAAACCTAAACCCATGCATCAATTGGAATTTCAAACCCTATGCAATCCCTAAATCCATCACATTAAATGCTAAAGTCATTAAAAAAGAATGTTACCAAAGACAATAAATATCACTTTGCATATGCTTCTTCTGCATGTCATTGCACAGGCTTCTATTGCATATAAGATAGAGTGGTATGCTAGTTTGCATGCTCTTGAGCAAATGAACTTGGTCAAGAGCATAACAATTGGCATTACCACCCAGAGGCCTATGCAATGGCAACACGGAAGAATCAAGTCTTCAAAGCCCAAACCCTAAACACAAGATATTTACAATGCATGATGAGATAATATCATATTGCCACCCATCGACAGTGTGCGATGAGACAATACTATACAGTGCAAAATTCTTATCCCACCATAAACCGCAACCTACAATCAAAAAACAAGAACACATTCAGAATACAATGAGACATTCAAGACCCTATTGCCATCATTGCCACAATTCACGAGTCACTATCCTCATCATGTTCGTCATCAATGTCCTCATCTTTAAACCCATATGGAAGGCAAATATTATTTCCTTCATCTTCATCAGATTCATCCTCCTCATTGCTATCCTCCTCAGATGTTGCACCATCAGTCCTAGTTTAGTCCTCTTCTTAGGGTTCTGGAATCTACAATGATGGGATTGCTTCAGGTTGTATAGCATCAGGTGGGATATCATAGGCCCATTTTGGAACTTTCTCCTCATATCCCACATCTCCTAATGTTTCCAAGATTTTATGATTGGCATAGATGTACACTAACTTCTCATCCCGATCCTCTAGAAGTCTATTTCGTAAAGTAGTATGAATGTACTTGTAATGACTCCAGTTTCTTTTTGAGCTTGAGTTTGAGCATGTCTAAGAAAGAACCATCATTGCAATTGGGTGTAGAAGCTCACACATGCCACCATTCATCATCCACCCCCATTTCCAAGCAGATGTAGTTTTTGCCAATGCTTGAACATCGCTCAATGCAAACAACCCATCCTTGCATCAATACTTGGCTAACTTGTTACAACACTTTGCAAACTCATGGTTGTGGGGATTATACGGTGGCACCGCCTTATGAAAGTCATGCATAACAATTGGGATCTCTTCAGGTTTCATATTCCACCACTCAGGGTCTAAAAGGTACCCAACACTATGTAATGGATTGTCAGCTTGCTCCCATCGTGGCCTAAACAATTGCCACAATTCCTTGCATTTTGTAGCATTAAAAGGTCTTCTCTCGTTCTCTTGGCCTGGGCGAGTAGGGGGATTCCTTGCAAGAAGAGCTTGCTTGATACTACAAAAGTGTGTCCAAGCTTTTCCGATTGTTGGAGACTTTGAGTCCAAAGCCCTATGCACATATAAAATAGGCTTCATAGCATTAGCAGCATCCTCAAACCGTTTCCATAATGCAGGGGATCCCAATGTTTGTTTCAGGTCATGCATTTTCTCCTTTGTTGCCCTATCGCGGTCAACTCTGACATCCATCGTTCAAATGCATCACAATGAAATGTCTCTATAAGAAAACTCTTATTTTTCACCAGGGTTTGCAAAGTGTAGAAGTACGTAGTAAATCTTGTGGTTGCTGGCAATTGTAACATGGTAGAACCATCACGAGACATAAAGATTACTTCGAGACGTTGCTTCAATCGTACTAACTTCACGATATCTTAAGCAATTTCTTTGAACCATGGCACTTGTTTATACCAATCTTTCAATGCAAGATTTAAAGTATGCGCACAACACCCAGATGCATATAGATTGGTATACTCCCTTTGCAATATTCTACCCGCCTTTTTACAACTCTCGGCATTATCCATGACAACCTGAACAACTTTTCAGGGCCTAACTCTCTTATAACCTTTGATAATGCACCAACCATATATGTCCCCAACTTCTTTACATGTGAGGCATCAATTGATGCGTGGGAAGGCCTTCCCATGTGGTGATATAACCCTCACATTCAATAAAGCATGGTGTTTTATGCTTGTCCATCCATCTGCTGAGACAATTGTGCATCTAGTGTTATGTAAGTGCTCGAAAATGCTACGATTTATATGCTCTTTCTCTTTTGCATATGCCTTATCTAACAATGCCGTACGCAATGTGTGGTAAGAAGGCCAATCCATAGTTAGCAATGCAATTCCATGTAGCTCTCATATCATCTTATCAACCATACTCAGTGGTGGATATCCTGATTGCAAGATTGATCTACCAAGTACATATTGTGCATTCTTCAAATCTTGAATCTGGATGCTCTCAACTATCGTGGGCGACCTCAAGTTAGGAGTCGCAGTTTCTGATCTAGCTTCACGAGCCATAGGTGGCGATCTATCTTGTATGCTAGTGCCCGCACAAGGAGTTCTAGCATGGGAGCCTACAACACTTGTACTTCCGTTACCGTGTATGCTTACAGACTCTACTCCACTTACACCTTGACTTTCCCAAATTAATCTTCATCGTATTTTTCCAGAAGATTGCAACTTCACTATTAAGGTACGAGCTGCTGCAGTAGCTCCTAAGGCTGCACAATGCTGAATGCTCTTTCTTGAGTCACCAAGTAAGTGTCCCCTTATCCGAGGTGCTCACCCAAATTTTTATATTCCATAATACTTGCATTTCCACTCAATGTAGTCACAAAAATTAATGACAAAGTCCCACTCTAGACCATGTGACTTACGTTTTTTCCCCTGTGCATGTGGAATAACTCTTTGAGAGGATTGTGACACCCGCATAAATCCTCTCCCCATATCTTGGTTAACAACCTCATGGGGTGGATCAAGCATTGGGGTAGTGCCTATTTCGGTTATGAGATCCTCTTCTGCAACTCCTTGCTCAACCCCGGGAACATTTTCAAGCATATGAATACTGGCATGGGCATGACTCACATCCACAGTTTGCCTAGTCACAACTCGTCTTGAAGATTGTGGACGAGCATTTCTAATTTCAAGCATTTTTTATTGTGCATTCATAAGTCACAACACGTGCCCTATTTCTGCTCAAATCATTGCCATCTCGTCTCCTCCCCCTTCTCTTCATACCTAAGGCCCTTAGCTTAAAAGTCAATACTCCTCACTAACAATCGCATTCATTGGCACTCATGATCATGGTCCACAAATTCCCCAAAATGCAAGGAGTCAGAGTATAGACCACCCTCAAGAACACACAACAACACTCGCATCCACTAGCCCTCATGTTTGTGGTCTACAATTTTCCCAAGATGCAAGGAATCGTCAAATCCAAATCATGGTTCACTTTCTTTCCCAACTTACCAAAGGGTATATCGGGATATGAACCACAATCGGATCGAATGTCGCCATTTCCACCAATATATAGCATCGGTCTATGCAGGAAATTAGGAATCTGCAACCCACAGCACCATCGGTGCATAAGATACTACCAGCGGTAGTACTAACATTACCAGCAGTAATGTCCATTATCCCAATAGTGTATATTACCATTGGTATTTATACCACTGAGATAATGATCATTACAGTTGATAATGTTAGTACTACCGTCGGTAGTATCTTATGTACCGGCGGTAGTTTTATCCGATTTTTTGATGATTTTTTTCGATAAACAACATGATCACGTTGTTTTCATGCTACTTTGAAGAGTAATTAACCAACACTCATAACCCATTAACACAAATGTGAAAACGTGAACGTAATCCTTGGTCATGAGTGCCCCCATCTTGGGACATTCTTTGATGTTGAAGTCGATGCCATTGTATAGAGAGAGAGATTTGCAAAGCCAAATATATGAGTCGATGCTAGTCTTTCATTTTTGTGGTTATATCAAGAACAATGTGGGGCAAGCACATGAAAATTTGGCTTTTGAGATAGAGTTTCAAAATCACCTTGCTTTTGGAAACTTTAAAGAGAATACATGAGTGTTTTGTCAAAAGGCTTGGTGTTATTTCTTGTAACCATTGTAGCAATTTGTAGAACTGAATCTCTGACATGACATCCCCCCCCCGTCCCCCCTTCTCTCTCTCTCTCTCTCTCTCTCTCTCTCTCTCTCTCTCTCCCCCCCCCTTTGTGCCTCTCCCACCCCCTTCATCCCTACATCTTTTACATTTTCATAGGGACACTTTCATAGACGTAGTGATGGCCATGGGACCTTATGTTAATCTTTTAATGGGACACTACATTCATTAATTTATAATTTTTTATTTGAGGCCTCACAACTTAGCTTAAGTCTTCCCAAATTAGTTTCAAGTAGTTCCACGAGCTCCTTTAACAATTTTGTGAGTCTTTGCTTACAAAGTCTGGTGGAGAGGACCTAATTTTATCCTCATTTTCCCTTACTAAATTTACCTCCTTTGCCCTTTCCATGCAAAATAAATCGCTCTGATAGGACAAGCAAATTCAAATGAAGCATTTCTTCACATAACTAGTATGGTAGTATACCTATGATACAATACATGAGTGCTTCAAAGTGCATTAACTCTTGGCCACCTAAGTATTGAGACAACCGGTGCACCCAAGAGGGTCGGTTTGTGAATAAGCATATCCTTGTGCAACCCCAGAATACGTAGGAGCACATAATAAAGATGCTTGTAAGCTAGGTATAGTTTTTTTGCCAAATCCCTTGAAAATTGTGGCAACTATGCATTAGCTCAGCCCTAACGCGCACATCATAGGTGCCTCCACTTTCATTGGTAGTTTGAAAGACACAATGTTTTGCAGGCTCAATAGTCCTCTTGAGCAATGTGGCATGCATTTCCTTTGCATTTTGTCATTTTCTTGGCTACCTCCTTCAAAATTCCATGTCTCCATCTAAAGGTTAACAAAATCAAACTAAATATGTGAAGAATAGATTGGAGCAATTCACCTATAACAAAATTACGAGGCTAAAAAATGACCCAAACATACACAAATAAAGATGCCAGGAAGCAAAATCAAATGACAAGAGATATTCATGCTACAACAATAACTCATCTATTCTTGCAAACAAAAAAGCAACAATAGCTTACAAATTAACTCTGTCTAAACAATATAGCCACAAAGGAGATGCAAAAAAATTTTATAAAACTCTACACAAGAGGACCCTATAACTAATGAAGTGACTAAAAAAGGAAGGAAAACTCTAGCATTCTCTCTTATTAAACTACATACCATAGAAATACACAAACATGGAGCAAAAGAACAACAAGTAACAAGCAACAAACTAAAGATGAATAAAGCACTACAAACACCCCACCGACCACAACACCTAAGCATAAGAACAAATAATGAGCCATTGACAGGGCATTGACACAAATGCTAAACACCGACAAGCCTCAAAATTGATTGGACAAAAGCCACTCAGCTTGACCTAATATAATGACCACTGAATTGAACCACAATTAAACTAGAAATTCATGCAACAAGTAGCCATTTACTCATATGTACCAACTCAATGGACCCAAAAAAAAAAAAAGTTTGTGAGAGCAAAGTGAGATGAGCAAATCAATCTAAATAAGAGCACCTACCAAAGAAAAATCTACACACTTAAACTTATGCAAGAACATAACTAAGAGATTTGATGGCATTGCTATAGGCATTACTATGATTATGTTCTCCAAGGACCATTGATGCTATTGAAGTGAACATTGTGGTATTTGGTACAACTAAAGAGCTAACCTCAATCCCATGGTGATTTCACATTTTATAGCTTAAATCCAACTCTTGGCAAATGACATATCTCTGAAGATGTGATATTTGTTTCCACATCAACTTTGGACGTGTTGGTTGGTAAAATACATTTCAATCAATGTGTCAAGTATGCTCCCAATCATCAGCACAAAACCACATCCACTCGGCTTTGGCTCCTCCTTGTCTAGAGTGGCAATGTTTGAGAAAAAACATGGAGCCATTGCCCCTCAGACACTTTGTTTGATATATTGGTCGCACTTGGTCTTCTTATCTATGAGCGCAAAACAATTCACCTTGGAATGGAGTGCTATTCTTCATATCGCTCACATCAAATGATTGATAACCTCCTCTATGATGCTAAGATCAATCTCTCTCTTCTCCAAGCCCTCTACCATCTTGTTGTGCTGTGTTGCTTGGGTTCACTGCCCCTCTTTGTTCGTGGCTTCTCCTTTTTCATCATTTGAAAATCTAATTTCATGCGCTCCCATGTCTACATCACATGCCCAAGTTTGTGGGGAACTATTTGCAATGTTGCAAGCCTTGCTTCTCTTCCATTGGACAATCTCCTTATCTCCATGAACCACCCTTGCCTCTGCATACATGGGCATTCCTACTACTGCTTCGTGTTCCATTCATGCAACTTGGGGGGCTTCTCTATTGGTTTCCCTCTCTACCAAAGGTTGTAGGATCATGCTTGTTGACCATCTATGGATGTTGCTTTGCACTTTGCAGTAAGGCATTTGCCATGTATGACACACATGCATCATACAAGGTTATCTTTAACTTATACCTCTCTCTAGGTAACTAGCTACTCTGCATACTCTCTGCAAGATTTGTTCTTAGAGTTTGTGCCAAGTCTAATGGACTCTTCATGACGTGTGGAAACAAATTGATACATCTCAAATTCATGCAAAACCTGACCTTAGATTTTCCCAATGATTAATGTGTGCTTCACACTAATTAAGCCATATGTCAATGGATGGAATACCCCCTTTGCCAACTACCCATCACACCACATCTCCCTTATGGACTTGCTTTGTTGAGCTGCCTCTTGCTTTGTTGTGCTTAACTACTATCTCTCATACAGTGATAGATTCTCTATGTGTTGCTAGTCCTTTGCAAACTTTTGCCTATGATTCATCAAACTTTGTTTCCAGTGGAAAAGGTAGGTGCATTCTCGTCCCAACATGACATTATTTTGTCCCTCATTGAACATATTCCTTACTATGCTCTAATTTGCTTGGGCCTCATCAGCCAAATCCATGGAAATTGGTAGTTAGGCAGCCTAACTGTGTCATCATTGCATTGAGCTTCTCCAAAGCAAAACTCGGCTTGCTGTGTCTTCTTCTTTGATCTCACATGATGCTATTGATCAATTATTGGATTCTAGACCACACATGAAATCAAGAAAATGTCAATCCAATGGTCACTACATCGCATAAATGAGCATGGAATAAATTGGAAATGAGACTACACGTGACATGACATGCAACTATAGTCCACCCAATGATTTGATAAGTGTGATCAAAGTGAACCCATAAGAGAAGAAGGTAGCCATTCCCACCTCGCCTCAAGTGGTTTACAAGGTCAACCCCTAATGATGGCCCCCTAGGGGACATCTTGAAAGCAAAGCACTTTTCATCTGGTTGGCCTTGCTAGGAAATCTACTCCCATGAAAGGAGGAGTACATGGATCTTTTCTTTAGTAGTAGTAGACTATCATACCTATTCCCTACTAGCCTGCTGTCTTCTTGTCTTAGGCAACAATGTGTCTAAACCTATATAAAAATCAAAGAGGTATGTTATTAACATTTGATTGTTGCCAGAGTGCCCTAAATTATTCCACTTGTGCCTCGAACAAATGGCAAATGGGGATTAAACGGGGTGCTCCAAAGTGCCTTTTGAAAGTGCATTAGCACACATCAAAATAGGGCTCAAAAGAGTCCTATTTTGAGGCCCCAATATGGCCCTAAATTGTTTCCCCTTATGAGGAATCACAGGAGGCTTGGGAATCCATCTCTCTATTGGAGTAGCTTGTTTAGTAGTAGAAGGCTCAGCCACCTTGGGCTTGCCTCTCTTTAGGGACAATTTTTAATAGCATGTGTGGAGAGACCACACAAAACAAGAATTGGGAAGATTCTTATATATCAAGGGTTGCTCCCTAAAAGTGATACCATTTCTGTTAAGAATTGTGAGGGCACCTCCTTTGCAATGTCCATCTTAATACAAATTTGGGGATTACCTTTGGGATTGATGAAGTTTTCATGGTCCGCACCAAGGACCTCACCCAACCCACAACACAGAAAGGGTAACTGATTACACAAATAGGGAGGTAAGTTAGGTAACTCTACCTATATAGGAATTCTAGTAGATCTAGGGGCATCTGGAGAAAAGTCCTTGGACCACCATTCTAAGTACAATGGTTGGTTTCAAATGGTCCATAAGCCATGCTGCAAGGCTCTTGTAGCCATGTCAGGCTTCTCAAATAGGAAGACAAAAAGGCCTTTTTTTCAAGAATCTCACATTCTAAACATTCATACTCTTTCTTACCCAATTGGTCCTAATCCAAGTTTCTATAAAAGCCATTGGAGGTCTGACAGCAGGGAGGAAGCCTACCAAGGCATGCATACGCAGCCATAGGACTAAGTCATGAAGAAAGTTATCATCTAAAAAGGCAAGAACAAACTTACTTGGGCCGGTAGACTCACTCTCTCCCTTAGAGTGTTGTGTTCCTCTATCATTTTATTGTGCAGGAGCTCCTGACTCTGTGTTTCCCTAGGGCATTAGGTCTTTTGTTTTCTCTTGGCTAGATGCAGGAAGCCTCGGCTCAATTTGAATCAACCCAATACTTTAAAAATGTCTCTTCTTCCTCTTGAGCGTTCGTCTCTTGGTGACGCTTCGCTTGTTGTGATAATTTCGGCTCTATCTTAATCAGAGGCACCTCCTCCAATTTCATCTTCACAATTGGAGAGCAAATCAATGGCTGCAATGTGGCTTTTACTACTATCGGCTCCTCTTTCACTTGTATCATGAATGGCATCAAAGTTGCTGATGGTAGTTGGAATACTTCCGTTTTCACTTGAGCTTCGATGTTTGTTTTTGAGCTGGGTAGTAGAAGTGGGCAAGGCTTGGTATAGGGTTCCTGGGGCAACAGTAGGAGTTCTAGCCAAAGTTGAGAAAAGTCGCTCATTGAAATCCTTGAAATCGTCAAACGCATGCAAGGGAAGCTATTTCGTATTGGCTCGTGCAGTGAAGAGACTCCCAGTCACTGTTTGTCGATCATGCGAACCATGCAATAGAGGAGGAGTATTGGATTCAAGATGGGGAGGTGATGGGAAGTGAGGGTGACCTATGTGCCCATCACCCTCATAGGCTCTACCCTCTCCATCCCTGTCGCCATCCTCAAACTCCATCCTCAATCCTGCTAGAGGGTAGATTGAAGACTATAAACAAAAGAAGAGTTTGGTATGTCACCTCCCATGTGGAGGGTAAGGGTGGGACTGCCATTCAAGTCTTGTCTCATTATAATGGAGGAGACACTCAAGTTATCACAGATGATCAAAATAGATGGATGCTACTAAAATGCCTTATCAAGGGGATGAACTTTGCAGTAATTTCTCTTTATGCTCTCAATTCAGCAACACACAGAAAACTTTTATGGGATTCTTTATTATGTGTAGATGTCAACTGTGTTGCTATGGGGGACTTCAACATGGTAGAGATGAAGAGGGATAGATGGTTGGAAAAAGGCGCTGTCATCAGAGATTCTGAGTTGGTTGCTTGGGAGAAATTCAAAGAGCACTGGCAGATGGTAGATGCTTGTATAGATGGGGAGTTTAGTTGGTGTAATAGTCCATTGGGAGATCACAGGAGAGAAGCCAGGTTGGATAAGTTTTATGTTTCATAGGGTCTTTTCAATAATCTTCTCTCTTCAAAGACTAGAGCTTTCTCTTCCTTAACTCTTTTAGACCATAAACCTATCATGCTATGCTGTGATTTTGGGTCTAGTGTTAGGGGTTCTTCTTGGTTCAAAGTAGACCTAAAGTTTTTTGCATTAAAGAGTGTCCAATCTTTGATAAAGAAAGCCTAGGAAAATGCCTTTGCTAAAGGCATTTTTGCTATAGATGCTTGGGCTTTAGCTATTGACGATACTCAAAAAATTCATAAGATAGATAGAAAAAATAGAGCCAAGGTAAGGGCTCAGAGAATGGATCTAATTCAGAGAAACATTAGAGAATTAGAGAAGGTAGGTTAGAGCAGGGGATATAGCTGTTAGTTGCACAAGTGGAGCTACTTATGTCCAAGAAGGAACTCAGAAAACAAGAGCAAATTAGGTTAAATGGTTCCAAGGTTTACTTTAGAGATTGGTGGGCAGGGAAAACAGACCTACCAAATAGACCTTCCAACTTATAAGATGAAAAAGAGTTAATGAAGATATAACCCTATTAAGAAAGGCTAATGGCACTTGTGTTTCACCTATAGAGGAGAACATACAACTAATTCAAAAGCATTTCTAGGTACTCTTATCATCTACAGTCATATCAGATGAGGATACTCAGAGAGTCAGATAGTTGTGCCAAATCATAAGAGTTGTGCAACGAAGAAGAAACACATGCCCAATGTCTAGTAGAGATGGAGACCTTGGATGAGAAGTGGCTTCAAGCACTTCAACATTTCGAGGCAATACAACAACGTCGCAAAGCAAGGTATGATGGTCTTACCAAGAAGAAGAAGAAGCCAGAACTTAAAGAAGGAAGCTTGGTCATGGAGCTTGATGGTCATGTGGAGAAGCGGCTAGACAAGAAACTCCTTCGGCGCTGGGAAGGTCCCTTTAGAGTGAAGAAAAAGTTCAAAAATAACACTTATCTTTTGGAAGATGCAAATGGTCAAGAGGTCCCTGGACGTGCCAATGAGTACCGGTTAAAAGTGTTTTATCCACGGATACCATGGCCCAGTAGACCCCCATGCGAAGCATGGGGATTTGCTGGGGTGGGGAAAAGATGTGACAACAAAAAATGATATTTTGTTTTGAAACCTATGGGAGGATTTGTGGGGCCCGCAAGGTGACAAAAGCTAGCCACAGAAAAAGAACCAAGAAGCATGATGGAGAAGTTGGTGGTGAGAGATGGCTCTTTGCGGCTACTCTCATTGCGGCTTGACAATCTTTTAATATTGACTACTTTATTTCATGTAATCATTAATGTGGGTTTGACACTAATTAGAATAATTAGTGAAAATGATTGCAAATGTGATTAAGAGTGGAGTGCATCACTGTAAATACCACGGGTATGAATTATAAATACCTTGGTATAGGGATAGAATGGTTTGGGAGATATATTATTTGCTTTGTAATTGGGAAATAGAAATGAGTCATATATTTAGACTAGGCCAAAAGCCTACATGGACTCAATAATGTACTAAAATAATAGGGAGTGCACATGGATAGCATGTGGAGGGCATGTGGAAAAGTGTGGAGGAGTGTGGAGTCAAAAGGAATCCTTCTAGAATTCTTATGTGGAATGTGGAGGATGTTGACATGTGGAAAAGAGGAGGGTCCTCTTGGGCTCCATGTGGGAGGACTATTGATTTTTCTACTCAAAAGGATAAAGAAGCATCTTGTGATGGGACACTTGTCAAAATCCTCCTAAAAGGACAATTGATGGTGACCCATGCCCTTATGTCACGAAGAGGTGAAAGAATCTACTGCCAGCAAATGTAACAAGGTGAAGGAAGGTGAGAATTCCACCTTCCCGCGTGCAGCCTTCCCAAACCATCCACAAGTGCATGGATGATATGGAGGAGATTCTCACAAAAGACATTGATTCGGGCAATATCTTCCTTCTCCAATGTAGCTTGGACTTCCTCGCTTGCTATGGTCATCAGATCCACTCCTCCTCTTAGAACATGGTGGAAGTAGCATGTGAGCCTACCCTGGTCCATCAGCATAATTTGAAGGAACTGCAACAAGCTACTTCCATTAAAGTATAGCATGATGGTCCACAATGGCTCTTCTCGTGTTGCTGCGATCACATGTACAAGGACTGGGTGTAAAATCTGCATGAATTGTTCTCTCCTTGCTTCTCATGTATGCATCCCAATATTCCCCTTGTTCTACTTTTTGGCATATTCCACGTGAAATGGCAACCTTGCAGCTCCTACCAACCATACTTTAAATATAGTGCACGTAGCTCACCCATAAGCTATTGCAGCCTTCATTTCCCAGCTCTTAGCCATTATAACATGGCAATTTGACACAATGACCTTATTCTTGTGCTTGGCCCATACACCCATCCATTGTGTTAGTTTGAAGACATCAAACTCTTGTGCAAGAGTAGGGTCTACATTGCATGCTTCATTGAAGCAGGTCTCCGCATTCCCAATAAAGCTATCAACCCAAAGCATGGCATCTATCTCCCATTGCACCGGCTTGCAAGGTCATCATGACCTTCAGACTGCAAACTGGTCTTAGGATCATCAAGAATCCTCCTCTTCATAGTGCTAACTCCCTCTAAACTAGATAGGGTTGATTCCATCTCACTCTCCTCCATGTTGCACACCCTAATAAAAAAGGCATCCTGAATGCTTCTCATCACTCTCTTGCGCTCGCCCTTACTTAGCTCTTTCCCTACTTTTCGCTTAGTGCTAGTGACGATTGAGGCCATGCTTGAGATTAGATCTTGCTATGTGTATGCAGAAAGCTTTCTTGCTTGACACTAGCAAAATAGCTACAATTGCCACACAATAGTGAGCAGGCAAGCATTTGACAATAACTCCCACCCTATGCATTCTTTTTTTTAAAAATTACATGAAATGCAAATGAGTTATCATGCTATAAGCATTAATGTTAAAGTTTGAAGATTAATAACTTTCAATGTAACAAATGATTCTTTCAATGCACACATGCAACAAATGATTCTTTCAATGCACGTATGCAACAAATTATTCTTTCACTGCATGCATGCAACAAATGATACTTTCAATGCACACATGCAACAAATGATTCTTTCAATGCACGCATGCAACAAATTATTCTTTCACTACACGCATGCAACAAATGATTCTTTCAATGCATGCATGCAAGAAATGCAAGGTAATTTCTTAAAAATTTTGATTAAAAAACCCCCCCTTTATGTGGAGGGCCAGGGAAACCTAGTTCCAGGTCATGGTTCCAACTAGCTCCCCATCCTATTCAAGACGCGGGACCAGGAACCACTTCCTGGACCATGCCCCTTGGCCAAGATTTGGAGAGAGGAGGATTTTTACCTCTTCTCAATCCACTGTTAGTGAAAATGAAACCGGCGGTTGGCATATATTTTGGGGCATCTGCCGGTAGTAGTACTACTGGTGGTAGTAGTACTACCGGTGGTAAGTAGCACAATACCACCAGTAGTGCTACTACTATCGGCGGTAATCCTTTAACTATAGGCGGTAGTAAAAATACTGACGGTATGGTTAATACTACCACTGGTATTATTGTGTAAAACTACCGATGATACCAGGATACCGCCAGTAGTGTTCCTACTACAATCGGCATGTATGCAGTTTCCAGGTCAGGGCCACCTGATAGCATAAAGGCATGATTGTATCCGTGAATGCGTGAAATACATCATCATGACACGTAATCACAAGAAAATTCACATGATTACGTGAAAATGCAATCCTTGTAATCATGACTCTAATTGTGTTGAGCAATGAATATAGCTCTCACCAGTTTGCAATCAAGGTGATTATTTCCTCTTAGCAACGTTTTACTTTCTCAAGCTCTTCCCTCTCCTATCGCTTCAAACAGTGTCAATGGTTCACGTCTATGCTTGCACTACTTGTGAACTCATTGCTAGTCAGTAACTTACCCGAGAGAGGTCATCATAACTTTCTCCACTTCAAATATTATTGTGTATAGATCCATGTTAATGTGAAATGGAATAAGTATGCACAATGGAGAATGTGGATGACTATGATGCACAAAAATAGAAGGTGAGATCAGAGTAGAAGTAGGTAGTAATCACAATGAGGAGAAGACAAAAGGACCAATGAATATGAGATATAAGATGCTTTCTCAAGACAAAGGAAAGGGGCAATGCAACATGGTAGAATGAGACAATAATATTGTACTGAAATCATGTTGGATTGCATTGAGAAGTGAAATTTGATGAAACATGTGAACTGTTGGATCATCGTCATGGTGCACGATTACAGTTATAACTTTGAGATGGAACATTTGATATATTATATTTTATGGCTTGTAATTTTCATTTTTTACAACATTGCAAGTGAACTTTTGAAAATTTGAAGCCCACTTTTTATGTGTGCTAGTGCACATCAAAAGTGGGCTTAGTGGGGTAGGCTTCAATTTGGGCTCTCCAAAACACAAATCATGCTCTATGGAGTGGTCACGCTGATGAAGTGTGGTCAAATAAATGAAGGGAACAAATATTTTGGGGAGCTTTTAGGGCTCTTCTTGAAAATTTTGGAGCTCTTCCTAAAAATGTTGGTGAGCTTTTAGGACTATAATCTTAAAAAATTTTGGTTAAACCCTAAAAGCTCACCAAAATTTTGGTTGAACCTGAAAAGCTCACCAGGAAAGCTCACAAAAAAAATTCCCCCTTCCACACCATTACTTAACTTGATCAAACTAGATAGTATGGCCATACTGAGGCTAGATTAGTCTTAGAGGGCACTTGCCTTATCCACACTAGTAGTAAAGCAAAGTGTGGATTTTTTGTCTTAGAAGGCACTTCCCTTGTCAACACTAGTAAAGCAAACTGAGGGCACTTCCCTTGTCCATACTAGCAAAGCAAAGTGTGGTTTTTGGTACATGAGAGCTACTAGAAGGTTTCTCACTTGCCCTCATAACAATGTCTCTAATGGTTCCATGCTACACCTCAAGCAATAGGAGATGATCCAATATATGACCCATGGTGCAATAGACATGGGCTTCTCCCATGATAACATGCCACCAAAATGGCATTCTACAAAGAGCAACTTTGATTCTAGTAAAGTTTTTAGAGCAATAGCTATTTTTTAGCATTTCTCCACCTTTTGGAGCTATTTCAACTTGTCTTCGAGCTCCTAGTGACCTCAACCTAGCCTTGGAAGGTGTTTGCAACAACTAAGGCGTTTACATTTTTATGCATTTGGAGCAAGCTATAGGAAATTTGACCTATTTTTGGAGCATTTCTTGAATGCTTTTTGTAGGTAGTAGCTTGCTTGAGGATTGGACACGCATTTTGAGGTGTTTTTCAAGCCTATTTTGTTGTTTTGAAGGTGTTCCAACACTTTTGAAACCGCTTTGGGGATTTTGGGGATGTCTCCTTGCTATTTGGACCTATTTTTGGTTGTATTATGCAAGAATAGCCCATATTTTACACTTTTGGGTGCATTTTCAATCCCCTCAATTGGGAAACTTATTGTTTTTGCAAAATATTAATAAAAATCAGCATTTGGGGGAGCTTCGGTTACATTGAGAACAATTTTCAACTTGTTGATCAGATCTACTGGTGGCTCATTTTCTAAATTCACTATTTTTGTCCCAAATATGAGACTATTGGTTGAACCATACAACCAAAAGCCACTCCCACCCTTACTTCATTGTGCATCGAGTCAACTCTCATCTTCACCCCTCTCACGTTTACATCCTTGAGAGGACATTGGGCTTCGTAATTGGTTGTTTGATTTGGAGCAAAGGTGTTTTTCACAAGGTTTTTGCCATGTTGAGCTAAGCATTGGCAGATTTTGAGATTTGGTACATATCCCAGCACATGACTTTTTTGACAAATTTGAGAAGCATCCTCAAGCCTAGTATAGGCTTTGGTAGCGATATCATTGCTTAAGCAAGGTTTTCATAGGATGTAAACTTTGCTGAAATTTCTTTGCCTCTTTTTGATTCCTCAAATGGCATGCAAAATTTGAATGGTGTCTTTCAGATGCTTGCCTAGGAGGGTAGGTTGGATGGCACTAAATATTCTCTCTAGACTTTTATGACGTAGAATCTTTTGGTTGCCAAGAATTATGGGACTATGCCATAGGTGATGAAGCTCATCTTGTTGACATTGTGCTAAGTACTCCTCCACATGGAGGGAGGGTTGCAATGGCGGCACCTGGGGGGTGGAACAAGGGCAATAGGGCAACAGCAAAGCAGCAAGTTGCTCCAGTTAGTCTAGTGCAAGCACTTGCAGGTGTCACTCTTATACAAAAGAGGTGGGGTACTAGGAATGCCCAAGAATTATATTTGATCTCACTAAAGGTAAAGAGGTTTGTTATTCCTCATATCAAGTACTATTGGACCGCTAAAGCTACTTGGGATATTTTGGAAAATATGTATCAAGCTCGTAATGAGGCTAGAGTCTTAGGGAGCTTGATAGCCTACACATGGATGAGGGTGTCACTACATAGGATCATGTCACTAGGATTCAAGATCTGAGAGAGCAACTCTTAAACATTGATCAGGCCATTCTAGACTCATAGCTTCTTTCTAGTGCTTTGAACTCCTTGTTGAAGTCTTATCTTTCTTTTCATATGTCACTCAACCTTTTAATACAAGAGAATTAGAATCATCTCACTTTTCAAGATTTGGTACTGCTCTTCTTGCAGGAGGAGCACATGAGAAAGAATATGGCTCCATGTTCTCATAGTGGTGGGGAGCATGATTTTTTGGTGAAAGATAAGGGCAAAAAGAAAATAAGCAAAGTCATGCCTCTAGCAGTGGTTTTGGACATGCACATGTAGGTGGAAAAGATAGAAAGGATGCCATAAATCCTTTTAAGAAAGGCAAGTGCCATTATTGCAAAAAGCGTGGTCATCATGTTAGTGAATGCCCCAAGAGGCTTGCAAAAGAGAAGAAGAAATAGTTTGGTATGGCATGCTTAGCTCATCATGCAGGTTTCCAACTTTTCCTCATTTTGTTGAGCATGATTGGTCATCCTTTTCTTGCAGCTATGATGTCTCTTGGGAATCATGCATTTTTTATGCTACTTTTATAGTGGTGCTTCCCACCATAGTAACTCTTGGGAGCAATGCACCAGTGGTTTTAGACATGCTTATGTAGATGGAAAAGATAGATAGGATGCCATAAAGCCTTTCAAGAAAGGCAAGTGCCATTAATGCAAAAAGCTTGGTCATCACATTAGTGAATTCCCCAAGAGGCCTGCTTTTAAAGAGAAGTCTAGTATGGTCTCCTTAGCTCATCATGCAGGTTTTGATGATACTCTTTCTCATTTTTTTGAGCATGATTAGTCCTTCCTTTTTTGCAGCTATGATGTCTCTTGACAGTCATGCATTTTCTAAGTGAATGAGATGGTTGAAACATGGTACTTTTATAGTGGTGCTTCCTAGCATAGTAACTCACATAAATACTTCTTTGATAAGATATCCAATGCATTAGTTGTTGGCAAGTTAGTTTCTTGTGCCAATGATCTTCTTATATAGTTAAAGGGATTGGATAACTTTCATTCATAGCCCTGGATTTTTAGATCTTTGTATCCAGGATGTTTTGTGTGTCCTTGTGATTAAGAAGAATTTGCTTCATGTCTCTTCTTTCACTTGAAGAGGTTACGGTCATCTTTGAGAATGGATGATGTACAATGCGCAACAAGGAGAGAGGCCTTGGTTTTCACTGGTGCATGATGTCACAGGTTATTTCAACTTGATGCATCTGAGAAAAGAGCATGTTAAGCTTTTGTGGCTTTGACCTTTGCCATGCAAGATGCAAAGTTATTGCATGCTAGATTTGGGCATGTAATTATGGCAGCCTTATGTTATTGCAAAAGCTTAATATGTTTGATGCCTTAGCTCGTTTGGAGACCAGCTCAAACAAAAATATATGAGGGTTGTATTTTGGGTAGAATGCATTATTTTTCCTTTCCTAAGGATGGTGTAGTCTGGGCTACACGTAAATTATAGCTTGTCCATACTAATGTTCTTGTGGACCCATGTGCATGCCATCTCTTGGAGGTCATCTTATTATGTTATGTTCATAGATGACTTCACATGTTTTACCTGGGTATTTGCTCTTAAGCACAAGTCAAAAGTTTAAAATGTGGTCCAACATTTTGTGGCCTTGGTTGAATATCAATCTAAATGCAAGTTACAAAAACTCCATTCAGATTGAAGGCAGATATCTGTTCAAGGCATTGCAATAATTTATTGCTGAGAAGGGCATTATACATCAGTTTACAATGAGGTATACTCCTCGATGGAATGGAAATGATGAAAAGAAAAATCGATATATTTTGGAGATGGAAGATGCATGCTGAAAGCAAAAGGACTGCCACACAAATTTTGGATGAAAGCTATTGTGTGCTCGAATCATACTTTTTGAAAAGAAAAATCGATCTATTTTGGAGATGGGAAGATGCATGCTAAAAGCAAAAGTTCTGCCACACAAATTTTGGATGAAAGCTATTGTGCACTCAAATCATATTTTTGAATAGGTGTCCCATGAATTCCCTTTAGGTCATGACACTTGATCAAGCATGGTTTGGTCTTATGCCTTATGCCGTCTATTTTCATACATTCGGTTGTGTAGCATATGCACATGTGCCTCAAGAATTGTGTGGCAAATTTGATGTCAAGGAGTAAAAGTGCACCTATATTGGCTACAGCAATGAAAGCAATGGGTATAGACTTTATAGTCCCATGACCAAGAAGGTTATCACTAGTCGAGATGTTATGTTTGCTAAAAATGCATATCTTTACTTGGCTAGTTTTGATAGAAATTAAGGACACCTTGACTATTCACAACATCAAAATTGGTGGCAAGATAGTCTGATGGGTGATGCCTCAGTCCAGCCTATACTGATCTTGTTTCTCAGGAAGAGATTAATGGTGCCATATCATGTGAAAGTATAGCAGTGCAAGAAGCAAGATCAATACGTCATTGGCTACTCTAAACTCTTGAGGACATCAAGCTTTCTGTACCACTTCCTAGCCATACACGGAGTGGCACTAGAGACACTTAGGACACCCATTTCTGGGAGTTTGCTTGGGTCAGCAGCATACTTGAGGTAAATGAGCCTAACTATTTTGATGTTGCATGAGACAATGTGCATTAGATGTAGGATTCCATTAAGAAAAAACACACTTGGGAGTTGGTGGACTGGCTTGTTATCAAGAAGGAAATTTGCACAAACTAAGTGTATAAACCCAAAAGAAATCAGATGGGTCCATAGACAGATACAAAGCTCACCTCTTGGAAAAGGCCTATGCAAAGTAGGAAGTCATAGATTATGATGAAACCTTTGCCACACCTCTTGTATGGACCCCGTTAAGTGTGTGGTTGCATAAGCCCCATTTCATGGATGGAAGATCCAATTGTCGGACATCAAAAATGCATTTTTGAGTGGGAACATTCAAGAAGAGATCTATGTATCTCTGCCCAATGGATTTGTGGGACCTGGCAAGGAAGACAAAGTAAGCAAGCTAAGAAAGGATTTGTATGGTTTGAAGCAAGCTCCTCAAGCTTGGTATGCAAAGATAGAGGCATTTTTCATTCAGCCAGATAATGCATAATAGTTCACATGAGTGCACCCTCTATGTCAACAATGGGGATATTCATTCATCATTGTTCTTTATGTCGATGACATGCTGCTCATTGGTACTAATGTTGCAAAAATTATAGATGTTAAGGTTGAATTACAATAGACTTTTGAGATGTTAGATTTGGGGTTGCTTCACTACAAATTGGGTATCAAAGATATTGGGATGTTGTAGTCAAAGTATATTGGCAAGCTCTTAGAATGGTTTAGATTTTAGAGGTCCAAGCCCCCATCTCTACTCCCACGCAGCCGTGGCTTAAGTTGTCCATTGCCCGTGAACCCTTTGATGCCTTTGTTTATAAATCGCTATGGGATGCCTCATTTATTTATGCAACACACATCTCGACATTCAATATACAGTGTCTTTGTTGAGCAAGTTTATGCACAGCCCAAAGCCTTCATATTGGCAAGTTGTGAAGCATGTGTTCTGATATTTGCAGAGCACCTAGTCTCTTGGTTTGCTCTTTCATGGGAGGTGACTTTTATGTACATTACAACAATTCGGATCATGCTATTGATACTCGGTAGTCCACTAGTGGTAACTCTTTCTTTCTTGGACACTCTGCATTTCTTAGTTAAGCAAGAAATAGTATACGGTGGCTATCTCATCATGTGAGGATGAGTACAAGGCAGACTTCAGAACCACAGCCGAGTGTGTTTGGTTGAGGCACTTGTTGGGTGATCTTCATGCATTATTGGAGGAGCCTAGTCCAATTCTCACTAAATCTCAGAGTGCCATTGCATTTCAGATTTGGAATCCCCTCTTGAAGCATGGCACAAGTTAGACATATTGTTTGGTGCTAGCTCTCATACTTCCAAATTAAATCTGAAAATTAAGTTCTTTGAACTTAAAATGGAGGGAGATAATGTTGCTGCCCATGTCAACACTATGAGAAGTATTATGACACAACTAGCTTCAATTAATTCCCCTGTCACTGAGGATGATGCTATGGCAGTGCTTTTAAAGAACATGCCTCAGGATTTTGACTATGTGGTTACTACTTTGAAGAATCTTCCTCAACCCTCATTAGAAGGCATCATTTGTATCTTTTTGGCACAAAATCCTATGTTCCATGCTCATATGAAACACGTTGAAATTCATGTCATGGAGCTGCTACATGCATAGGACATAAAGTTGGCTTTTACCAGTCGAATGTGGAAGACGAAAGCATTACCCCATCCAAAGTTTGCAAAGCTTTAAACTTATATCCGTTTGGTGGTTGAGGAATATCTTGTATTTATATTTCCAAACTAAAGTGGCCAATGCTATGTAATAAGAGGCTAGTGGCACTTTTTTTGTTTATTGAGGTTTTCTACCCCTAACCTCAATTAGAGGTAGAGTTTGTGGGTGAGCTAGTCACCACACACCTTTTGACCCTAGTTAAGGGTCCATCCTAGGATTTTGTCTCTATGAATACCCTAGCTTTGAAGTTCATTTATGTTGCCACAATTTCATTCTAGCTTGCTTCAACTCCATTCTCTTGTGTTCTCTCACGTCCATTTCCAACACCCTTCTTTCGATGGAGATTACAAGACCTACATGAGACTCATGGCTTAGAGCCCCATAGCCAAACAATGACCTCAAGATTAGATGCCCATAAAATCTTTCTAACGTGAGTAAGCACAAAGTTGACACCATAGCATCAAGAGGTAGAGCCCAAGCTTTCTCATGAGCTCTCAATCCATCCTAGGCATAGACACCATGACACAAAGCCATCTCGTGAGACCAAGATATTCACTCGACCAAGCAAAGTAGAACACACCAATAGGGATCTCAAGCATGCTTCATAGGCACAAGGTCTCACATATCCACTCAACCAAGCAAATTAGAACACATCAATAGGGATCTCTAGCATGCTTCATAGGTAGTAAGGGATAATACTTGACATTATGTACTTAGGGTTGATAGACGTCTAGTGTATCAAAGAGAATGGGATTTATCCATTTTTAAATGGTGTCTTTTCCATAGAAAATACATACACGACCACTTCTTTATGACAAATAAAATCGGTGGACTTCAAACAACCTAAGTGTTAAGTTCAAGTGATCGCTTTACTAAAGGATAGTGGTGGAGTTAATTTTCATTTGCCCATGCTTTTAATGGTTTCAATACTCCTCTCTCACGAACTTAATAATACTAAATATTGATAGCCACCTTAAGTCCAAAGTTCCTTTAATTAACAACCAAAAAATGAGAATCTTAGCAATATACCCTTGCTTATGTTAAAATTTCAAAGGAACTTTGGCATCAGTAAGTACCTTATGGCCCTAGTAATAATTAATGCTAGTGCATGCTTAAAAAGACTTTTGACACTATAATTATATCAAGCTTTTGAGAAATATTTTACTTGCTCTCTAATAAATCAATTATTTTATCTCATGGATGAGTTAATTAATAATACATTTTTCAACGTGTGACTCTATCAAGATGGGTTAGTGTGCCCCCTGTCAGATCCAAGATTTTCTCCATGGATTGCCAAGCAAAAGTTTAACATTCTCCACAACCGGCAAACATTCTTTTTTTTTTTCCTTGAAGCCCAATGTTTGTTGAAAGCTAAATTCACTCATGGGTTAGAATATGCAAATGCTTTTAATAGCAACAAATTACTTGAGAGGATGGTGGTTATTCTATTATCCCCTCTAGCTTAATTTGAAGCCTTACCCGATGGCCAATTAGGTTTTTATCCTCTAAGTGTTTGCATTAGAGTACCCAATTCATTTTCCTTAATTTATGCTACATGGAGTTATAAAACCTTCTCAAATTGCAACTGTACAATGTACATATAGTGGGGATTATTTCATCTACCGAAGGAGAGTAGTATATTTATAACTGCTATATTGATGTTTTAATCAACAAAAGGACGATTCTTTATGCTGGAAAAAGCATGAGTAAGGCAGTATTGCTGCGGTTTCACACATTCTCTACCATGTTGACCATTCATCCATCAATACCATCCAACTACTTAGTGCGACCACAATGGTAAGGAGCATCACACACATGCACACACACACACACTTTAAAAAAAAAAAACCATTGGAATTATATTATGAATTTAGATAAGTAAACACACACACGAACGTGCGCATGCATGCAAAGCATGTGCACGTGTGCACAAATGAATGTACCAATGTGCACACCTTTTAATGTAACAATAGAAGGCTAACACGCCTCAAAAAATGTCAATTGGTTAAAGCCCTTAGAAGAGAGGGTAGTACTTGATTCAGCAGAAGAAATACAGATTTGGACATTGCAAGTATTGGAAAATGGCATAACAAAATTGCTAGACACTTAGCATCCAATAGAAATCACCTAAATGAAGGAACTTGATATAAATAGTAAGATTTAATTTAGATGCTCTACACTTCTATTTGGAAAGAATTGGAAAATTTACTAAGATGCACATCAAAGTGATATTATTAAATGCATAACCAACATTGAATCGTTATTTACAATACTAGATGCTTTAGAAATCATATTCTAAAAATGCACATCAAACTTATTGCATGATTAAATTGAGAGAGAGGACTTATGGGTAGAAATATGCTCTATTGTACTCAATATACGTTGCACTTTGCATAAAATATAACTAAATTGCCTAAAGTCTTTGCAAGATTTGTCAAAAAGTTGAGAAAATGTTTTCTACTCCTGAAAATGGAAATGTTTAGTTACAGTTTGGAAAAAGAGGTAAAATGTGTGGAGCTTGATAGGTGCAATAGGATTGGATGGGCTAATCCAGAGTGGATTGGATAAGACACGGTCGTCTTGTTGCTCCTACCCCTCCCTCCCAAGCTCTCACGTATTATTCCTTCCTCCACCCTGCACCTCCATCTCCATCGAGCAGCAGCTCCACCCCCCATCATGGCGGCCATGGCAGCAACCTGCACTCTCTCCTCCTCCACCCCTCTCTCTGCCCGCCCCTTCCATGGTCTCAAGGCCTCTACCACTGTTTCCAAACCCCCGAGCCTGGTGAGCGACTGTCTCCACCGCCCACTTGCATTTTCGCGCTTATTCTCTCTGTAACTCGTACTCATCTATCCGCTGCATGTAGGCTGGCCTGCCTTGCCTTTCGGTGCAAGGAAAAGGTGCTCTCGGTGCCCGCTGCGACTACATCGGATCTCCCACCAATTTGGTAACTCGCTCGTCTGCGAATAACTTCGATTGGTTGGCTCCTTGTCGCTCTTGACCTACCGTAAGTGATTGTTGCAGGTGATGATCGCCTCTACCACTGCAATGCTCTTCGCTGGAAGGTTTGGTCTCGCCCCTTCTGCCAACAGAAAGGCCTCGGCTGGCCTCAAGCTGGAGGACCGGGACTCAGGTCTGCAAACTGGAGACCCCGCGGGCTTCACTGGCACAGATACCCTCGCTTGCGGGGCTGTTGGACATGTAATTGGTGTCGGAGTAGTTTTGGGCTTGAAATCCCTTGGGGCCATATGAACGTGCATATGACGTGTCATGTAATATCTGGAATCTTACATATTTTTCCGCCCAATTATTGCTTTTCTGTGTTCTGCGTGTCATTGGACCTTCGCGTGTGCTTTGATTGGCAGCTTTGTCATTGTGAAACCTGAGAATCAACGATGTAGGGGCGAAACGTTCCAAATTGTTTCCAACTACTCCGAGAAATTGGCTGATCCCGTTGTGCGTTGTCAGATGTTTAGACGCCCGTTAGCAGATGTTTAGATGCCCAAGTGATTACTGCATTGGATCATATTACGTTTAACGCATAGTAATCGCGATCTTTGCAATAAGTGGAGGAGAATGGCTTTGGATAAGCTTTGAAAAGCAAGTCCTTATTCAGAGGTGATAAGCTTTTGGTTTGATCGTGACCGATGTTTACGCTTGAATCGATTAAGAATGTAGTATGATTAGGGAATAAATTGTTTGTTGAAATTGTTTATGTCTGTTGTGAAATCTCCTAGCACTTTTGAGCTCCTTATTTAAGGACTAGCCAGTTTGCATCATCAGCTTGGAGCAAGTACATAGCCTGTGTAAAAGTTTCTCTTCGTTGTAGTCCAGTGCGGCAGCCCCAAAAGCACGTTCACTTGTAAGTACACTTATACTCGAAAATTATAACTATTTATTGAATTTGTTTAAGAATTTCATTCTCTAATTTAATAAATAAACTTGAGATATATGTATGGCACGCATTGTAAAGCTATTGCAAAGTCACCTTGCAAATAGCAGAATTAGGATTTTAGTTTGCAATCCCTCATAAGAAACTGTACTGTAGTGAAGAAGTAAACTTGCTCAAAAAAATTATATATATAAGTTTTAAGAAAAAGTTAATTAAGTTTGTTCAAATTGCCTTGAATAGAAATAATTGTTCTACAAAGGTTATGCTAAAACTGCCTAACTAAATAGTTTGCTTTCAAAATAGCTCGTTACACTAGGAGATATTGAACTCACTTCTACACTCTAGACAAAAACAAATTGATCATTGTAAGAATTGAAACTCAACATAGGTGTAAAGAAGTCCCAACATGCATGAAAACAATGGGTGTCCCCTAAAACCTTACTTATTCAACTTTAGGATGCATCATATGATCATAGTCATGTTGATGTGACGACCTTGAATCCCCGGTCCTTCACTAGACCTTTTTTTCTTTCCTACACTTTCAAGATTACTAGGGAGATAAGTAGGGTCGTTTTGCAGCACTAGTTGCAGAATTTGCAAATTTGACTGTCTGGCGTGGGCAAATATAGCTTGATCTGGTTTGACCAATTTGATGCAAAATTTCCTAAAGAGGGACATAATTAAATATGCAATCATCTTTCATGTTGCTCACACCATGTAATTTGCAACTGTGTAGTAGTGTACAAGTGGCTTGCATTCAAAAGTGGAACCATTGTGATTTTGAAGGCACCCAACTAGCCAATCTGAATTTAAAAAAAAACATTGGAGAACCAAACTAATTCCAAGAAAATATTTTTTCAGTTACTAAGCTACCCCTCGAGCATGCCAGAAATGGTTGAAAGGCAAAGATGAAAAGGTTTGACAAAAGTTAGCTTGGAATTTTATGTGGACAATTGTTTGTGGACTCTGCATGGTTCTCACGAACCTAGAGTCAAATATCATTGTAGTGATTGAGATATCGTGTTTGTTGGCACATTTAGTTGCAACTATGCCCAATCAGTGTGGTAGGCACATGTTATCGTGATGCATTATAATAGCACCATAGATGTATTTACCAAGGAGAGTCTCATTGCTAGATCGGTATTCTTGAATCATGTGGTTATATTCAGAGCCGATCAAGTTTGTTTGTTTACTCACAAGTCTTGAGATCTGTTGTGTTTTTCAATATGTACTGATCTAATTTGAATTTGATATGCTCTTATTTTACCTAGATTGTTGAAGTTGGTGATGTGGTGTCTTCTAGCTTAGAATGATACTAGTATCATGAGTTGCCTCGCGCCGCGATGCTCGAGGCCTTCAAGAAATTGGCCCTTCTTTGAATCCATCCTCTATGCGCATCTCCCTTGAACACTTTATGCCTAGTGCAGAGGCGTTGATATGTTTCTCTTTCTAGACTGAAATAATTGCTTCATGTAATAGGTAGCCACTTGTGTAGTAGGTTTCTGGGTTGATGAAAAACCACATAGCTTGCCAATCCATTTGCCAACAAGCGCGCTTGCAAACTTGGTAGACAATTTGGAAACTAGTCAAGTGATTTAGACACCATCCAACAACCTCCTTAAGCTTTCCCATTCTCATCGATAGGATAGCCGTCTAATACCCTCAAGCATTGCACTTTGTTGCTTTTAAGGATCTCCTCAACTTGTCTCTAATTCTTCTAATTCAAACATTTGCTTCAGTTGTGTGGAATTCTTCTCATTTCTTCATGTCATGCCGAGGCAAAAATGCACATTTTAGAAGAGGCATGGTAGAAAATGGGAAATTTAAAATTGGGATATGGGCAAATGGGAGACTTAGAAGGTGGAGAAAGGAGGAGGGGAGAAAGGGATGAGAAAGAAGGAGGGAAGAAAGAGTGAAATTTGGAAATTTTAGAAGGGAAGAAAGAAAGAAGGGAAATTTGGAAGGGGAAAAGAGAAAGAAAGGAGAAAGGGGAGAAAAAGAGGGAAAAGCAATAACTAACAAAGAACTAAACAAAAAACTAACAATTTATTTATTTTTAAACAACATTGAGAGAGGTGAGATAAATACTTACTTGAATTTAGGTGGGAGTCCTCTGTTGCTTTTGAAGAGAGGAAGTCGTGTCTCTAGCTGTTTTGTGGATACCGGATGTGTGTAGGAGGAAAGTGGAACTTTGTGTGGAAACTTTGGTGGGAGATTTGAAGAGCTTGCAAGTCTAAAGTAGAAAAATGAGAGTGGCGCTCCCTCAATGAGAGGTTTTCCCACTGCAATATCAATATTTCTATTGATATTTCCATCGTTATTTTTGTTCGTACTCCTTTGGATTAAAAAATAGTGAGACACAAATAGTGACATTGTGAGGGTTTGTTTAATTTTTACATGAATTTTTAAGAAACATACTATTAAGAAACTCTGGATTTAAAAATAGTGACACTATGAGGGTTTGTCTAATTTTTACATGAATTTTTAAGAAACATACTATTTGTCACCTCCATGTGATGATAGAGTTACAAAACTGATGGCATGTATTGGGTTGTGGAATTTTGGCACAAGGCAAGCACGAAATGATTATATATTGAATGTTGAATGAGAGATGTGGGTTTGTGAATGCCGGTATTGCACGGGGAAGTGGGACATTGGCACTTAGCATCGGACCAAAATTAGTGGGCCTCTAAATCACAATGGTAGAAAGATTCATGCCAGGTTTTTTGCATGTGGAGTGGCATGATGCCCTTTTTTAGTGCACGAGCTTTTCTTTACTACATGTGTGCTCTATGTCTTGTGACAGGACAAAACTTGGCATAACTCTAGGTCACTATGGGGCCAAGCACAATACCAAACCTTGCCCATAAATAGTTCTGCATATTCACTTTTTAATTATGCCACCTAGGGCCATGTACCTAGACACATGCGCGTCTACCAACATTGATACTGCATGTGGAAGTGGGGCATTGGCGGTTGCAATGGGACCAAAATTCGTAGGCCTCTAAATTATGGTGGGACAAAGATTCACGCTAGTTTGCATTTGGAATACTACAAGGCCTTGTTTTAGGGTGTGCATGCCTTTTTTACATTTGGAATACTATGAGGCCTTGTTTTAGGGTGTGCATGCCTTTTTTGCATTTGAATACTAAACGAGGCCTTGTTTTAGGGTGCACATGCCTTTTCTACTGCATGCGTCACTAATGGATTTTCAATAGGGTAAGGCCAAATCCAGGTCTCCATTCCTTGTAATAGGACAAGATTTGGTGTGCCTCTAGGTCACTATCATTCTTGTCAAATATATAGGTCTCCTATAGGACCACATATGCAATTTTTAAAGAAAAACCTTAGTGGCATGGTGTGGGTAAGAAATAGGAAAGTATACATGCCCATCCATGCAAGCAATATCCAATGGCTACAGCTCCATCTGGCATGCAACATCTTTCCATACTTTACACTCTTCCTTATTATAGGCATTAAAAAATCACATTTCTATTGGACTCAATGCACATTTTCAAAAATGTGACGAAAAGTCTTTGGAAGCATTGGTTGGGGATAGAGATAGCTTGAAAGCGTGAAAGGAGTCGGACAGAGGACTTGAAGCAGATGGGAACCAAAAGGGACTTTTGGTCAAAACACAGGAATTGCAAGGTGATTTTATTGAAGCCACCATGGGTGTTTGACAAAAACAAAAGAGCTCTATGCGAAAACTAGTATCATGTGTATGAAAATACCAATCGAGTATATGGATAACTTGAAGAGGTAATTTTCTAAAATTAGTGTTTTTGAGAGCATGATTGGCACAAAATGATACAGGTAACATTATTTCCAGTTGAATTCAAAACATTTTTAAGATGTTGTTTTAAATTTACTGACACATTATTGTTACTATAGTATGTACTTCCACTTGCTCTGTGGGGATGTAGCAGTAAAGATTCATTGAATGCCATCAACAAGCTCAGTGTATTTGTAAGGTATGTCAAAGAGTCTACTATGCATGTCTTATTTCCCTTCTCATTGCAAAAGTTAGTTCCAATCCCTATCCGATGGATATATATAGGTGGATATCAACAAAAGAGATCAAAGTTATCTATTTGATTAAAAAGAGATTTCACACAAGTATTATGGGTATGCAGTTGAATATAGCCGTGCAATTGGCAAATGAAGTGGCATGCATCATTGCCCTTAAGGATGCCGATCAAAGAGGGGAGATTGTGATAGACAAGGAGGAAGAATTTGCATGGGGATGTGAGCTATAGGTATATAATTATATTTCTTTTATTTACAGTGGTTTATTATCTTATGTATATGCTAAAGAAAATTATGTTACATTTGTAGTACCAATAATGTGAGCATATGGTAGTCACTATTAAGTAGAGAAAATTGGTGTAAAGTGCAACATATTTGATCAACGACTCATGGCTAATTGCAAGACAATAGAGCTAGTACAAGGGATAAAAATCTCACTACATGTGAATGTGGCCATATGGTAGTCACTACCAAGTAGAGAAAAATGATTTAAGGCGCAACACATTTGATCGATGAGTCATGGCAAACTTTTTGCAAGACAGTAGAGCTACTACGAGGGATACAAATCTCATTGCATGCAAAATGGATCATGTTGGAGCCATACAAGACATTTTGTAGTGAATTTAAGAAAATTCAAAGTATTTAAATTTTACGTGTGAAATGGTTCAAAGTCATCTATAGAGGTGCTCAAGTTACAATCAGGAAGGATCAAACTAGATATCTTTAGATTTTATGTATGAAATGGTTCAAAGTCATCTACAAAGGTGATCAAGCTACAATCAAGAAGGATCAAAGTGGAAATCTTGCCATTGACAACAAAAATTTAGGATGACCTTATTGTCACACTCGTTTTAACCACGCAATGCAAGCAAGTAAAAAGTTCATATGGTGTCTTGCCCTTGGATTTCATTCAAGCTTGCATTAAGATATGAATTTTTACCTCGATTATATATATATTAGGTCGGTTTCAACCTAATTGAGTGGATAAGCAATGGTAGTTTTAGATTCTAGTTGCACCTAAAAATTGACATATATTTGAAGATGCGGAGCATGCAATGGAAGATCAAGAAATGAATGTATGGAAGCTAGCACCTCCAACCTTCCTTTTGTAAGAATTTTGGAATGCAAGATATTTTGGGTTCCTTAGAGGATTTCTAATACACTGATTTAAGAGAGCTCAATTTACATGCTAAAGATGTGCAAGTCCTAGCCAAAGTCCTAGCCACGAATGGTTGAGAGGATGAGCATCAACCTCATGTGGAAGATTCCAGTGAGGCTTCGATTGATTGAATGATGGAGGACAACATTGATATAAATGGTTGTGAAAACATTTGTACTTGATTTCATTATTGCAAGGTGTAGGGTGAAATCCAACACTATAGCAAGGTGGGCTACGACTATAGCAACAGGCAATGTAGTATGATTTTGGCGACGGGCGACGGCGTAACCTTTCAGCGTGATGATTGATGGAATATGGAAATAGCACCGGTTGGTGTGATGGATGTATCACGACGATCGGTGGGAAAATAATTACCACGTGGTTGGTGCGATCAATCGGAAGGGATATCTCCATAAGCATAGGGATACGGTATGACATTGGACAGTAGGATAAGGACTTGGCAGGATAGTATAGCGACGATGATGGAATAAGCAAAAAACACTGGACAGCGAGATTGCACAGCGACGAGCAATGCGATGGAGTTACGCAATGGCAGAGGGGAACTATTACGACTACGGGTGTGGGGGTGGGTCCACCGCGTCGACGGCAGAATAATAAAATAGCAACGATCAACAGGGAACCACTACAGCCTAGGTCAACAACTTGTCATATCGATGTAGAAGTAACTTTGACATGCATTAACTCCGAGCAACGAGGTAAACCGTAGTCAGAGATTAGGTCGACGGGGAAGCATTACGTGCTAGGTCAACGCAGGGTGACTAGTGAGATTCGGCTAACGTGCTAGTCGGCGAGGAATTTGGTCGGTGCGATATGGCTATAGCGTCGACTCGGCGGGATAGTCACACAGTTTCACCGACTAAGATTTGCTGATTTCTGAGGATTTTGTAGGTTCTGTTCATGATTTTTTGTGATGGGGGGATGCTACACTACCTATTCTACCTACTCAATGAAAAAAACTTGAAAACAAACACTTTTTGAAAGTCAAAATGTAAAAACTTAGAAAAGGGAAGTTCTAGAACATGAAACTACTTCAAAACTTGACAAAAATCCTTAGTTTTGTTGTTTTTTGAGATGATTAGACCACGCATTAACCTTAGCAATCAAGCCTACTAAGTTCCTATCAACTTGAAACACCAAAAAGCATCCAAAACAAGCTTCCCAAGCTCACAATGGCATTCCTACATGAAAAAATAGATTTTCATCCTCTCTCTCTCTCTCTCTCTCTCTCTTTACACCTCTCTTCTCTCCTACAACTCTACTAACAAGCTCCAAGGTAAGCTTGAAAACTTGTGCAATGGGAATATATCGAAGGGAGACAAGTGTAAATGCAAAAGCATACCTTTTCTCCTTGGCAGTGTTGCCAAAAATGTAGTGGATCTAAGCGGTTACTCACATGTCGAAGATATGCCGACGGAGCTTCCACTCCCAGCTACTCCTTGTGGGAGCAATGCATAGCATGAGCCATCCACAAGTGTCACTCAAGCGGCCTCTGGATTGTTGCAATGTGGTTTCATGCGAGGAAGAGGGAAGGGGAAGAGGGGAGGGGAGAGGGAGAAGGAGGGGAGAAGGAAGGAGGAGAAAGGGAAGAAGGAGAAGGGAGTGAAGGGGGATAGAGTGACAACCACAAAGGCACTACAATGGAAACAAGAGAACACCAAAAACACTCTCTTGGAAGAGAAGAGGGAACTTGTATTCAAACTTGTGCAAACAATAATGAAGACCAAACATTTGGCCTTTTATACATGTCACCTTTTGAAGGGAGGGCCAACCCTTTTCCTTTTTAGCACTCTCCCTCACTTTACAACCATGGGCTCTTGGGCTCATAGGGTGCCAAGGCATATTGCTATTCTTACCGACTCTCCCTACTAGTGAAAATAGCACTTGTGTTAACCATATTAAAGCGCTTGGGACAAGCCTGGCATGAGGAGGTGATCCTACGGTTTCCAAATAGCACTTGTGTTAGCCTCGCCACTCCTAGGCTCAGGTGATTTGGGGCTCAAACTCCTTGAGCACCCTCACACCTTCACCTGTTTGTGGTCATGCATGATGCATGAGATTCAAACCTCGAGTAGCGAGGCTCAGCTTCGTCGACACACTCAACTCTAGGGTAGTCTAGGAAATAATAAAAAATTCCAGAACCTCAGTTCATCCTAAGTGGGCCTAGTTAGAGGTCTCCTACATGCACTTGAGGTCTAGGAGAATTTTGTCCAAGGATCCCATTTGGGAAGATAGTGCTTTGAGCTACACTCAACCCACCTTCCCTAGATGGGGTTTACTCATTGACTACCCTACATTTGGCGGTTGTACTTTGTGGATGTTAACACAAGGGTCGGCCTGCACGCATGTGGAGATGTAAGGACTTGGTGATAGAGCCCCTCTCCCCAAAGGTATGAGAAGTTGTATATTATGTGCCTGAAGCACTATCTTGATGTTGTGGAGAGGACGGCGTAGAGGCCTTTACCTTTCCCTTACTCACAAAAGAGGAGTCCCCCCCATGAGACGTGGCGGGTTGCTCGAGGAAGAGGCCTTGGGCGAGGCTACTGCTATCTGTGAGGGAGGAGAGGGGGCTAGCAAATGGGGGCGGTGATGAGGGTAATCATTGTAGGAGGGACAGGTGGCAAGGGCTAAGGCGGGGAAGGCACAATAGAGGGTTACGAAGAGGGGAGAGGTGGATCCAAGGGTGATGGGGAAGGTGGCTGGGTGGGTGTCTCAGTTGAGGTTGCTACAACGATGGAGCCTGTGGTCCCTACGGCTCCCTCTCCAATCTCTGAGGAGGGGCCGAGGGTACTGGTGCTCTAAGAGACTCTGATGTGTGCTTTGGGTGCTGCAAGGGGTCCGGTGGTGAGTAGGAAGTCATTCCTCTAGAGGGGCATGAAGATTGTCCTGAAGTCAAAGGCTCACTCTCTGGGTCTCGTGGTTACATATACACACATATACATATACATCTAATATACATCTACATTTACATCTACATCTACATCTACATCTACATCTACATCTACATCTACATCTACATCTATAAATACACACACACACGCGCACGCGCGCGCACACACACACACACATATGGAGAGAGAGAGAGAGAGAGAGAGAGAGAGAGAGAGAGAGAGAGAGAGAGAGAGAGAGAGAGAGAGAGAGAGAGAGAGAGAGAGAGAGAGAGAGAGAGAGAGAGAGAGAGAGAGAGAGAGAGATTCAAGAAAAGAGAGTTTAGCTCATCATCAAGTCTTTAAAATTTCAATTAGCTAGTTGGATAACTAGGTGGTTAGAAAATTTGATCTTTAATTATATTGCCATTCAATATATGGTTGGGATTTCAAACTTGCAAGTTTGATTGTCATCCAATAGATACTACCTAGTAAGAGCTATTGTGAGGTTTTTCTTTTAATTAATATGAATCAATTTGCTTAGCTCCCAACATGGTACTGAGCCTTGATAGAACCACTACGCTTAAAAGGCAATCGAGCATAGCTCACATTGCTCAAGTAAAAGTAGTCTAAGGGCACTTCCCACGTGAAGCTCCAATTATTGCCACACAAAGCTCTAGCCTATAGCGTTGAGCTCCAATTATTGACACACAAAGCTCTAGCCTATAGTGTCGAGCTCCATCTATTGACACACAAATCTCAAGCCCATAGCATCGAGCTCCAACTACCTGTGACCACCTCCTAGAGTCCAGCTACTAGTAGATGATCATGCAATGACACACAATTGAGGGTTTCCCCTTGGGTCTGCCTTCATCTCGCATGATGTCCCATCACACAACCTCACTCTACAACATCAACCCAACAAGGAAGGTGCCTCTCCATGTATGCCTTTTGCTAGTAACCCTTTGTCTCGTTGCCACTCCACACAATGTTGCCATCCCAGTGATGGCTTGCCTCATCCGCCGTGTCTTGCATACGTGACTGCTACCACATTGTGAGACTTGTACTTGAGCAACCTATTTCTTCTGTCCAAGAATGTTCCTTGCTATGGCAAGTGATAGGCCACATGGCAAATAGTGAGTCACTAACATGTCATCAATCGGCACATGGCACTTATCTATCACATCAACGCATTTACATAAGGTACCATGTGATAAATCTATAGTCCATATCACCACACCACATTAGCAAGCCACATCAATAGTGACATGTGGTGGCACAAGCAACATCCTAATTATCGCACAATGCCACCTCCATCTTAACTACCACCTCATCACTATACTACACTAGCACACCTTACTTACTCTACATGCATACATATAACACATCGTCATAGTGCTTCATAAGCACAACCCTCTACTAGCATGCACATTGCATGTGCATACTTCACGATATCATCATTTTTAAATTATGTTCATGTATGCATCAATTTATGTGGTGCATAGTCGAGTGGATGGTTAGGCCAATCAGTTTGGTAATCAAACACCAAAAATTCCAAACCTCGTGGACTTTTTTAGACATATGAGTTATTGAGAACGTATGGGTTTGGTGACAAATCAAGCAGTTAAATTAGTGTATGCTTCTGAGATCTTGAAGTCATCTATATTTGGTACATCATATGTTGGTCAGTATATGTTTGATTTGGACTAAGTTTGAACCATGGTTTCACAAGAAAGAAGTACTATATTTTGGCATCATTTCTAGGAAGTTTTGGGCATTCTTTGGCATCATTATTGTGATAAACTTTGATGCTAACTTTGAATACTATTTTTGTTACTTTTTGCCATTCATTGGTCAATTTTGATCAAAATTCAGGTTTTGGCTTTCAGCAACAGCTTCAACAAGTCCAAAGTGACATTCTCAAGGTAATTTTGATAATATTCTATATCTTTCTTGGAATTGTAATTTAAAACATCATTTTTTTATGTATTTTCTTTGTATTTGAGATATTTAACCACCCAAATCATGTCAACTTATGAAATTAATTAAATAAAGTTAGGTAAGGCAATTATGGTACTTGAAAATATCAAATGGGAACAATTTGTATCTTGGAAGTTAGATCACAATATGAAGATGGTACCCTTTCTATATCAAATGGTGATCCTCAAGTAGATGAAGATATTCCTACATTACAAGAGAATTGAACAAGAGATATAAATGTGCCCATCACTTAATAAAACAACATACACAAAATGTTGTGCTTAGATAGCTAAATACAAAAGGAAGCATGTGATATGTTTACAACCATGAATAATACTTACAAGTCAACCTCAATGGACTAGGGAAGTATATGAGAACTTGGTTCAAAGAATAGCAATTCAAAAATGAAACTACAATCAGTCTTATTGGTGGGTACAAATACGCAATTCAAGCTAAGAAATAACAATCAAGTGAACTAGCTTTTGTAGCCTCCAACAGAGGTAGAGAAAGATGCAGATTAACAAATGGAGGTGGTAGACATTATCTAGTAGCATAATCATCACCAACAACAAAATAGAAATCAAGACCATCATTAGCATCAGTGTTAAATATGAGATTCATTAATAAATATTCAAATAAAGGTGATTTTTAAGGTAGAGGAAGCTCATCAAGAAATTTGCCAAGCATTCAACGTAGTCATTATCACAAATTGGGGCATTATGAGAGTCTAAGGTGGTCAATACAACAACTTATAAAAGTTTAGAGATAGAGGAATTGCGTGGATGAAATCATAATGACATTACAAACAAGATATGTATATTGTCATTGAAAGTTTAAAAGGAACAAAATAGCCCATGTTAACAATGCATAAGATGTGAGAGTGCAATGGAATTTAGATAGCAAAAGAGAGAACACATACTCTGAACTAAAATGTGACAAGAGAGAGAGAGAGAGAGAGAGAGAGAGAGAGAGAGAGAGAGAGAGAGAGAGAGAGAGAGAGAGAGAGAGAGAGAGAGAAGTCATCATAGGAACTCATGAAAAATGCCTCAACAGTTAGGAAAAAAGATCGAACAAGTGTTGGTACAACATGAGAGTGAGAGAGAAGTTAGCATAGGAACTTGGCAGTTAGGAAGTACAACACGAGAGGAGGAGCCCTATATAAGACCTCCTCACCAGCAAAACTGATCGACCCAGGGGCTTGGAGTAAATGACCTAGGGTCAAGTGTAACCCTACCTACTAGTTCTATTAAGACGTCGAGGAGTGGGTGAAACAACCCCACACACCCCTCTACACCAGTCCACAACGGGTGCGTACATATTATGAGTGGAAACCCTTGAGCGGATTATCCGAGCAACACTCAATGGAGTTATACTTGAATGAATGTTTTTTTATGGAATATCTTTTTTTAAAAACCTCAATCGACAGCTCTCATATTAGCTGCATGCATGTACCAAGGTACAAAGAGCCAAAGACATATACCCTTGGTTTGAATGCTCTCATGATGCAATTGTGTGTATTATATTTGCACATTCATTGTATTTTCTATAAGCCTCAACATGCCAACAAAATTAGGACTAGTGGCATTGTTCACTTTTAAGTAGATATGCTTATTAATACCTCCCCTCAAGCTTGTGAGATTGCCAACAATTATTTGTTTTTAGTCTTTCGAAACTCAATAGAGGGACGGATATATATTTTAACAATCAAAGATGTAAACTATGAATTCACCTAAAAATTCAAACCTAAAAATTACAACTTGCCATACATTTCCAAAACAACTATGACATGTTCATATTATTAGGTCAAAGACCATTAAAATCACATGATTCAGAAGCCATAATCTATCAATCCATAAGAAGTTAAGGTTTGCATAAGAAGGTAATGGCTATCCATCCATAAGAAACCAGGTCTACATGAGATGATAATGAAAACATGAGAAATTAAGTTTTGCATCAATCCATAAAAAGCCAGGACATGCTCTCTAGACCTCATCAGCCAAGTCATCTATGTAGTCTAGATGCCCATGATGCCTCTCCACCAACTCATAATCGAATGTGCTATCTCCTGCCATTTGGGTAGCCACATCTTCTGCATAGCAAGGCAGAACACTAAGCTCAATTAGTCAGTATCTAACCATGCTTAAATTATACACATAGATCAAATAAATTACTCACTAATCAAGAGGTGCATCAAAGTCATAGTCTGTCTCCTCATCATCTATCATGAGGACTGCTTGATTCACACTTGAAGGCCCTGCCTCTGTGAAGTTGTCTCTAAGCATGCCTTCTAAGTATCCTGTGCAAATCTCTTTGTCATTGTCCACTGCCATGCATGGATGTCCTGAGTGAATTGCTGCTTTCATCCCAGGTGCTGTACCTGCACCAAGCTCAAGCACAGAGCCTCCAATCGGACACAACAACTCCATGAACATCAACATCATGGAGCTACTCTTCTCCAACCCACCACGCCACTGTCCACCCTTTCCCTCTTTTATGCACCGTACACTTGAAGGCAAGTAATGAGTGATGAAATAATTGTCCATGCACACCTTAAGGGATTGGGAAACTTTATTTGCCCTATCAAGATAGTGATGTGCCTTCTTGCCAATCCTAGAGAACAATAGGATTTGAAAGGCAGTAATCTACATAAAACATAGATTGAAAAAGTTAATGGAGAATACTAAAATACGAACAAACAAGAACATGACAATCATGTAAATAGCCAAATGACATACCTTGACACCAAAGCCAACATTATCCGCAACATCAATGCAATCTCCCGTCTCCACGATCCATCTACATGTACTAACTATAAGATACCAATAGCTGAATGCAATTCACATAAACAGACATTATCAACTGTGATATATTGCTCACCTACAAGAAACCTCTAGTCTCATTTGTCTTGCCAAATGCTCAACGAATGAAGTGGATACAGGTGAACACATCACCAATGTCCATCCATAATCATCCATCACAGATGAAGCAATAGCAAGTGAGCATGAGATATGCTCCTCATTTAGAATGTTCCATCCAGGGATTCCACCCTTGATTCCACTCACTATTGATCCTGTAGGAAGGTCAATCAAGCAAAAATCCACACTCCATGCAGCATTTTTTCCATTGCGTGACTTCTTCATGCCACCAAGTTCATGGTAAAAATTTCTTATGATTTGAAAAGCCCCATCATACTTGTATTGCTTAACTTCTTTTCCAAGTGATACATAATCATACTCCCAAACTTTGTAGTTTTCTTGTGAGATACGAGTTGCAAATGATGAGAAAGTGGACAAAGGAACATAAACCATATCCGTATTACACACTTTCTTGCTAAGAAGAGACTCCTCCTTTCGTGGATCATTGTCTACAATAACAAAGAATCCTAAATTAAATTTGTAGGAAGCTTCTAATCACTTTGAAACATGAAAGAAAGAGTTATAAGAAAATAGACTTGTGTTAGAAGTGCCCGTTGGTTTAGGTCTTCCACCTCGTTTGTTATTTGGAGTCGCATGACTTGCCTTTTGCTTTTCTACTATTGCTTTTTGCTCCTCTTCAAGCCTCTTCTTTTGTGCCTCATCCATGTTGCCCGACGAACTCGAGTTTGACTTGCACTCACCTTTTAAATGGCGATCATAAGTTTCCTTCTCTTCCTCGATACATGTTCCAGCCTTCATCTCGATCCACCAAGGGCAGTGCTTCCTTTCCCACTCCGTAAGCAATATATGACCATCCTTATGCTTATTCTCTCTAAAAATATGAGAGGTGTACATGCAATAAGTAGCAGGTGCAAGCATAGTCCAAGCCTTGCAAATGGATGGTACCACCTTAAGACTCTTATTTGCAGCCAGATAATGGAGATACCTAAATGATTTTTAGGATAATACAAGAGAATGCAAGGTATTACAAAGATATCTTTCAATTGAAAACGAAAGCCAAAACGCACCTGTAAACCAATCGTCTGCTGGCATTTGTAAGATCAACTTGCTTGGATGGAACAATAGCAACTGTCATCAATGAAGCAAAAGGCTCAAACAAAAAAGGCCTGTGTCTCACTATAATGCCATCAAAGTATTCCAGAATAGAAGGACTGTCTGGAAGTGTAGCTGCACCCTCAATGCTTGATGATTTCATCACTTGGTCAAGCAATCGCCCAGCATCTGCCAACACATGGTCCATCCATACTTCTTTTGCAAGCCAAGGTATGAAACCATGGTCAGTCATAGGCATCCCATAACTCTCCTTTAGATTGTCATCTGCACCAAGAAGAGAAAGAATAGATAGTTGCTTTGCCTTGGAACAGGTTGCAATTGATACTTGGTAAAGCTTCTCCAAAGTGATCTTCATTGATGTATCCTCAAATGGTAAATTCCAAAGGATATTAAACCACTCCTTGCCATGGGAAGGATTGACTATTGAAAGCATCTGCCAAATAGTAAAGTTTTAGAAGAGACTTTGATACACACAACAAACCATATATTAAGGTTTTCAAAGTACAAACTAAAAATTTGCAAGTTGTAACTATAGTTTATAATTTTCAAATCATATATTATGGTTTATGAGTTGTAAAATTAGAATTTGAAAACTATAAATTCAAATTTGCAAACTATAAATTCAAATATCTGAGATATAAAACGTAAAATTCAAATTTGCAAACTATAAATTCAAATATCTGAGATATAAAACATAGAATTTTGTGGACTACAAATTCAAATTTGTGATCTATAAATACAAAATTTGGTAAATTGAAAACTTACCCGTGTAATTTTTCTTCGATATGTTGCTCCCACAGTCTTTTTAATCTCATGAATCTTGGACTCTCTCTCATCCTTTGGCATGGAAGAATGCAATTTCTTGCATTGAGCCTCAAAATCTGATTTCCATTTCCCCTTTCAACATAAACAGATAATCTCATCATAATGTTATTGGAACACAAAGCAAAGTCACAAAAAAAGAAAATATATAAACTAAAGAACTAATACTTATAGCAAATACCATCCTCCCAAGAATAGTTTGGGTGAGGGGATACCACACCCTTCGTCCACTTCCAACCTCTTTCTGTCTTGCCAACTCAATAGCTTTTTTCTCCTCCTCACTAAAATCCTGAGTAAAATATTGAGCATCACAAGATACGAGTGTGCTTGTGTGGTACAAATAATCCTTGAGATTAGTAACAACAATTGCATCTTCATTAAGCCTACAACCATTGACTTAAATGGATCAAAATTGGTTTCATTTACAAGCACTTACCATCTCAATATAGAAAACATAAACAACAAGGCTTACAAGTTAAATCTTTGCAGAGCAGCAACAAGCTTAAGCTCATCCTTTGCTTCCGGTTCAATAACTTGAGCTTGCACTCTAATGTGTCTAGACTTGATATTTGTGTAAAGCTCTTCTATGCTTTCCATCCAAGATGCTGTACAATGATTTCCTTCCCACACGAAGAACATTTTGTTTGATAGAAAGCTCCATGGTGTGCCAATTATCTCTGATTCAAACTCATCATTAACTAAGCTCCAATTCTTGTCCCAACGTTCTCTTGTGACATCATCAACATCCTTCGAAGACCCATCAGGCATTTTGATAGATAGAATAAAAGATCCTTTTGTCGAAATGTATCCCTCTATTTCAAATGATCTTTTCAAAATGGTCAAATCATTCCTAATTTGACGCACAACTGGGTTTATGAGACAACGACACAAGGGAATTCGAGGAGGTGGAATTTCTTTAGTTACTGTAAGAAGCTCTAAAATATCTGCACCTGAAGGTCTCTCAACACACTCTGGAATGATATCCTCCACATCATCTTTAACTCCTACTTTGTTGGATGGTTCATCTATAGTTTTATCCTTGTTGTCCTCAGGATCCTCAATATCATTTTCAATGTCAACTTGCTCAAGCTCCTTCAGTTCATTCTTGACCTCTGACTCTTGCTTCTTCCTTTTGCCACCTTTCCTTGTGATAGGACTAGACACATCACGTTTCTTTCTCTACACGTTTGAAGAACTCAATTACAAGATTTGCAAAAATGCAAAGGTGAAATGCAACTAGAAAAAGAAAAAGAAACCAAACTTACTGGAGGCATTTGATGCACAACTTTCAATAAGCTCACCTGCACAAGAAGAAAAACAAATAAATGACATAGTGAAACCATCTTTGAAATGATTAAATGAAAAATGACAGAGTGTAACCATCTGAAAAATGACAGAGTGAGGCACGGGAGAAATTCAGCTGAACAGAAGAAAGCATGGAAATTCAGACTGATTCCCAAATTTCGTATTGTTGCCCTTTCTTTAGTGATGCTTATTCGAAGGCCAGAGATGCATATGTTCGCATGATGCTGGCTAGCCTGTCCCAAGTCTGGGCTCCATTTGGCTCTGGGTTGAGCTGTTTGCGCTCTACACAAATGGCCCCGTCTTCCCCTCACCAAACTATCCATATATGGCATTTGGTCCTTCCAACACTCGTTTGCGCCCAGCGCAAAGGCTTGTCAAGCCTCCAAAGGGAGAAGGGGCCATTCGGTTCTGCCAATTTGCGCTCAACGCAAATGGAGAGTCAAGCCACCACATGGCCTTTTGGCTCTGCCAGGAGACATTTGTGCCCAGCGCAAATGGGCAGTGCTTCTGGCACTCTCTCCCTCTCCAAATCAAAGTGCCGCGAGTAACCATTGTATACAAAGAAGCAAAGCAAAGAAGCAAAGAAGCAAAGAAGGAGGAGGAGATCAAGCCACGATTCCTCCTAAAAACAAAGCAATCCGAGCGAGAAATTGGCGTAACAGAGACATTATACCTGCGCGAACCAAGTCGAGACCAAATTCGAAGACAATGCGAGTGAGCTCGCAGCCGAGTCCAAGCAGTTGATAGAGATGACAGCAGGGTCACCACGCTTCTTACCGAGGCGGATGGAGACAGTCTCGTCAGTGAGGGCGCCGAGGTCGTCCACTCTACTACCGTGAGGAGGGAAGTTGGAGAAGCAGAAGCAGCTGGTAGTATTTCTCTATGATATTCTGAGGGTAGAAGCAAGCTATTTGTAATCCTCTGTAATATAGACAGACTCTCGAGAAAGGATTGTGGAGAAACAAACTCTCTGTATCCCTCCTCCTCTGCTAACTAGCCACAAGGTAATGTCTGCTAACTAGCCACAAGGTAGGAGCCAGCGAAGTGAAGGCAAAGATGTCTTGCAAGCGTAAGGAAGCCAAGGTTATGGTAGAGGAAACAGAAGCGTAAGGAAGCCAAGGCTATGGTGAGTGGAGAAGCGTAAGGAAGCCACAACAACAGAAGCGTAAGGAAGTGAGTGGAGAAGCGAAAAAAGAGAGACAGGAAGGACTAGCATTGGCGAAAAAAGAACTAGCGTTGTGATGATTAATTTCTTTGCGTTGTTGATTAGCTTGGACAGAGAGACAGGCGAAAAGGAGCCTTGGTGGTTAGCGTGGATGGAGAGATAGGTGGAAGCGAGCCTTGGAGGGAGAGGGAAGGAGAGAGACAAAAAGGACGAGTGATGAAGGGAGCATGCAGAGAGAGGAAGGACCGAGTGATGAAGGGAGCATGGAGGAAGAGGAAGGACGAGTGATGAAGGGAGTATGGAGGGAGAGAGAGGAAGGACTGAGTGATGAAGAGGAAGAGGAAGGACTGAGTGATGAAGGCGGCAGCCAGAGGGAGACAACGAGAGAACACTAGTGAACACTAGTGAACACTAGTTTCGCTGGCGAAACTAGTTTCGCCAGTGAAACTAGTGAACGAAGGGAGCATGGAGGAAGAGGAAGGACGAGTGATGAAGGGAGAGAGAGGAAGGACTGAGTGATGAAGAGGAAGAGGAAGGACTGAGTGATGATCGACGAAAACGGAAGCATGAGAGGCATGAGCTCTGATGGGCGAGGCGCGTGGAGGGCATCTACAGGATCTCGGGAAGGAGAGGTGGGAAGGAGAGCTGCTCCAGAGAAGTTGTAGGCTTTGATTCTAGCATCCCACAAGGGCTTGCAAGGAGTCCCTTCGGGGATGGCTAATCATATCAATGCGGCTCATTCCCCAGTCTTTGCTGCTATTGATAGTAGGAAGTTCCTTTCCTCTTCTGCTCTCGCAGCTTGCCAGTGATGAATATGGCAGCGGAGGATGCTACGGAGCCACTCGGAAGTTCCGTCGACGGACTGCAGCGATCGCGACTGAATTGAGCCAAAACATGTGGGTCTCAGGATTGCTTTAGCTTGCGCAAATGGACGAGCATTCTAATGAATCACGCCGTTTTGCCTCCCCGAACTCCTACTGTCCAGTTCCTTTTCTTAGTGCCTCTTCGTCTCCGGTAAGAGCAGGAACTGTGGATGCAAGCTTTAACTACGAGTTAAACTTGTTACGTCAAGGACAAACAGTGCTAGACATTCCTTGGGGTTCGACTTTGTCTGATGTTGTAGAGCCAGACCGGAATTTGGAGGAGAAGCTCGCACAAGAAGATGAAGGCTGTTCGGACGTGGGGCGCTGGAAATGCTGGAAAGGAAATGGTGCTGTGCGCTCTTTCTGTGGCGTCCTGTGCAATCCCCTCCTTACCTCTAGGTTGGCTTTGATGGTACGTTTCCTTTGCATTGCGTCTCAAACGGCAATTCGTGTTTCGCCAAGATCGTAGACGTGGGGAATTGAACAAAGGAGAGGCTCTAACGACGTGAGCCATGGGCTCTCGGGCTCTCTTCTCTCTGTACCTCGCTCGCTTGCGTGCTCACATCGATCGATTAAGTCTTGCTTGTGTGCTCCCCTTCAGTACTAGAGTCCTGAGAGCCTTCGAGGTACTCTAGCTCGCTCGCTCGATGGATCGATCGATCGATCGATCGATCGATTACTTCTTGCTTGCTTGCTCCCCCTCAGACTAGAGTCTTGAGAGCCTTCGTGGGACTCAAGCTCGCTTACACTCGCTAGATCGATTGATCGAGTAGTAAGTCAGTTAGTCGCCTTCGTGGGATAAAGCTAGCTCGTAGCTGGCTCGAAGATCGATCGAGAGATGAAGTCTTGCTTGGTTGAATAATAAGGGGAGAGCTGATCGATCAATGGTGCTTGTATAAAGTGGAGTGGTGAGGCAGAGAAAACAATGCTGAACACGCCAAACATGCGCGTCTTGCCCCGTCAATCCCACGTTTCCTTCCTTGCCTTTCTTGACTTTGCTTCCCAGCCTTCGAAGGCAGCCAGAGGGAGACAACGAGAGAACACTAGTGAACACTAGTTTCGCTGGCGAAACTAGTGAACACTAGTCTAGTTTCGCTAGGAAACTAGTGTTCACTAGTTTCGCTGGCGAAACTAGTTCGCCACTAGTTTTCGCCAGTGAAACTAGTGTTCACTAGTTTCGCTGGCGAAACTAGTTCAGTGGCGAACTAGTTTCGCCAGCGAAACTAGTGTTCACTAGTTTCGCCAGCGAAACTAGTGGCATGGCGAACTAGTTTCGCCAGCGAAACTAGTGTTCACTAGTTTCGCCAGCGAAACTAGTGAAGGTGTAGGCGTGGGCGTAGGCGTAGGCATAGGCGTTGGCGTGGGCGTGGGCATGGGCGTAGGCGTAGGCGTAGGCGTGGGCGTGGGCGTGGGCGTGGGCATAGGCATAGGTGTAGGCGTGAGCGTGTTCAACGAAACTAGGCGTGGGCGTGGGCGTAGGCATGGGCGTGGGTGTGGGCATAGGCGTAGGCGTGTTCACTAGTTTCGCCAGCGAAACTAGTGCCAACGAAACTAGTCTTCTCTGCCTCTTTCTCTGGCTCTGCCTCCCCTTCTCTTTCTCTAAACTAGTTTCTCTTTCTTTGCCTCTGCCTCTTCTTCTCCCTCTCCCTCTCCACCCTCCTTTCTTCCACTTCCGTTTCCCTTTGACCTTCCTCCTTCGCTTAGTTTCGTTTTTCCCGCCCCGTTTAGTTTCGCCAGCGAAACTATAGTTGTGAACTCCAAATGAAATGGCCTCCAATAGTGTTTCGCCAGCGAAACTATGATGTCTTTACTTTTTCCTACCACCTTCAATCCATTAACCTTCTTGAGCTCTAATATTTCATTTGAACTAATGATGGCATCATGTCCATGATTTTTCTCTCGCAACTATTCCATCCTTTGGTATGATTGTTTTTAGAGTAAAAATTATACTAGGGATACACACCCATTTAAGGCCTCTTCGGCAAAGATTATATGAGTAGATTCTTCTGAATTGGCAGTTACAAGGACTTGTGTGCTTGGGACGTGGCGGTGGCAATGAATGTGGTTATATTATGAGTTTGATCGTCTAGCTGATTTAGTATCAAAGAACAATGATGGCCTCTTTCTATGCTTTTGCACTACAAGTGCAGAGTTGGTTAGTATAGAGTTCGAAAGGAGACAAGTGCGTGAACTACTGTTGCTCACATGCTTACTCACTTGTGCCTCGTTTGCTAGCAATAGATCTCAAAACTGGTAATGACTAATTTTCCTTTCACTTGAAGGAAGGGAGATTGTGTTCCACAAGCTCCATGGATTTTGCAATTGTGTCCAATGACAATAGGTCGAAGACACTGCAAGTTGCAACAACGAATGGTGTTGCACGCATTAGTAGGGAATACCTTCACTTAGCATTTGGACTTTCACCGAGCTCAATCTCTTTGCATCAACTACTTGATAGCAAGTGTGACGACTTGTCCTTTGAGGTTCCCTTTGTAGGTGAGGAGTCCTTGTTTCATCTTGACACTCAATTTGGAACCACCTTCATTGTTAGAGGTGTAAAGCTTTTGACAGAAATCAGTAAGGAAGTGTCGGATAAAAAACAAGTAGATGAACAATCCGATAAGACCATGAGTTTGGTTCCTCTCTTGAAAAACCTTCCTGCAAGAAGTGCACTCAAAAAAGCTATGGACATTGTAACAACAATACAAGAAGTTGATGCACTTCTAGTAAAGTATGATGGCAATATTTTGTTTGAGCTTCTCGCTTCGGACCTCGCTAACCGTGCTGAGGGGACAGAAACCAAATACGACAGCCATGTTTGGACGGATGATATAACAAGTAATATGACAGGATTTGATGGTTTAGTTAGAATTCAAAGATGTGGTGGGCATCTACAATGCAAAAACATATTTTGTCCTTACTTGAAGAGAACCAAAGAGGCCAATGAGAAGCATTGGCAAGGGAGACTTTCACAAGTGTGTCCTCAAAGATCATATGTTGGCGAAAATAGTACTCTTAAGTGTTTGCATTGTGGTGCTCGTCCTTTCTGCGAGCAAGAGTGCCCATGTAGGCTATTCTTATGTTACCCACACCCCAAGGGTGATACACAATTTAAGAGGTGTGTTATACACTCAGGGTATCATTTGCATCCCGTTGGTGAAGGAAGTTCTAGAGGTGCTGTGAAGGAAGTTAAGGCTAGGTTGACTAAGCTCATACAAATAGATGGGATGGGAAGACCTAAAGCCTTGCAAAAAACATTAGCAAAGAAAATAATATTGGATGCCGTCATTCAAGATGATCCGAAAGCCATGAGTGATGCTGAATCGACATCATTACTAGAGAAGATTACTCCAACTTTGGACAAGAGAAGGTATGTGCATACTTGTCCTTTTAATGTGATTAAAAGTACTCAAGTTTTTATGAAAAATAAGTAATGGGATTTTGATGCTACATGTTCTTAACTGTAGGCTTGCACGTTGGAAAAGGGAGGCCCAAATTGAAAGTGGATCCTTTGCAGATGGTTATGATGCTCTTTTACAACTGAAAAGAAAGTGTGTATATGATTATTTTCAGAGCATGGTGTTCCCTGGACAACTTGAATTTTCTTCATTTGAAAGATGTCATGTTTTCAAGATGTCTACCAAGGGACATGGTAGTGGTGTTGATCTAGTGAACAAGATGAGGCCAGGTGGAGAGTTAGGATCGTGCTGGGTTTGCTTTGATTTTGTCAAACGTATGCATGATTGGAATACAATGGCATGCCATGTTTACAACCCTTTTGTTCAAGAGCTACAGACTATTGCTATTGGGGATTTCAAGGTTGAGGATACAGAAGCCCAGATCCTTTTTTGGGAAATGTTAAATAGAGTCATGGAGAAGGAGGGATTCCCAAAGCCTCAATTTAAAGGGTTTATGGCTGATGAGGCACAAGCAAATTGGCATGCAATTAGAATGGTATTCAATGGTGATGCCAATAAGGTGCTCAAAGAAAAAGAGAGATCTTGCTTATTCCATTGGGAGCAAAGCTTGGAAAACCATGCTAAGTTCCTTCCATCATTTGATCGTGAGGAGTTCAAGCTAAGGTGTAGACAGTGGAAGAATGCTCCATCTCAAGAAGCTGCAGACATCGAGTTGAAAAACCTCCGTTCGTGGTTCAAGCATCATGCACATAAGAAGGACATCTCCATTTTAGAAACATGGATTGTGTGGTGGCATGCAAGAGTGGCTCATTGGGGAGAATACATTCTCAAGGTAGGTCTATTGTTATTTCATTCACAACTTTATTGTTTTTTGATTATTGGAAACTAATCTATGTTGTGGCACAGGGCATGGAGGGATCTGACTAGTTTTTAGTTCCTAGAGCCAACCTTGCAGAGTCAGTCCATGGAAGTTGGTTGGCATCAAATGACGGAGTGAAATATGTCAGACTAAAAAATGCTTGTGAGACAGATATGACAGGTGCTTTGCTGCAAACTGCAAGATACACAGAATATCTAAAGGGACTACACTTGGGTTGTGGACCTAGTTTGGAAAAGCTATCTCGAAGGCACTCTTATGGGGACATAGGGAGCAACTCATGCAAGTTCATTGATCTCAGTAATGAGGTGGCTACCAAGGTGGATGCAACTATTGGAGGTCAAGATTGTATGGGTGATTTGAAGACTGTGAGAAGGAAGCGGTCAAAATCTTTCTCAGAAGCAGTGTATGCAAATGATTCACATCATCCAGAATACCAGTATGTAAATCAGCCAAGAAAGAGAAAACAAAATACCACACCAATCTTGAAAACAAATCAATATGTTGAAGAAGAGGTAGTACACAAGACTATGTGGGCTATAAGAAGAACTAATGCAGGTAGTGAGGTGAGGTGTCAAGGATACTTAGAGGACAAAGGAATCAAATGCCACAAATTGATAGATCACAAGGGTAGGATGGGAAAGAGAGGTGTTCCTGCACCTAGCTTTTTTGGGAGAATCAACACCAAAGCAGGCATTCGAAGGCAATTGATTTGGTTTTGTGGGGATAACATGGACCACACATGGACACCATCAAATTGCATTGAAGGAAAACCACCTGAGGTGCCGAGGGAGTGGCCTATTGAGAAGGGACAAGCCTGGATGAGGAAGAAATGAGGTTATTAGTAGCTGGAGGATTTAGATTAAAAAAGCAATGCACTAGGGCCAAATCTGCTGATTTAACAAGTAGACCGAGCACAAGGGATGGCATGGTTGTGGAATGGGTAACTGAGGTGACATGTGAAATGAGAACAAGGATAGCTAAGTCTATTTCCTTGGAATGTGTTGTTCACAATGTTAATATAGTTGTCCCTAGAGAGCATGTGGGGTACCTAGTTTCCACTCCAGGATCATGTAGAAAAGGGAGCAAGTACAATGTTGTGGTTTCAGTGTTTCCATCATGCACATGTCTGGACTTTATGGGCCATTCTCAAGGGCAAAACAGATATATCCCATGCAAACATCTGTATTACATTTATATGCAATACTTGGGTCTAGATGAGAAGATACACATGTTCATTCACCAATCTGCACTAAGTAGGCAAGAACTCTACCAAGCTGTACCTGCTTGCTAAGAAGGGCGTTTATCTCTACCTGTGGTTATATTAAAGGAACTTGCATAGGTGCATACAAATATTGTATGACCATTGTAGCTTGTGTTGACTTTTTGGGTGCATTTTGATAGTCATTTGCTTGACACAATATAGCTATATGTATGTAAACAGTATTTTGTTGCCCACAGCTTCTTTAAGAGTTGTGTATGAACAATGTATTACTCACCACACTATAGTTTTCGGTGACCTTTTGGTGTGTTTGAATGGTCCTTTTATAGAAATCTATCCATGTCTCTCAATTCAATCTTCCTGAGATTCTAGACCATTTGACTATAAATTGTTTGGAAGAAATATTATTTTTACTTTATTTTTTTGCACATGATGTTTATTGAAAAAATATATATATTGAAGGTATCAAATTAGACTTAACTAAAGGTCCACTGCTCAGATCGCTCGTACGTTTTTGCTCGGAAAATGCTCATCCCCGTCCACAACCATTGCCTCCATTGGCTTCTTAGGGAACCCAAATACATCCCCTCCTACCTCACATGGGAAAGCACACCCACAACAATGGCCCTAACTCTATGATACAAGAGAGCTACCTCTAACACCTCCCCTCAACTGGAACAAACCTCATGGAGTTGGAGCGAACACTAAGCAGCCACCTATGACAAGGGCTTGGTAAATAGGTCTACCTTGTTGAGCTCCCGTCTTACAAAAGATGAGTTGGATCACTTCCACAAGCACCTTCTCTTAGACATACTCATTGTATCTCAATATGCTTCATTCATGCATGGAACACAAGATTTCAAGCTAGTGCTATATAGCTTTGATTGTCACTGTGGATGATAGTCAAGGATGTTTGTGGGACCTAATCTCCCCAAGTAGCCTATGAAGCCAAATTGCCTCACATGTAGTCAAACAAGTGGCCTAGTACTCAATTTTGAGCAAAGACAAGGCTACAATGGGTTGCCTTTTACTACTCTATGTCAATGCTATTGATCTAAGGGTGAAGCAATAACCTATTGTTGTGAGTGTCTGAGTCTCCTCGCTAGTCTAAATCACTCCAACCTAGTAGTTGGATCTAGGACTACTTCCCTGACTGATAGAATAATCCTCAATTTTATGCGTACCCTTGAGGTACTTGAGGATCCTCATACTTGCATCCCAATTGGTCTTCTTTAGTGTCTTCATAAATGAGTTCCGGAGCCCCATGGAGTAGTTGAGATCCAATCTAGTATTAGGCAGCCAGATTAGTGAATTTACCAACTTATGGTATTCACTTGGATCCATAGTCTCACTAGGATTATACTTGGGATAGCTTGGTGTTGGGATCCATGGGAGAAGAGATAGACATACACTGCTCCATCTAAGAAGCTTCCAAAAGCTCATGTGCATACCGCTTTTGTGATGATAGAGTAGCCTTCTCTAGTTCCAAGAAGAGATTAAGTAACCCTAGATCCATTATCTTGAAAGCCTGCAAAAGAGCAGCCTTATTATCAGCAACATGTGGCACATGACCGCCTATAATGAAGATGTCGATGTATAGGATTATAAGGGTACTGAGACCATCCTCCTAGAAAACATAGAGATTTAGATCTACTTGGGACATCCAAAACCCCTTCCATAGGAAGAACTCATCTATCTTCGGATTCCATGCTCAAAGACTGTACAAGGCCTTCTTCAGCCTATAAACTATACCTATTGGCTTGGCAAAACTTGGGTGCTACTCCACATAAATCTCCTAGTGCAGATCACCACTAAGTAAAGCTGATTCGACATCTATCTAAAAAATTGGCCACTATTAATGAGCAACAACGACCAAGACCAAGAAGGCTATAATTCAATGGAATGAATTAGGGCACTTAAAGATATGGTTGACTTAGGAACACATCCAAGGGACATGCTAGATGCATAAGGACCAAGAAGGCTATAATTCATTGGAATCAATTAGGGCACTTACAAATATGGTTGACTTGGGAACAAGTCCACAGGAAATGCTAGATGCATAAGGACCAAGAAGGCTATAAGTCAAAGGGAAATGATAGATGCATAATGACCAAGAAGTTATGACCTGACAAATCATGACAAGGAACCAATGGAGCTTATACTTTGTGAGGGCTAGCCCACCATTTGATTACAAATTGACAAAGTGAATAAGATGCTAGCACCATGAGTCATGGCATCTTAAATCCTAGTGAAACTTATTAGGATCCATTGGGGATGAATCTCAACATCGTATAACCTATTGTGGGTAATGCATTAACCTATAGAGTGCAAAAAAGGGAGACAATCCTAACCCTAATCCTAATTATTTACAAATATTGTGTGTGTACAGTTAGTCATGGGTGATGTGCTCTTGAGTTGTGTCCTCTTTCATCTAGCTCAATTCTCTCCTCTCTTTCCTCCATATTTGTTATGGTGTTATAGCTTGATGCCTTTCAGGACTTTTCTATCTCAGTGTCTATCTTTCATCTTGTAGAGGATAGGAAAGGCTTACTATAGTTTAGAATGCTCCCAAATTATACCTTGGGAGCTTTTGATATATTCTTTCTAAAGGCTTGTATCTTCTATTATATATTTCTCACTCATAGTTCTCATGCTTTGGCCATCTCTAGCCCTATGTTCAAGCCAAGAATTTTACATTTGTTTGAACCCAAAATGAGGAGACAATCCCCAAGGCAGAGGACAATGCAAATCTTCAAGCACACACCCTAAGCATTCAATAATTTACGAGACAACTAAGATGCTTGTGGACTACAGTCCATCCCTTTTTCCCAGTGGTTACTTCTTGTTTCCGGCATGGGTGCTCTTGTTTTAGCAGTTTTCATCATGTTAATGTAGTTTTAAAAACTGCTAAGAACTAGAGCATGTGTGACAATTATTTGGGCAAACCTCTTCAAGCACACACCCTAAACATTTAAGAATTCTTAGACAACTAAGAGGCCTCAAATTCAATGATGGTGATGATGCATATGCATGCATTTTTAGCAAGTTTTGCTAGGGCTTTTCTTTGCTAAAAAATTCTTGCTTGGAGTTTGGGAATAGGCTGAGTGGGATTCTATATATGAGAGCTTGTGAAGGTTAAACTATTATTATTTAATTGTCTTGTGAAGCTTGCAAGTGGTCTAAGAGATTGAAGTTTTCTTAAGTGTGAGGTAGGGTTCAAGAAAAGAAAGCCTCAACTTATCATCCAGTCTTTTAAATGCCAATGATTCCTATCTCGAGGTCTTTCTTTTATCTTATAGAGGGATAGGAAAGCTAATTCCAATTGCTCACAAATTGGAGCTTTGAAGCATTCGTTATACATTTCTGAAGGGTCGTGTCTTTTATAAGGAATTCCTAATGTAAGACAAATATTTATGTAAAAGAGCTTGTGAATTTCATTATGAATGCTCACTAGTTAGAGCTTTAGATCTTTTGTTATAATTTCTAAAGGTTTGTGTCTTTTGTGAGGGATTTGAGAGAGTGATTCTATGTAAGATAGCTTGTAAGAGGTTTGAGTGTAGAGAGAGAGAGAGAGAGAGAGAGAGAGAGAGAGAGAGAGAGAGAGAGAGAGAGGGGGGAGAGAGAGAGAGAGAGAGAGAGAGAGAGAGAGAGAGAGAGAGAGAGAGAGAGAGAGAGAGAGAGAAAGTTTATTAAAGACTTCGAAAGACCGATGGATCTACGAGATTGTGAAAAACCTAGTACAAACAAGCTGTGGTAGTGGAGCTACTAAACAAGCATCCACACCAATGCAAATGCAAAATATGCAGAATGTCAATACTAAATCATAAATACAACATAGCCATGTTATGTAGGTAGTCGACTACCTCATCATCATAGTCATCATCATCATCATCACCATCAAGACATCAGGGTGGGTGTGGCAATGGGGCATGAAGTTGGCGATAGAGTGTTGTCGGCCACTCAAAGGTGTAGTCCTAGCATGTCTCAACTCTGCATCTAACTAGGGCTATTGTTACCCCCGTCGAGCGAGACCTAACTCTAAACATGGAGGGGATGTCCTCAAGTGTGATCTGTGTGTCAACCCTCTGTCTGAGCTATCGGGTCACAGGCTCCAGGTCACAGTCATGTCGAGGCCTCATCCCGTGGGTGTCCATGTGATCTGGCTAGAAAAAATCTATGATAGAACTCTGAGAGGGATCAGCTAAGGAAGAAGTTTACTCATATCTCCATGCTCTAAATACCCTCTCGCGAAGTTTAGTGCCTTGTGAATGAAACCTGCCAAACATCACTGGTCTGGGTAGGAGATGAATTGGGCCAGAACCCCATAATTGTCTCTGAAGAGGTAGTAGAAACACTCGTGGATCTCATAATAAACATGACACCTGAAGATGAAGTGCTCCTCTATATCAACCTCCTACATGTCACACAAAGTGCATATGTACCTCTCCCTGGGTAGTCGCTCTGCTCTGCCGCTCTCGATATGAAGTCTATGTGAAGAGGAACTGCCCAAGAGAGATCCTCAATGAGGGGCAAATAAATTTGAGTGTACCCTGGTGGGTCAATGAAACCCTCTACTGTGATATGTAGAAAGTGATCTCTGTAGAAGCCCAGCTTCACTGGAAGATCACTCGGGCCTAGCTAGGTTCAGAATGTGTGTAGCTATAATAGATTCTCAAGGATGACTTGGTTGACCTCATGTGATAGGAGGGGAGAAAACGGAGCATCCATGCTATACTGAAATGGGGGTAGTCTGTCCATGTGGAGCCCTAGCCCCTCAAACCATCTCTCTGTGTGTGCATACCAACACCTCTGTGGTCTCCTCCTATTGGCAAGTGCCATAGAAGAGGACAGGTGCTAAGCCAGGGTAGCCTGCTATGCCCAAAGGTGTAATCCCCATTTTCCGTGGCTCCGTACAGATACGTGATAACCTGAAATGCAACACCTAGCTATAATGGGGGTGACACAAACTCCACCCGAATGATATGGTGAGGAATGGATGGCCTACCATGGATCATCCATGATAACATGAGAACCTGTAGCTGCTCCACCCTGGCCCACTCTGTATCTGACAAGTCTGGCCCCTAGCATGAATTGCTATACATCCTCACTGGACGGACCAAGGAGTAAAGTAACCCTTTGGTTTGTGGATCTTGAAAGTGAGAGCGAAAGCACTGCCTCTCTAGTCTAGCCAATGAAGCATATCCTCTGCTCAGGTGTGTCTACATCACGGGTCTCATAGTGAAGGTGGGTGCAAAAAAGATGACCCTAAGATAAGTGTTTGATGAAACTATCTCAACAGGTGATCCATAAAATGTGAACTATTGCTCCTAGCGCATGACGGCTCAAGATGTATTGAAGATCATAACCTTGGTTTTGCCCAGGTTGGCCTTCAAATCATGAGACTCACAAAAGGATTGTAGTGCATCAAGGTGTCTCTAGAGCCCATTTGCTGAGAAAGACAAGAGATCCACATCTACGTAACGCAATATCCAGATCAGCATGCCTGCAAGGGAGCAACCTACCCCCCCGTGTCTGCATCACTATCTCAAGCTCGTCAATGTATAATCCACACAAGATAGATGATAATGGACACCCTTGTTTGACCCTGATAGTGCTCATGATCTTGTCTGTCCACCCAGATCCTGCCCGAACATCCTGCCCGAACTCTGCTTGAAACTCTCTCATAGAAATCCAATATCATTAATTAGCTATTTACAAGGAGTCGCCTTGGCTTAGCATGAACCCACTCAGTTTGACAACAGACTCAACTAAGACATTCCATTCATATGGACAAATTGGATTAAGGACGTACCCTCACCCTCAATGATAGATTGACCTGACTCTAATAGGGTCTTCCATTCCTTTTGGCCCATCTTTGTTAATTGCATGACCCAATTAGCTCCCTCATAGCAACTAGCAACTTCCTCTCTACTCTCACATTCTTACTCTCTCACTGCTTGTACACTAGCCAAATCTCTCTCTTAATTCTATCCCATCCTCTCCACTACTACACTCGGTACTCCAAAACCACCTTCTAACTTTGGATGTGATGATTGCTCAAGTTGCTTCATGCCACCACTAGTCCACTACTTGGGTTGAGCTCAGACTCGCCGCTTGTGTATTAACCCCTCGGTGCTCTAAAAAGTTAGCCACAGATATCTTGGTTCCATAGAAGTGGACCACCTCGTGCTTACCACTTCTCTTGTATCAGACAACTCAACCTGTTCAACTGTTATATCCTCTTGTAACTGTGTTGCTATCTTGGTAACTCAGATACTTGGAAACTCGCTCACTGTAATATTCCCTTGATAGCTACTAAAAATATCAACCCCAAGCATTAACCTTGGGTTACCACCTTAAGAAATTGTTTATTTCTAAAAAATAAGCCTTTTAAAGAACAAATCAGGCTATTTAAAGGTCACCACCATGTAGAGCTTGAAATTTGAACATTTCACCTTTTAATAGAAGAGCGATCCGAGCTAACCATGAAAAGTTATGGCATGGGAAGGTTTTAGGGCTTAACCTTGACACTAAAACCCCCCACCTCCATTCCTATAGAAAACATCCTCATTCTTCTTCTTCCACATCTAGCCTCCATCCTCTTCCCCATTTCGTGCAAGACCCTCCTCCCTCTCCATCGGCAACTACCCTACTCCCATCCTCATCACATTGAGTTGTTTCGAGCCCTTCTTGCAGCGATAACCTAGCCATCCACCCATCATCCATTCGCCCTCAGCAATCCTATTACACCAAGAAAGAATCAGGAGAGCATTGTAGGTGATCATCTCCTCCTCCCTTTGAATTTCCTTCAAGTTTTCCATCTGTCAAGTTTCCACCACCTCCCCTTTCCAGAAACCCCTGCCCCTTCCACCATACATAGCCCTCTCCCCCACCCCACCCCCCTTACCCCCCTCCACATACACCCCTTCCACCACCCACCCCCACACAAATAA